>NW_028136022.1:0-453000 GCF_964662115.1 Mustela nivalis | reverse complement strand
AGAGGCCTGGGTTCGAAGACCAGCATACGGGGCTTTCCTGAGGCACCAGACAGAAGACCTCTCATCTCCACATGGGAAGCTTCCTGTTGGAGTTGTGTCAAGCCCTTCGGGTTGGAGAATCCTGCAGAGTCCCTTAGCTACTGCCACATTCCAAGGTCTCCATGGCCACCAACCCACATTATGACTCATCCTCAGCAGAGTCCATTTAAATTCAGCCTTCTGGGTAGCTCACCCAAGAGCCCGCAGATTGAGCGTGCCTTGTCTCTACCAGGCAATGGGAAGGTGGGTTGGCGTTTCTCGGCATCCATGCTTAGGGCCCTGCTCTCGAGTCTTTCTGTATGGGGCATCCTGGAACCATCCAATAGTACTCGACTGTCCTGAAGAAGGAAACTTTGAAGTTTGGAGCAGCTCACAACTCCCAGCGTAGGGAAAACTCCCTGGCCTCATGACGCCCCCACCCCCTTCGTAAGGGGCCGTCATGGACACAAACTCCAGCTTGAGGCAACATCTGATAATCGCCCTGACCTCACCTGCAGGAGATCTCGATTCTGCCTCTGCAGAGTGGGCCTGCCATGCTCTTGGCCCCAAAACTCGTGCTAGCTTGTGTTTTCAGACTTCCTTCCTCACAATCCTGGCCACACCCCTCCAGATTGGCAATTCTGGAGACAGAATGCAGCACTCTGCCTTCCCTCCGGAAGAAAAATGTTGCCCTATAGGGCTAACCAGAAACGCCAAATGAGTAACAACCTGCATGCCACTCGACCATACCCCAATTATAGTCTAGCCTGTGCACTAAAGCCCTGTCTGACACAGCCTGAGGGCAGACCTCCAGTCCAACACCCAGACAGCTGGCCGTACACAGAGCATATCACACCCACAATGGCTTTAGGCCATCATCTCTACCCAACCTCAGTTTTCACCTTCAGAACCTAGACCTTATCTCCACTCACTGCTCAGGAGTGAACGTGATGCAAGAATCAGAACTTCTCCTTCGCCTTGGCAAGAAACCTAGTGGTTGGCATGTTGTCCAATGTTCATTGTAGGAGAAAGCAGCATGGACTATGAGGCCCTACCTATCCCTGAGGGCCACAATGTGCACAAACACACATTGTGACCCTCAGCGTGAGCCCTATGCTCATGTAAACCTCTTAGTGACTGGAACAACAGCCCACATATGGGGCTTGCCAAGCCCCTAGTTTCCCAATCTCAACCAGAGTTCGAGATGTCTAGTCACCCCTACTCAGGGCTCTACTCGGGAATCCCTCTTTGGTGGGACACCTGAGGTAAAAAAAAAAAAAAAATACAGAAAGGACTCTTCCCATCCACAGAATGATCCCAACCACTTGGGATCAGGCCAAATCACCAGAGAAAGAATTGTCCATGGCCCTTGAGGACACCCCGACATTCCACGGCCACCATTGACACAAAATCCAGAGACAAAACCCTGAGCAAATGCCAAATACTCGCCCTTTGTTCATAGCCCGGAAAATTCTCACGGTCTGTAGATCGAGCCTTCATACATACATCCCCAAACCTAAGCTGAGTTTGTGTTTTCAGACTTCTGTCCCCACAGTCCTGGCCCACACACCATCCAAGCTGGGGCCCCTGGAGCCACACCTCAGGACTGTGGCTTCCCTCTCCAGGGGAATTCTGCCATTTCCATTGGCCACAACCCTATAGATTAGGAGAATCCTCCAAACTCCCCCAGGCCATCCGAATTGTGTTGGCTGCCCAGGACAAACAGGGATGATCTTTCACAAGTTAGGAAACCAACTCCACTCAGACCCAGAGACAGATATCCCCATAGAATAAGATTGAACTGGACAGGCACTTAGGCCCTAATCAGATCCATTGCTTTTGATTCCAGTCATCTCTCCTCAGAGGCCTGGTTTCCAATACCAGCATATGGGAGATTCCTTAGGCACTCATCAAAACAATTCTCTTCTCTACATAGGAAACATACTCTTTAGAGCTCCATCAAAACCTCCGGTTATGAACATCCCTCAAGGCCCCGGATCAAGCACCCCATTCCAAGGTCTACATGGACACAAATGCACATAATGACCCATCCTCAACTCACCCATTTCAACACACCCGCCTCGGTTTCTCCCCTAGATCCAGCAGATCGAACTTGCCTTGGCTCTATGAGACACCTGGAATGGGAGGCAGGCTGCCCAGGCATCCATCCTTAGAACCCTGCTCTGGATAACTTCCATATGGGATGTCCTGGAGCCATCCAACACGTCTCGACTGTCCCACCGAAGAAATCATTGTGGTTTGGAGCATCTCACAATTCCCATCGTCGGACAACCTCCATGTCCTCGTGACACTCTCCCCTTCATGAAGAGGCCTTCATGGACAGAAACTCCGACCTAAGCCAACGTCTGATCCTAGCTCTGTCTTCAGGTATAGGGGATCTCGAATCATCTCTGCAGAAGGTGCCTGCCTTCGCCTCACCCCGAAATCTAAGTCTGGCTTGTGTTCTCAGAATTTTTTCCTCACACTCCTGGCCCACAATCCTTCCAGTTTGGGAATTCTGGAACAACTATGTGGCACTGTGTCTTCCCTCCAGAAGAAAAACGTTGCCCTCTGGGGCTACCCAGTAACCACAAATGAGTACCATCCTGCACGAAACTCGACTGCACCCCAATGATACAGTCTAGCCTGGGCACTTATTCCCTGTCTGCCACAGCCTGAGCCTGCACCTCCCAACCCACACTCAACAGCTGGCCGAACACTGAGCACATCAGACACACCATGGCCTTAGGGCTTCATCTATTCCCAAGCTCAGTTTTCAGGCTTCAGAACCTAGACCTTAAATCCAATCACAGTCCAGGAGTGAAAGTGTTGCAGAATTAGAACTCCATCTTCCCCATGGCCAGAAAACTTGTGGTTCCCATACTGTGCAACGTTCAGTGTAGGAGGCACCAGCATGGTACTTTAGGCCACGCCCTGACAGGAGGGGATCCTTGGGCACAAAACCACATTGTGAAACTCAGTGTGAGACCTATCCTCAAGGAAGGCCTCTCAGTGTCTGGACCAAGAGCCCACATATGGGGCTTTCCATGTTCTTAGGTCCCAATGTTAACCAGAGGTCTGGTTGTCCAGTTGCCCCCACCCACGACTCTGCTCTGGAATCCCTCTTTGGTGGTCCACCGGAGGTTAAAAAAAAAAATAAAATAAACAAAAAAACCCAGAAAGGCCACCTCCCTTCCCACAGAATGACCCCAAGCTCTTGGGATCGGGTCAAATCCCCAGAAAGGGAGCCTCATCGATGGCCCATGAGGACACCCCGACATTCAATGGCAATCGGTGACACATTTCCGGAAAAAAAAAAAAAAAGCATGAGCAAGCACCTCACATTCGCCCTTTGTTCATATCCCGAAGAGGTCTCCTCACGGTCTATAGATCGGGCCGGCCATACCTACATCCCACAACCTAAGTGGAGTTTGTGTTTTCAGACTTTTGTCCAAATAGCCCTGGACCACACACGCTCCACACTTGGGTCCCTGGAGCCTCACCTCAGAACTGTGCTTCCCTTTCAAGGGAATTCTTCACATTCCAATGGCCACAACCTTGCAAATTAGGAAAAACCTCCAAAGTCACCAAGGCCATCCCAATAGTGTAGGTCAACCAGGACAAACAGGGGTGATCACAAACCAGCTGAGCAACTACCTCCACTCAGACAACAGATGTCCCCAGAGAAGAATATTGAACAGGACAGGCCCCTAGGCCCTAATCAGATCCATTGCTTTGGTTTCCAGGCATCTCTCCTCAGAGGCCTCGTTTCCAATACCAGCATATGGTGGTTTCCTGAGGCACCAATAGGAACAAATCTCGTCTCCCCATGGAAACTTGCTCATTGGAGCTTTGTCATAACCTCTGGTTAGGAGAATCCTTCAGGGCCCTGGTGCCACTGCCCCATACCAAGGTCTCCATGGACTCAAACCAACATTAAGACCATCCTCAGGAAAGTCCATTTCAACTCAGCCCCCTCTGTTGCTACACCAAGCCAGCAGATCAAACGTTTCTTGTTGTTAGGAGACAATTGGAATGTGAGGCTGGCTGCCCAGGCATCCAGACTTAAAACCCTGTTCTGGAAAAATACCTTATAAGATGTCCTGGAGCCATCCAACAAATCTTAATTGTCCCACCGAAGGAATCCTTGCGGTTTGGAGCATCTCACAACTCCAAAAGTGGGAAAACCCCCATGGCCTCATAATGCCCCCCCTTCCTGAAGGGGCCAACATGGACAGAAACTCAAACCTGAGTCAAAGTCTGAACCTCGACCTGACTTCAGATTCATGAGATCTCATCTCAGCTCTGCAGAGTATGCCTGCCATGTCCTTGCCCTGAAACCTAAGCCTAGCTTGTGTTCTCAGACTTCCGTCCTCACTCTCCTGGCCCACAAGCCCTCCAGTTTGGGAATTCCGAAGCCACAATGCAGCACTCTGCCTGCCCTCCAGAAGAAAAACTTTGCCCTATGTTGCTAATAAGAAACCCCAAATGATTTTCTAATGCATGCCACTCGATTGTAAAGCAATTATACAGCCCACCCTGTATACTAATGCCCTGTCTGGCACAGCCTGAGTCAAGACATCCCAAACGACACCCAGACAGCTGGCCCCAACCTGGACACATAGGACCCGCTATGGCTGTAGGTCGTCATCTCTTCCCAACCTCGATTTTCAGGCTTCAGAACCTAGACCTTATCTCCAATCACTGCCCAGGGGTGAACGTGATGCAGAAATTAGAATTCCTCCTTCGCCATGGCCAGAAACCTTGTGGTTGGCATGTAGTCCAACGTTCAATGTGGGAAAACCTGCATTGTCCGAAAGGCCACGCCAGTGCTTGAGGGCCGCCTAGGGCACATGCATTGTGACCTGCAGCGTGAGTCCCGTATTAAAGTAACGCCTCTCAGTGGCTGGACCAAGATCCTGCATATGGGGCTTGTCATATCCATAGGCCCACAGGCTTAACCAGAGGGCGAGTATTCCAGTTGTCAGTACCCACTGCTATGCTCTAGAATCCCTCTACTGGGGGGACACATGAAGCAGAAAACAGGACACTTCCCTTCCCACAGAATGACCCCAAACTCTTGGGGGCTGGACAAACTACCAGAGAGGGAGACTTCTACGACCCATGAGGCAACTCCTACATTAAACGGCCATTGCGGACAAAACATCCAGAGACAAAAGCCTGAGCAACTGCCTCCCTCTCACCCTTCTTTCATATCCAGAGGAGCTCCCCTCATGGACTGTAGATCAGGCCTGCCGTAACCTCGGCCCCAAACCTGAGCTGAGTTAGGGTTTTTGGATGTCTGTCTGCACAGCCATGGCCCACACAGCCCCCAGGCTGGGTTCTCTGGAGCCACACCACAGAACTGTGCCTGCTCTCTCCTAAGAAACTGCCCATTCCATTGGCCACAACTCTACAAAATAGTAGAAAGCTCAAGGTCCCCAAGGACATCCCACTACCGCAAGCCGCACTGGACAAATAGGGGCATTATGACACAAGCTGAGCAACTACTACCTCCATGCAGACACACAGACAGATATCCGCAGAGACAGAAGATTGAACCAGACAGGCCCCTAGGCCCTATTATGAACTCTTGCTTTGGTGTCCAGGTATCACTCCTCAGAGGCCTGGGTTCGAAGACCAGCATACGGGGCTTTCCTGAGGCACCAGACAGAAGACCTCTCATCTCCACATGGGAAGCTTCCTTGTTGGAGTTGTGTCAAGCCCTTCGGGTTGGAGAATCCTGCAGAGTCCCTTAGCTACTGCCACATTCCAAGGTCTCCATGGCCACCAACCCACATTATGACTCATCCTCCGCAGAGTCCATTTAAACTCAGCCTTCTGGGTAGCTCACCCAAGAGCCCGCAGATTGAGCGTGCCTTGTCTCCACCAGGCAATGGGAAGGTGAGTTGGCGTTTCTCGGCATCCATGCTTAGGCCCCTGCTCTCGAGTCTTTCTGTATGGGGCATCCTAGAACCATCCAATAGTACTCGACTGTCCTGAAGAAGGAAACTTTGAAGTTTGGAGCAGCTCACAACTCCCAGCGTAGGGAAACCTCCCTGGCCTCATGACGCCCCCACCCCCTTCAGGAAGGGGCCGTAATGGACACAAACTCCAGCTTGAGGCAATATCTGATACTCGCCCTGACCTCACCTGCAGGAGATCTCGATTCAGCCTCTGCAGAGTGGGCCTGCCATGCTCTTGGCCCCCAAACTCGTGCTAGCTTGTGTTTTCAGACTTCCTTCCTCACAATCCTGGCCACACCCCTCCAGTTTGGCAATTCTGGAGACACAATGCAGCACTCTGCCTGCCCTCCAGAAGAAAAATGTTGCCCTATAGGGCTAACCAGAAACGCCAAATGAGTAACAACCTGCATGCCACTCGACCATACCCCAATTATACAGTCTAGCCGGTGCACTAAAGCCCTCTCTGACACAGCCTGAGGGCAGACCTCCAGTCCAACACCCACACAGCTGGCCATACACAGAGCATATCACACCCACAATGGCTTTAGGCCATCATCTCTACCCAACCTCAGTTTTCACCTTCAGAACCTTGAACTTATCTCCACTCACTGCTCAGGAGTGAACGTGATGCAAGAATCAGAACTTCTCCTTCGCCTTGGCAAGAAACCTAGTGGTTGGCATGTGTCCAATGTTCATTGTAGGAGAAAGCAGCATGGACTATGAGGCCCCACCTATCCCTGAGGGCCACAATTTGCACAAACACACATTGTGACCCTCAGCGTGATCCCTATCCTCATGTAAAGCCTCTTAGTGACTGGAACATCAGCCCACATATATGGGGCTTGCCAAGCCCCTAGTCCCCCAATCTCAACCAGAGTTTGAGATGTCTAGTCACCCCTACTCAATGCTCTACTCGGGAATCCCTCTTTGGTGGGACACCTGAGGTAAAAAAATAAAAATACAGAAAGGAATCTTCCCATCCACAGAATGATCCCAACCACTTGGGGTCAGGCCATATCACTAGAGAAAAAATTGTCCATGGCCCTTGAGGACACCCCGACATTCCACGGCCACCATTGACACAAAATCCAGAGACAAAACCCTGAGCAAGCGCCACATACTCGCCCTTTGTTCATAGCCCGGAAAATTCTCACGGTCTGTAGATCGAGCCTTCATACATACATCCCCAAACCTAAGCTGAGTTTGTGTTTTCAGACTTCTGTCCCCACAGTCCTGGCCCACACACCATCCAAGCTGGGGCCACTGGAGCCACACCTCAGGACTGTGGCTTCCCTCTCCAGGGGAATTCTGCCATTTCCATTGGCCACAACCCTATAGATTATGAGAATCTTCCAAACTCCCCCAGGCCATCAGAATTGTGTTGGCTGCCCAGGACACACAGGAATGATCTTTCACAAGTTAAGAAACCACCTCCACTCAGACCCAGAGACAGATATCCCCATAGAATAAGATTGAACTGGACGGGCACTTAGGCCCTAATCAGATCCATTGCTTTTGATTCCAGTCATCTCTCCTCAGAGGCCTGGTTTCCAATACCAGCATATGGGAGATTCCTTAGGCACTCATCAAAACAATTCTCTTCTCTACATAGGAAATATACTCTTTAGAGCTCCATCAAAACCTCCGGTTATGAACATCCCTCAAGGCCCCGGATCAAGCACCCCATTCCAAGGTCTACATGGACACAAATGCACATTATGACCCATCCTCAACTCACCCATTTCAAAACACCCGCCTCGGTTGCTCCCCTAGATCCAGCAGATCGAACTTGCCTTGGCTCTATGAGACACCTGGAATGGGAGGCAGGCTGCCCACGCATCCATCCTTAGAACCCTGCTCTGGATAACTTCCTTATGGGATGTCCTGGAGCCATCCAACATGTCTCGATTGTCCCACAGAAGGAATCATTGTGGTTCGGAGCATCTCACAATTCCCATCGTGGGAAAACCTCCATGTCCTCGTGACACCCTCCCCTTCATGAATGGGCCGTCATTAACGGAAACTCCGACCTAAGAAAACGTCTGATCCTAGCTCTGTCTTCAGGTATACGGGATCTCGAATCATCTCTGCAGAGTGTGCCTGCCGTCCCCTCACCCCGAAATCTAAGTCTGGCTTGTGTTCTCAGAATTTTTTCCTCACACTCCTGGCCCACAAGCCTTCCAGTCTGGGAATTTTGGAGTCACTATGTGGCACTGTGTCTTCCCTCCAGAAGAAAAACGTTGCCCTCTAGTGCTACCCAGTAACCACAAATGAGTACCATCCTGCACAAATCTCGACTGCACCCCAATGATGCAGTCTAGCCTGGGAACTAATTCCCTGTCTTCTTCAGCCTGAGCCTGCACCACCAACCCACACTCAACAACTGGCCGAACACTGAGCACATCAGACACACCATGGCCTTAGGGCTTCATCTCTTCCCAACCTCAGTTTTCAGGCTTCAGAACCTAGACCTTAAATCCAATCACAGTCCAGGAGTGAATGTGTTGCAGAAATTAGAACTCCATCTTCCCCATTGCCAGAATACTTGTGGTTCCCATACTGTGCAACGTTCAGTGTAGGAGAAACCAGCATGGTACATTAGGCCACGCCCTGACTTGAGGGGCTCCTTGGGCACAAAAACACATTGTGAAACTCAGTGTGAGACCTATCCTCAAGGAAGGCCTCTCAGTGTCTGGACCAAGAGCCCACATAAGGGGCTTGCCATGTTCTTAGGTCCCAATGTTAACCAGAGGTCTGGTTGTCCTGTTGCCCCCACCCACGACTCTGCTCTGGAATCCCTCTTTTGGTGGTCCACAGGAGGTTAAAAAAACAAAAAACAAAACACAAAAAAAAATAAACAAAAAAACCCAGAAAGGCCTCCTCCCTTCCCACAGAATGAACCCAAACTCTTGGGATCGGGTCAAATCCCCAGAAAGGGAGCCTCATCGAGGCCCATGAGGACACCCCGACATTCCATGGGAATCGGTGACACATTTCCAGAAAAAAAAAAAAAAGCATGAGCAAGCACCTCACATTCGCCCTTTGTTCATATCCCGAGGAGGTCTCCTCACGGTCTATAGATCGGGCCGGCCATACCTACAACCCACAACCTAAGTGGAGTTTGTGTTTTCAGGCTTTTGTCCAAACACTTGGGTCCCTGGAGCCACACCTCAGGACTGTGCTTCCCTTTCAAGGGAATTCTTCCCATTCCATTGGCCACAACCTTGCAAATTAGGAAAAACCTCCAAAGTCACCAAGGCCATCCCAATAGTGTAGGCTGCCCAGGACAAACAGGGGTGATCTCAAACCAGCTGAGCAACTACCTCCACTCAGATAACAGATGTCCCCAGAGAAGAATATTGAACCGGACAGGCACCTAGGCCCTAATCAGATCCATTGCTTTGGTTTCCAGGCATCTCTCCTCAGAGGCCTCGTTTCCAATACCAGCATATGGTGGTTTCCTGAGGCACCAATAAGAACAAATCTCGTCTCCCCATGGAAACTTGCTCATTGGAGCTTTGTCATAACCTCTGGTTAGGAGAATCCTTCAGGGCCCTGGTGCCACTGCCCCATACCAAGGTCTCCATGGACTCAAACCAACATTAAGACCATCCTCAGGAAAGTCCATATCAACTCAGCCCCCTCTGTTGCTACCCCAAGCCAGCAGATCAAACGTTTCTTGTTGCTAGGAGACAATTGGAATGTGAGTCTGGCTACCCAGGCATCCATACTTAGAACCCTGTTCTGGAAAAATACCTTATAAGACGTCCTGGAGCCATCCAACAAATCTTAATTGTCCCACCGAATGAATCCTTGCGGTTTGGAGCATCTCACAACTCAAATAGTGGAAAACCCCCATGGCCTCATAATGCCCCCCCTTCCTGAAGGGGCCAACATGGACAGAAACTCAAACCTGAGCCAAAGTCTGAACCTCGACCTGACTTCAGACGCATGAGATCTCAATTCAGCTCTGCAGAGTGTGCCTGCGATGTCCTTGCCTTGAAACCTAAGCCTAGCTTGTGTTCTCAGACTTCCGTCCTCACTCTCCTGGCCCACAAGCCCTCCAGTTTGGGAATTCCGAAGCCACAATGCAGCACTCTGCCTGCCCTACAGAAGAAAAACTTTGCCCTATGCTGCTAATAAGAAACCCCAAATGATTTTCTAATGCATGCCACTCGATTGTAAAGCAATTATACAGCCCACCCTGTATACTAATGCCCTGTCTGGCACAGCCTGAGACAAGACATCCCAAACGACACCTAGACATCTGGCCCCAAACAGGACACATAGGACCCGTTATGGCTGTAGGTCGTCATCTCTTCCCAACCTCGGTTTTCAGGCTTGAGAACCTAGACCTTATCTCCAATCACTGCACAGGGGTGAACGTGATGCAGAAATTAGAATTCCTCCTTCCCCATGGCCAGAAACCTTGTGGTTGGCATGTTGTCCAACGTTCAATGTGGGAAAACCTGCATTGTCCGAAAGGCCACACCAGTGCTTGAGGGCCGCCTAGGGCACAGACATGCATTGTGACCTGCAGCGTGAGTCCCGTATTAAAGTAACGCCTCTCAGTGGCTGGACCAAGATCCTGTATATGGGGCTTGTCATATCCATAGGCCCCCAGGCTTAACCAGAGGGCGAGTATTCCAGTTGTCAGTACCCACTGCTATGCTCTAGATTCCCTCTACTGGGGGGACACATGAAGCAGAAAACAGGACACTTCCCTTCCCACAGAATGACCCCAAACTCTTGGGGGCTGGACAAACTACCAGAGAGGGAGACTTCTACGACCTATGAGGCAACTCCTACATTAAACGGCCATTGTGGACAAAACATCCAGAGACAAAAGCCTGAGCAACTGCCTCCCTCTCACCCTTCTTTCATATCCAGAGGAGCTCCCCTCATGGACTGTAGATCAGGCCTGCCTTAACCTCGGCCCCAAACCTGAGCTGAGTTAGGGTTTTTGGATGTCTGTCTGCACAGCCATGGCCCACACAGCCTCCAGGCTGGGGTTTCTGGAGCCACACCACAGAACTGTGCCTGCTCTCTCCTAAGAAACTGCCCATTCCATTGGCCACAACTCTACAAAATAGTAGAAACCTCAAGGTCCCCAAGGACATCCCACTACCGCAAGCCGCACTGGACAAATAGGGGCATTATGACACAAGCTGAGCAACTACTACCTCCATGCAGACACACAGACAGATATCCGCAGAGACAGAAGATTGAACCAGACAGGCCCCTAGGCCCTATTATGAACTCTTGCTTTGGTGTCCAGGTATCACTCCTCAGAGGCCTGGGTTCGAAGACCGGCATACGGGGCTTTCCTGAGGCACCAGACAGAAGATCTCTCATCTCCACATGGGAAGCTTCCTTGTTGGAGTTGTGTCAAGCCCTTCGGGTTGGAGAATCCTGCAGAGTCCCTTAGCTACTGCCACATTCCAAGGTCTCCATGGCCACCAACCCACATTATGAATCATCCTCAGCAGAGTCCCTTTAAACTCAGCCTTCTGGGTAGCTCACCCAAGAGCCCGCAGATTGAGCGTGCCTTGTCTCCACCAGGCAATGGGAAGGTGAGTTGGCGTTTCTCGGCATCCATGCTTAGGTCCCTGCTCTCGAGTCTTTCTGTATGGGGCATCCTAGAACCATCCAATAGTTCTCGACTGTCTTGAAGAAGGAAACTTTGAAGTTTGGAGCAGCTCACAACTCCCAGCGTAGGGAAACCTCCCTGGACTCATGACGCCCCCACCCCCTTCAGGAAGGGGCCGTCATGGACACAAACTCCAGCTTGAGGCAACATCTGATACTCGCCCTGACCTCACGTGCAGGAGATCTCGATTCAGCCTCTGCAGAGTGGGCCTGCCATGCTCTTGGCCCCAAAACTCGTGCTAGCTTGTGTTTTCAGTCTTCCTTCCTCACAATCCTGGCCACACCCCTCCAGTTTGGCAATTCTGGAGACACAATGCAGCACTCTGCCTGCCCTCCAGAAGAAAAATGTTGCCCTATAGGGCTAACCAGAACGCCAAAAGAGTAACATCCTGCATGCCACTCGACCATACCCCAATTATACAGTCTAGCCTGTGCACTAAAGCCCTGTCTGACACAGCCTGAGGGCAGACCTCCAGTCCAACACCCAGACAGCTGGCCGTAAACAGAGCATATCACACCCACAATGGCTTTAGGCCATCATCTCTACCCAACCTCAGTTTTCACCTTCAGAACCTAGACCTTATATCCACTCACTGCTCAGGAGTGAACGTGATGCAAGAATCAGGTCTTCTCCTTCGCCTTGGCAAGAAACCTAGTGGTTGGCATGTTGTCCAATGTTCTTTGTAGGAGAAAGCAGCATGGACTATGAGGCCACACCTATCTTTGAGGGCCACAATTTGCACAAAAAGACATTGTGAAACTCAGTGTGAGACCTATCCTCAAGGAAGGCCTCTCAGTGTCTGGACCAAGAGCCCACATAAGGGGCTTGCCATGTTGTTAGGTCCCAATGTTAAACAGAGGTCTGGTTGTCCAGTTGCCCCCACCCACGACTCTGCTCTGGAATCCCTCTTTTGGTGGTCCACCTGAGGTTAAAAAAAAATAAAAAATAAAAAAATAAAAAAATAAAAAATACAAAACAGCAAGGCCTCCTCCCTTCCCACAGAATGACCCCAATCTCTTGGGATCGGGTCAAATCCCAAGAAAGGGAGCCTCGTCGATGGCCCATGAGGACAACCCGACATTCCATGGCAATCGGTGACACATTTCCAGAAAAAAAAAAAAAAAAAAAAGCATGAGCATGCACATCACATTCGCCCTTTGTTCATATCCCGAAGAGGTCTCCTCACGGTCTATAGATCGGGCCGGCCATACCTACATCCCACAACCTAAGTGGAGTTTGTGTTTTCAGACTTTTGTCCAAATAGCCCTGGACCACACACGCTCCACACTTGGGTCCCTGGAGCCACACCTCAGGACCTTGCTTCACATTCAAGGGAATTCTTTCCATTCCATTGGCCACAACCTTGCAAATTAGGAAACACCTCCAAAGTCACCGAGGCCATCCCAATAGTGTAGGCCGCCCATGACAAACAGGGGTGATCTCAAACCAGCTGAGCAACTACCTCCACTCAGACAACAGATGTCCCCAGAGAAGAATATTGAACCGGACAGGCCCCTAGGCCCTAAAAAGATCCAATGCTATGGTTTCCAGGCATCTCTCCTCAGAGGCCTCGTTTCCAATACCAGGATATGGTGGTTTCCTGAGGCACCAATAAGAACAAATCTTGTCTCCCCATGGAAACTTGCTCATTGGAGCTTTGTCATAACCTCTGGTTAGGAGAATCCTTCAGGGCCCTGGTGCCACTGCCCCATACCAAAGTCTACATGGACTCAAACCAACATTAAGACCATCCTCAGGAAATTCAATTTCAACTCAGCCCCCTCTGTTGCTACCCCAAGCCAGCAGATCAAACGTTTCTTGTTGCTAGGAGACAATTGGAATGTGAGGCTGCCTGCCCAGGCATCCATACTTAGAACCCTGTTCTGGAAAAATACCTTATAAGACGTCCTGGAGCCATCCAACAAATCTTAATTGTCCCACAGAAGGAATCCTTGCGGTTTGGAGCATCTCACAACTCCAATAGTGGGAAAACCCCCATTGCCTCCTATTGCCCCCCCTTCCTGAATGGGACAACATGGCCAGAAACTTAAACCTGAGCCAAAGTCTGAACCTCGACCTGACTTCAGACGCATGAGATCTCAATTCAGCTCTGCAGAGTGTGCCTGCCATGTCCTTGCCCCGAAACCTAAGCCTAGCTTGTGTTCTCAGACTTCCGTCCTCACTCTCCTGGCCCACAAGCCCTCCAGTTTGGGAATTCCGAAGCCACAATGCAGCACTCTGCCTGCCCTCCAGAAGAAAAACTTTGCCCTATGCTGCTAATAAGAAACCCCAAATGATTTTCTAATGCATGCCACTCGATTGTAAAGCAATTATACAGCCCACCCTGTATACTAATGCCCTGCCTGGCACAGCCTGAGACAAGACATCGCAAACGACACCCAGACAGCTGACCCCAACCTGGACACATAGGACCCGCTATGGCTGTAGGTCGTCATCTCTTCCCAACCTCGGTTTTCAGGCTTCAGAACTTAGACCTTATCTCCAATCACTGCCCAGGGGTGAACGTGATGCAGAAATTAGAATTCCTCCTTCCCCATGGCCAGAAACCTTGTGGTTGGCATGTTGTCCAACGTTCAATGTGGGAAAACCTGCATTGTGCGAAAGGCCACGCCAGTGCTTGAGGGCCGCCTAGGGCACAGACATGCATTGTGACCTGCAGCGTGAGTCCCGTATTAAAGTAACGCCTCTCAGTGGCTGGACCAAGATCCTGCATATGGGGCTAGTCATATCCATAGGCCCCCAGGCTTAACCAGATAGCGAGTATTCCAGTTGTCAGTACCCACTGCTATGCTCTAGAATCCCTCTACTGGGGGGACACATGAAGCAGAAAACAGGACACTTCCCTTCCCACAGAATGACTCCAAACTTTTGGGAGCTGGACAAACTACCAGAGAGGGAGACTTCTACGAACTATGAGGCAACTCCTACATTAAACGGCCATTGTGGACAAAACATCCAGAGACAAAAGCCTGAGCGACTGCCTCCCTCTCATCCTTCTTTCATATCCAGAGGAGCTCCCCTCATGGACTGTAGATCAGGCCTGCCGTAACCTCGGCCCCAAACCTGAGCTGAGTTAGGGTTTTTGGATGTCTGTCTGCACAGCCATGGCCCACACAGCCTCCAGGCTGGGGTCTCTGGAGCCACACCACAGAACTGTGCCTGCTCTCTCCTAAGAAACTGCCCATTCCATTGGCCACAACTCTACAAAATAGTAGAAACCTCAAGGTCCCCAAGGACATCCCACTACCGCAAGCCGCACTGCACAAATAGGGGCATTATGACACAAGCTGAGCAACTACTACCTCCATGCAGACACACAGACAGATATCCGCAGAGACAGAAGATTGAACCAGACAGGCCCCTAGGCCCTATTATGAACTCTTGCTTTGGTGTCCAGGTATCACTCCTCAGAGGCCTGGGTTCGAAGACCAGCATACGGGGCTTTCCTGAGGCACCAGACAGAAGACCTCTCATCTCCACATGGGAAGCTTCCTTGTTGGAGTTGTGTCAAGCCCTTCGGGTTGGAAAATCCTGCAGAGTCCCTTAGCTACTGCCACATTTCAAGGTCTCCATGGCCACCAACCCACATTATGACTCATCCTCAGCAGAGTCCATTTAAACTCAGCCTTCTGGATAGCTCACCCAAGAGCCCGCAGATTGAGCGTGCCTTGTCTCGACCAGGCAATGGGAAGGTGAGTTGGCGTTTCTCGGCATCCATGCTTAGGGCCCTGCTCTCGATTCCTTCTGTATGGGGCATCCTGGAACCATCCAATAGTACTCGACTCTCCTGAAGAAGGAAACTTTGAATTTTGGAGCAGCTCACAACTCCCAGCGTAGGGAAACCTCCCTGGCCTCATGACGCCCCCACCCCCTTCAGGAAGGGGCCGTCATGGACACAAACTCCAGCTTGAGGCAACATCTGATACTCGCCCTGACCTCACGTGAAGGAGATGTCGATTCAGCCTCTGCAGAGTGGGCCTGCCATGCTCTTGGCCCCAAAACTCGTGCTAGCTTGTGTTTTCAGACTTCCTTCCTCACAATCCTGGCCACACCCCTCCAGTTTGGCAGTTCTGGAGACACAATGCAGCAAAGAAAACAACAACAACAACAACAAAAAAAAAAAACGGACTTCTTCCAGCCCACAGAATGACCCCAAACTCTTTGGACGGGGCCTAACCACCAGAGAGTATGACTCGTCCATTCCCCATGAAGTCACCCAGAAATTCCACGACCATGAGTGACACGATATCCAGAGACAAAAACTTGAGCAGGAGCCTCACATTCGCCCTTCTTTCAAATCCCGAAGAGTTCTCCTCATGGTCTGTAGATCAGTCCTGCCATACCTATGACCCGAAACATAAGCCGAGTTTGTGTTTCCAGACAACTGTCCAAACAGCCCTGGCCTACACAACCTACAGGCTCAGGCCCCTGGAGCCAAACCTGAGGACTGTACTTGCCCTCTCCAAGGGAATTGTGTGTGCCCATTCCAATGGCCACAACACTTCTAATAGGATAAACCTCCAAAGTCCCTGATCCATCTCAATAGTGGTGGCTTCCCAGGAACGACAGGGGCAATCTGAGCCCAACTGAGCACCTGCCTGCACTCAGACCCATAGACAGATGTGCCCAGAGGTAAAAAGGAAAGAACAGTCCCCTAGGCACTAATCAGATCCATTGCTTTGGTTTCCAGGCATCTCTCCTCAGAGGCCTGGATTTCAAAAGCAGCATATAGCTGTTTCTTGACTCACCCATCAGAAAACATCTCATCTACACATGGGAAACTTGTACGTTGGAGCTGTGTCAAAGCCTCTGTTTAGGAGAAACCTTTAGGTCCCCAGTGCCACCGCTTCATTCCAAGGTCTCCATAGACACAAAAGCACGTTAGGACCCATCCCCAGGGGTGTCCATTTCAACTCAGCGTCCTCGGTTGCTCCCCACAGATCCAGGAGATCTAAATTGTCTGGTTGCTAGGAGACAATTGGAATGCGAGGTGGGCTACCCAGCCATCCATCCTTAGAACCCTGCTCAGAATCATTGGCCTGGAGCCAAACAACAGGTCTCAATTGTCCTGCAGAAGACTCTCTGCAGTTTGGAGCTTCTCACAAGTCCCATCGTGGGAAAACCCCCATGGCCTCGTGATCCCCCCCCCAATTCATGAATGGGCCATCAGGGACAGAAACTACAACCTGAGCGATCGTCTGATCCTCGCCTTGACTTCAGATGCATGATATCTCGATTCAGGTGTGTAGATTGTGCCTGCCATGGCCTCACCCAGAAACCTAAGCCTAGCTTGTGTTCTCAAACTTTTGTCGTCAGACTTCTGGCCCACAAGCCCTCCAGTTTGGCAATCCAGAACTACAATGCAGCACTCTGCCGGCCCTCCAGAAGAAAAACATTGTCCTCTGGGGCTACCCAGTAACCCCAAATGAGGATCAACCTGCACCGACCTTGGCTGTACCCCAAATACATAGTCTGACCAGGGCACTAATGCCCTTTCTGACACAGCCTGAGCCTGGACTCCCTGGCCCGTCCCAGACAGCTGGCCGCACACTGAGCACATCGAGCCGCCATGGCCTTAGGTCATCATCTCTTCCCAACCTCGGATTTCAGGCTTTAGATTCTAGACCTTACCTCCAATCACTGCCCAGGGTTGAACGGGATGCAGAAATCAGAACTCCTTCCCCATGGCAAGATACCTTGTGGTTGGCATGTTGTCCAACTTTCAGTGTAGTTGTATCCAGTGTTGCCCATGAGGCCCCGCCATGCTCGGAGGCTACATTGGTCACAAACACACATTGTGACCCTCAGCCTGACCAAAGTCCTCAAGTAAGGCCTCTCAGTGGCTGGATGAAGAGATAGCATATTGGGCTTGCCATGCCCCTAGTCCCCAATTTTGAACCATAGTTCTGGTGGTCCCTTCAGTCTTCCCCACGGCTTTGCTTTGGAATTCCTCTTTTCGTGGGACACCTGAGGTAACAAAACTGAAAGGAGTCCTCCCATCCCACAGTTTGACGAAAAAAAATTGGGAATCGGGCAAAATCCTCATAGAGGTAGATTCGTCCATGGCCCATGAAGCATCCCTGACATTCTACGGCCATTGCTGATACAAATTCCAGAGACAAATGCCTGAGCAAGCGCCTCAGACTCGCTCTATATTCAAATCTTCATGAGTTCTTCTCATTGTTTGTATATTGGGCCTGCCATACCGACGTCCCCCAAAAAAGCTGAGTTTGTGTATCGGAATCACAATCAGAACTCTGCCTTCCACATGGCTGTAATGCTTGTTCTTCACATGGAGTCAACCTTCACGTGGGGAACCCTTCATGGCCCCTGATGCCACGCCAAAACATGAGTGCTGCTTGGGCACAAATTCACACTCTGACCCTAGCATGAGCCCCATGTCAAAGAAAGGCCTGTCAGGTTCGTGACGAAGATCCTGCATATAGTCCCTGCCATGCCCATAGGCACCCAAAACTAACTAGATGGTGTGTATTCCAGTTGAAGGAACCCACTGCTGTGCTCTAGAGTCCCTCTCCTGGGGGGTCCTTTCTGGCAGAAAACAGTACTCTTCACTTCCCACAGAATGAACCCAAACACTTGGGAGCTTGGACAATCCCCCGAGAGGAAGGCTCTTCCTCGGCCCCTGAGGCAACCCCTACCCTGACCGGACACTGTGAACGCAACACCCAGAGACAAAAGCCTGAGCAACTGCCTCCCACTTGCCCTCCTTTGATATCCAGAGAATCTCCCCTCACGGACTGGAGATCAGGCCTGCCATTACCTTGGCCCCTTCCTGAGCCAAGTTTGCTTTTTCAGACATCAGTCCCCACAGCACTGGAAAACACAGCCTCTAGGCTGGGTCCTCTGGAGCCATACCACAGGACCGTGCCTGCTCTCTCCTGGGAAACTGTGTCCATTCCTTTGGACACACACCTCCAGAATATGAGAAACCTCAAGGCCCCCGAGGACATCCCACTACTGGGAGCCTCCCTGGACACACAGGGGCATTCGGACACAAGCTGAGCAGCTACCTCCACGAAGACATGTACACAGATGTCAACAGAGATAGAAGGTTGAGCCGGACAGGCCCTTAGGCCATAATCTCAACTCTTGCTTTGGGTTCCAGGTGTTACTCCTCAGAAACTTTGGTTCAAAGAACAGGATATGGGGCTTTCCTGAGGCACTGAACAGAACTCCTCTCGTCTCCACATGGGGAGCTTTCTTACTGGGGATGTATCAAACCCTTCAGGTAGTGCCCAAGCAGCACTTGAGTGCTGATTGGGAACAAATTCACACTGTGACCCTAGCATGAGCCCCATGTCAAAGAAAGGCCTGTCAGGGCCTGGACAAAGAGCCCGCATATGGGGCTTGCCAAGCCCCTATGCACCCAATCCTCACCAGGGTTTGAGATTTCCAGTCGCCCCGCCCGTACCTGGGGCTCTGATCTGGAATCCCTTTCTTGGAGAGACACATGAGCCAGACAACACGACTCCACCCTTCCCACAAAATGACCCCAATCTTGGAAGATGGGACAAATCCCCAGAGAGGGATACTCGTCCACAGACCCTGAGGCCACCCCTCATATCCACGGCTATCCCGGACACAGCATCCAGAGACAAAAGCCTGAAGGATCGCATCCCACTCGCCCTTGTTTCAGAGGCCCAGGAGTTCCCTCTCGGGCTGTACATCCGGCCTGCCATACCCTAGGCACCACTCATAAGCTGAGTTTGTGTTTTCAGACTTCTGTACCCACAGCCTGGACCCACACACCTCCAGGCTAGGGCCTCTGGAGCCACAGCGAAAGTTTGTGCCTGCCCTCTCCAAGGAAAGTGTGCCCAATCCATTGACCACAGCCCTACAGGTTAGGGAAAAGCTCCAAGGCCCCTGAGGACATCAATAGTGTAGGCCAGCCTGGACTAAGAGGGGCTCTCTGACACCAGCGGAGCAACTATCTCCACTTAGACTCTCAGAAAGTGTGCCCAGAGACAGAAGGTTGAAATGGACAGACCCCCAGGCCCTAATATGAACCTTAGCTTTGTTCCATGTGTCCGTTCTCAGAGGACTGTTTTCGTAGACCAGCACATGGGGCTTTTCTGAGGCACCAAACCAAGGATCTCTCGTCTCCACATGGGCAGCTTTCTTACTGGGGATGTATCAAACCCTTCAGGTAGGAGAGTTCCGAAGGGCCACTGAACAACCAGCACATTCCAAGGTCTCCATGGACCCAAACGCACATTATGACGCATCCTCAGGAAAGGCCATTTCAACTCAGCCCCCTGGGTCCGGTGTTCCAGAGGCCCCAGATCAAACATATCTTATCGCTAATGGCCAATTGGAATGCGAGGCATGCTGTACAGGGATCCATCCTTCGAACCCTGCTCTCCAGTCCTTCCGAATGGTATGTCCTGGAGCCATGCAACAGGGCTCGAATGTCCCGCAGAAAGAAACCTTGTGGTTTGGGGCAACCTCCAAACTCAGCGTGGGAAAACTTCCTTGGCCTCATGAGGCCCCCGCTTCATGAAGGTGCCATCATGGACACATACTCCAGCCTCTGCCAACGTCTGATCCTCAGCCTGACTTCTGATGCAGGAGATTTTGATTCAGCCTCTGCAGAGTGGGCCTGCTCTGCCCTTGGCTCCAATCCTCACCCTAGCTTGTGTTTTCAGACTTCCGTCCTCTCACTCCAGGCCCACAAGCCCTCCCTACTGGGAATACTGGGGCCACAATGAAGCACTCTGCCTGCCTCCCAGGAGAAAATCATTGTCTATGGTGCTGCCCAGAAACTCCAAATGAGGATCAAACTGCTTGGCCCTCGGCAACACCCCAATTGCATAGGCTACCTTAAACACTGATGCTCTGAGGAAAATAGCCTGAGCCCAGACCTTCCAACAGACACCGACACAGCTGGCTGCACACCCAGCACATTGGACCCGCCACTGCCTTAGGCCACCATCTATTCCCAACCTGGGTTTTCAGTCATCGGAACCTAGACCTTATATCCAATCCCTGCACAGGGGGGACCCCCTCTGATGCACACAAGTCAGAACCCCTCCTACCCCATGGCAAGAAACCTTGCTGCTGGCAGTGAGTCAAACCTTCAGGGTTGGAGAAAACGGCGACCCATGAGGCCACGCACATGCGTGAGGGCCGCCTTGGGCACAAACACACATTGTGACCCTCAGAGTGAGTACCTTATTCAAGTAACGCCTCTCAGTGACTGGACCAAGAGCCCGCATATGTGGTTTGCCATGCCCATAGGCACCCAGGACTAAATAGATGGTGTGTATTCCAGTTGAGGGAACCCACTGCTGTGCTCTAGAGTCCCTCTCCTGGGGGGTCCCCTGTGGCAGAAAACAGTACTCTTCATTCCCACAGAATGAACACAAACACTTGGGAGCTTGGACAATCCCCCAAGAGGAAGGCTGTTCCTCGGCCTCTGAGACAACCCCTACCCTGACCGGACACTGTAAATCCTGAGTGACTGCCTCCCACTTGCCCTACTTTGATTTCCAGAGGATCTCCCCTCACGGACTGGAGATCAGTCCTGCCATTACATTGGCCACTAGCTGAGCCAAGTTTGCTTTTTCAGACATCTGTCCCCACAGCCCTGGCAAACACAGCCTCTAGGCTGGGTCCTCTGGAGCCATACCACAGGACCGTGCCTGCTCTCTCCTGGGAAACTGTGTCCATTCCTTTGGACACACACCTCCAGAATATGAGAAACCTCAAGGCCCCCGAGGACATCCCATGACTGGGAGGCTCCCTGGACACACAGGGGCATTCCGACACAAGCTGAGCAGCTACCTCCACGAAGGCATGCAAACAGATGTCAACAGAGATAGAAGGTTGAGCCGGACAGGCCCTTAGGCCATAATCTCAACTCTTGCTTTGGGTTCCAGGTGTTACTCCTCAGAGGCTTTGGTTCGAAGAACAGGGTATGGGGCTTTCCTGAGGCACGGAACAGAACTCCTCTTGTCTCCACATGGGAAGCTTCCTTGTTGGAGCTGTGTCAAACACCTCAGTTTGGAAAACCCTGCAGAGTTCCTGAGCCACCTCCACATTCCAAGGTCTCCCAGGCCACCAAGCCTCAGTAGGACTCATCTTCAGGAGAGTCCATTTCAACACTCCCCTTTGGTTAGCTCACCCAGGAGCCTGCAGATTGAGCCTGCCTTGTCCTGACTAAAGAGTGGGAATATGAGGTGGCGTTCCCAGGCATCCATGCTTAGACAATTGCTCTCGAGTCTTTCCGTATGGGGCCTCCTGGAACCATCCAATAGGACTCGACTGTCGTGCAGAAGGAAACCTTGAGGTTTGGAGTAGTTCACAAATCCCATCGTAGGCAAACCTCCCTGGCTTCATGAAGCCCCCACACCCTTCAGAAAGAGGCGATGCTGGACAAAAACTCTAGCCTGAGGCACGTCTCATAGTTGACATGACATCAGTGCAAGAGATCTCGATTCAGCCTCTGCAGACTGGCCCTGCGTTGCCCTCGGTCCCAAACCTCATGCTAGCTTGTGTTTTCAGACTTCCTTCCTCACACTCCTGGCAAACAAGCCCTCCGGATTAGGAACTCCAGAACCACAACCCAGCCCAGTGTCTGCCAAAGGAAGAAAAACGTTTCCCTGTGGGGCTCTCAAGAAAACCCAGATGAGGATCAACCTGCTCGGGCCTCGATGGTCCCCGAACTGGATATGCTGCTCTGGGCACTCATGCTCTGTCTGACACAGCCTGAAGCCAGACGTCCAGACAGACAAGGAGACAGCTGGCCGCACACCCAGCACTTCGGACACGCCATGGTCTTATGCCGTCACCTCTTCCTAACTTTGGTTTTCAGATATCTGAACCTAGACATTATATCAATTCTCCACACAGCTGGGTATAGCAAGCACAAAACAGAACTCCTCCTTCCCCATGGCTGTCAAGCTTGCTCTTGGCATGCAGTCACACCTTCAGGGTGGGAGAAATCTTCATGGCCCCTGATGCCACGCCCAAACTTGAGTGCTGCTTGGGCACAAATTCACACTGTGACCCTCAGCATGAGCCCCATGTCAAAGAAAGGCCTGTCAGGGCCTGGACCATGTGCCCGAATATGGGGCTTGCCAAGCCCCTATGCACCCAATCCTCACCAGTGTTTGAGTTTTCCAGTCGCCCCGCCCGTACCTGGGGCTCTGTTCTGGAATCCCTTTCTTGGAGAGACCCATGAGCCAGACAACACGACTCCACCCTTCCCACAAAATGACCCCAAACTCTTGGGAGCTGGGACAAATGCCCAGAGAGGGATACTCGTCCACAGTCCCTGAGGCCACCCCTCTAATCCACGGCTATCCAGGACACAACATTCAGAGTCAAAAGCCTGAAGGAACGCCACCCACTCGCCCTTGTTTCAGAGGCCCAGGAGCTCCCTCTTGGGCTGTACCTCCGGCCTGCCATACCCTAGGCGCCACTCATAAGCTGACTTTGTGTTTTCAGACTTCTGTGCCCACAACCTGTACCCACACACCTCCAGGCTAGGGCCTCTGGAGCCACAGCGAAAGATTGTGCCTGCCCTCTCCAAAAAAAGTGTGCCCAATCCATTGACCACAAACCTACAGTTTAGGGAAAAGCTCCAAGGCCCTGAGGCCATCAATAGTGTAGGCCACCCTGGACTAAGAGGGGCTCTCTGACACCAGCGGAGAAAGTATCTCCACTTAGACTCTCAGACAGTGTCCCCAGAGACAGAAGGTTGAAATGGACAGGCCCCCAGGCCCTA
Source organism: Mustela nivalis (assembly GCF_964662115.1). Lineage (NCBI taxonomy): Eukaryota > Metazoa > Chordata > Mammalia > Carnivora > Mustelidae > Mustela > Mustela nivalis. Next base: position 429,596 of record NW_028136022.1, on the reverse strand, counting down.
ATCTGAACCTTAGCTTTGGTTTCCATGTGTCCGTCCTCAGAGGACTGTTTTCATAGACCAGCACACGGGGCTTTTCCGAGGCACCAAACCAAACCTCTCTCTCCACATGGGGAGCTTTCTTACTGGGGATGTATCAAACCCTTCAGGTAGGAGAGTTCCACAGGGCCACTGAACAACAAGCACATTCCAAGGTCTCCATGGACCCAAACGCACATTATGACGCATCCTCAGGAGAGGCCATTTCAACTCAGCCCCCTGGGTAGTGTGACCCAGAGGCAGCAGATCAAACATATCTTTTCGCTAATGTCCAATGGGAATGCGAGGCATGCTGTACAGGGATCCATCCTTCGAACCCTGCTCTCCAGTCCTTCCATATGGTATGTACTGGAGCTATGCAACAGGACTCGAATGTCCCACAGAAGGAAAACTTGTGGTTTGGGGCAACCTCCAAACTCAGCGTGGGAAAACTTCCTTGGCCTCATGAGGCCCCCGCTTCATGAAGGTGCCATCATGGACACATACTCCAGCCTCAGCCAACGTCTGATCCTCAGCCTGGCTTCAAATGCAGGAGATTTTGATTCAGCCTCTGCAGAGTGGGCCTGCTCTGCCTTTGGCTCCAATCCTCACCCTAGCTTGTGTTTTCAGACTTCCGTCCTCACACTCCTGGCCCACAAGCCCTCCCTACTGGGAATTCTGGGGCCACAAAGAAGCACTCTGCCTGCCTCCCAGGAGAAATACATTGTCTATGGTGCTGCCCAGAAACCCCAAATGTTGATCAAACTGCTTGGCCCTCGGCAACACCCCAATTGCATAGGCTACCTTAAACAGTGATGCTCTGTCGCAAATAGCCTGAGCCCAGACCTTCCAACAGACACCGACACAGCTGGCTGCACACCCAGCACATTGGACCCGCCACTGCCTTAGGCCACCATCCATTCCCAACCTGGGTTTTCAGTCATCGGAACCTAGACCTTATATCCAATCCCTGCACAGGGGGGACCCCCTAGATGCACACAAGTCAGAACCCCTCCTACCCCATGGCAAGAAACCTCGCTGCTGGCAGTGACTCAAACCTTCAGGGTTGGAGAAAACGGCATGACCCATGAGGCCACGCACATGCGTGAGGGCCGCCTTGGGCACAAACACACATTGTGACCCTCAGCGTGAGTACCTTATTCAAGTAACGCCTCTCAGTGACTGGACCAAGAGCCCGCATTTGTGGCTTGCCATGCCCATAGGCACCCAGGATTAACTAGATGGTGTGTATTCCAGTTGAGGGAACCCACTGCTGTGCTCTAGAGTCCCTCTCCTGGGGGGTCCCCTGTGGCAGAAAACAGTACTCTTCCCTTCCCACAGAACGAACCCAAACACCTGGGAGCTTGGACAATCCCCCGAGAGGAAGGCTCTTCCTCGGCCTCTGAGACAACCCCTACCCTGACCGGACACTGTGAACGCAACACCTAGAGACAAAATCCTGAGTGACTGCCTCCCACTTGCCCTCTTTTGATATCCAGAGGATCTCCCCTCACGGACTGGAGATCAGTCCTGCCATTACCTTGGCCACTAGCTGAGCCAAGTTTGCTTTTTCAGACATCTGTCCCCACAGCCCTGGCAAACACAGCCTCTAGGCTGGGTCCTCTGGAGCAATACCACAGGACCGTGCCTGCTCTCTCCTGGGAAACTGTGTCCATTCCTTTGGACACACACCTCCAGAATATGAGAAACCTCAAGGCCCCCGAGGACATCCCACTACTGGGAGGCTCCCTGGACACACAGGGGCATTCGGACACAAGCTGAGCAGCTACCTCCACGAAGGCATGCCCACAAATGTCAACAGAGATAGAAGGTTGAGCCGGACAGGCCCTTAGGCCGTAATCTCAACTCTTGCTTTGGTTTCCATGTGTTACTCCTCAGAGGCTTTGGTTCGAAGAACAGGATATGGGGCTTTCCTGAGGCACTGAACAGAACTCCTCTCGTCTTCACATGGGAAGCTTCCTTGTTGATGCTGTGTCAAACACCTCAGTTTGGAAAACCCTGCAGAGTCCCTGAGCCACCTACACATTCCAAGGTCTCCCAGGCCACCAAGCCACAGTAGGACTCATCTTCAGGAGAGTCCATTTCAACTCTCCCCTCTGGGTAGCTCACCCAGGAGCCCGCAGATTGAGCCTGCCTTGTCCTGACTAAAGAGTGGGTATATGAGGTGGCGTTCCCAGGCATCCATGCTTAGACACCTGCTCTCGAGTCTTTCCGTATGGGGCCTCCTGGAACCATCCAATAGGACTCGACTGTCGTGCAGAAGGAAACCTTGAGGTTTGGAGTAGTTCACAAATCCCATCGTAGGCAAACCTCCCTGGCCTAATGAAGCCCGCACCCTTCAGGAAGAGGCCATGCTGGACAAAAACTCTAGCCTGAGGCACGTCTCATAGTTTACATGACCTCAGTGCAGGAGATCTCGATTCAGCCTCTGCAGAGTGGGCCTGCCGTGCCCTCGGTCCCAAACCTCACGCTACCTTGTGTTTTCAGACTTCCTTCCTCACACTCCTGGCAAACAAGCCCTCCGGACCAGAAACTCCAGAACCAAAACCCAGCCCAGTGTCTGCCCAACGGAAGAAAAATGTTTCCCTGTGGGGCTCTCCAGAAAACCCAGATGAGGATCAACCTGCTCGGGCCTCGACGGTACCCGAACTGGATAGGATGCTCTGGGCACACATGCTCTTTCTGACACAGCCTGAAGCCAGACGTCCAGACAGACAAGGAGACAGATGGCCGCACACCCAGCACTTCGGACACGCCATGGTCTTATGCCGTCACCTCTTCCTAACTTTGGTTTTCAGATATCTGAACCTAGACATTATATCAATTCTCCACACAGCTGGGTATAGCAAGCACAAAACAGAACTCCTCCTTCCCCATGGCTGTCAAGCTTGCTCTTGGCATGGAGTCACACCTTCAGGGTGGGAGAAACCTTCATGGCCCCTGATGCCACGCCCAAACTTGAGTGCTGCTTGGGCACAAATTCACACTGTGACCCTCAGCATGAGCCCCATGTCAAAGAAAGGCCTGTCAGGACCTGGACCAAGAGCCCGCATATGGGGCTTGCCAAGCCCCTATGCACCCAATCCTCACCAGGGTTTGAGTTTTCCAGTCGCCCCACCTGTACCTGGGCTCTGCTATGGAATCCCATTCTTGGAGAGACACATGAGCCAGACAACACGACTCCACCCTTCCCTCAAAATGTCCCCAAACTCTTGGGAGCTGGAACAAATCCCCAGAGAGGGATACTCGTCCACAGTCCCTGAGGCCACCGCTCCAATCCACGGCTATCCCGGACACAACATCCAGAGACAAAAGCCTGAAGGAACGCCTTCCACTCGCCCTTGTTTCAGAGGCCCAGGAGTTCCCTCTCGGGCTGTACATCCGGCCTGTCATACCCTAGGCGCCACTCATAAGGTGACTTTGTGTTTTAAGACTTCTGTGCCCACAGCATGGACCCACACAACCTCCAGGCTAGGGCCTCTGAAGCCACAGCGAAAGATTGTGCCGGCCCTCTCTAAGGAAAGTGTGTCCAATCCATTGACCACAACCCTACAGTTTAGGGAAAAGCTCCAAGGCCCCTGAGGCCATCAATAGGTAGGCCACCCTGGACTAAGAGGGGCTCTCTGACACCAGAAGAGCAACTATCTCCACTTACATTCTCAGACAGTGTCCCCAGAGACAGAAGGTTGAAATGGACAGGCCCCCAGGCCCTAATATGAACCTTAGCTTTGTTTCCATGTGTCCGTTCTCAGAGGACTGTTTTCGTAGACCAGCACATGGGGCTTTTCTGAGGCACCAAACCAAGCATCTCTCGTCTCCACATGGGCAGCTTTCTTACTGGGGATGTATCAAACCCTTCAGGTAGGAGAGTTCCGCAAGGCCACCGAACAACCAGCACATTCCAAGGTCTCCATGGACCCAAACGCACATTATGACGCATCCTCAGGAGAGGCCATTTCAACTCAGCCCCCTGGGTAGCGTGACCCAGAGACAGCATCAAACATATCTTTTCGCTAATGGCCAATGGGAATGCGAGGCATGCTGTACAGGGATCCATCCTTCGAACCCTGCTCTCCAGTCCTTCCATATGGTATGTCCTGGAGCTATGCAACAGGACTCGAATGTCCCACAGAAGGAAAACTTGTGGTTTGGGGCAATTTCCAAACTCAGCGTGGGAAAACTTCCTTGGCCTCATGAGGCCCCCGCTTCATGAAGGTGCCATCATGGACACATACTCCAGCCTCAGCCAACGTCTGATCCTCAGCCTGACTTCAGATGCAGGAGATTTTGATTCAGCCTCTGCAGAGTGGGCCTGCTCTGCCCTTGGCTCCAATACTCACCCTAGCTTCTGTTTTCAGACTTCCGTCCTCACACTCCTTGCCCACAAACCCTCCCTACTGGGAATTCTGGAGCCACACTGAAGCACTCTGCCTGCCTCCCAGGAGAAAAACACTCTCTATGGTGCTGCCCAGAAACCCCAAATGAGGATCAAACTGCTTGGCCCTCGGCAACACCCCAATTGCATAGGCTAACTTAAACACTGATGCTGTGTCACAAATAGCCTGAGCCCAGACCTTCCAACAGACACCGACACAGCTGGCTGCACTCCTAGGACATTGGACCCGCCACTGCCTTAGGCCACCATCCATTCCCAACCTGGGTTTTCAGTCATCGGATCCTAGACCTTATCTCCAATCCCTGCACAGGGGGGAACCTGATGCACAAATCAGAACCCCTCCTTCCCCAAGGCAAGAAAACTTGCTGCTGGCAGTGAGTCAAACCTTCAGTGTAGGAAAAACGACATGGCCCATGAGGCAACGCCCAAGCGTTAGGGCCGCCTTGGGCACAAACACACATTGTGACCCTCACCGTGAGTACCTTATTCAAGTAACGCCTCTCAGTGACTGGACCAAGAGCCCGCATATGTGGCTTGCCATGCCCATAGGCACCCAGGATCAACTAGATGGTGTGTATTCCAGTTGAGGGAACCCACTGCTGTGCTCTAGAGTCCCTCTCCTGGGGGGTCCCCTGTGGCAGAAAACAGTACTCTTCCCTTCCCACAGAATGAACCCAAACACTTGGGAGCTTGGACAATCCCCCGAGAGGAAGGCTCTTCCCCGGCCCCTGAGGCAACCCCTACCCTGAATGGCCACTGTGAACGCAACACCCAGAGACAAAGCCTGAGCGACTCCCTCCCAATTGCCCTCCTTTGATATCCAGAGGATCTCCCCTCATGGACTGGAGATCAGGCCTGCCATTACCTTGACCCCTAGCTGAGCCAAGTTTGCTTTTTCAGACATCAGTCCCCACAGCCCTGGCAAACACAGCCTCTAGGCTGGGTCCTCTGGAGCCATACCACAGGACCGTGCCTGCTCTCTCCTGGGAAACTGTGTCCATTCCTTTGGACACACACCTCCAGAATATGAGAAACCTCAAGGCCCCCGAGGACATCCCACTACTGGGAGGCTCCCTGGACACACAGGGGCATTCGGACACAAGCTGAGCAGCTACCTCCACGAAGGCATGCCCACAGATGTCAACAGAGATAGAAGGTTGAGCCGGACAGGCCCTTAGGCCGTAATCTCAACTCTTGCTTTGGGTTCCAGGTGTCACTCCTCAGAGGCTTTGGTTCAAAGAACAGGATATGGGGCTTTCCTGAGGCACTGAACAGAACTCCTCTCGTCTCCACATGGGAAGCTTCCCTGTTGGAGCTGTGTCAAACACCTCAGTTTGGAAAACCCTGCAGAGTCCCTGAGCCACCTCCACATTCCAAGGTCTCCCAGGCCACCAAGCCACAGTAGGACTCATCTTCAGGAGAGTCCATTTCAACTCTCCCCACTGGGTAGCTCACCCAGGAGCCTGAAGATTGAGCCTGCCTTGTCCTGCCTAAAGAGTGGGAATATGAGGTGGCGTTCCCAGGCATCCATGCTTAGACACCTGCTCTCGAGTCTTTCCGTATGGGGCCTCCTGGAACCATCCAGTAGGACTCGACTGTCGTGCAGAAGGAAACCTTGAGGTTTGGAGTAGTTCACAAATCCCATCGTAGGCAAACCTCCCTGGCTTCATGAAGCCCCCACACCCTTCAGGAAGAGGCCATGCTGGACAAAAGCTCTAGCCTGAGGCACGTCTCATAGTTGACATGACCTCAGTGCAGGAGATCTCGATTCAGCCTCTGCAGAGTGGCCCTGCCATGCCCTCGGTCCCAAACCTCATGCTAGCTTTTGTTTTCAGACTTCCTTCCTCACACTCCTGGCAAACAAGCCCTATGGACTAGGAACTCCAGAACCACAACCCAGCCCAGTGTCTGCCCAATGGAAGAAAAACGCTTCCCTATGGGGCTCTCCAGAAAACCCAGATCATGATCAACCTGCTCCTGCCTCGACGGTCCCCGAAGTGGATATGCTGCTCTGGGCACTCATGCTCTGTCTGACACAGCCTGAAGCCAGACGTCCAGACAGACAAAGAGACAGCTGGCCGCACACCCAGCACTTCGGACACGCCATGGTCTTATGCCGTCACCTCTTCCTAACCTTGGTTTTCAGATATCTGAACCTAGACATTATATCAATTCTCCACACTGCTGGGTATCGCAAGCACAAAACAGAACTCCTCCTTCCCCATGGCTGTCAAGCTTGCTCTTGGCATGGAGTCACACCTTCAGGGTGGGAGAAACCTTCATGGCCCCTGATGCCACGCCCAAACTTGAGTGCTGCTTGGGCACAAATTCACACTGTGACCCTCAGCATGAGCCCCATGTCAAAGAAAGGCCTGTCAGGACCTGGACCAAGAGCCCGCATATGGGGCTTGCCAAGCCCCTATGCACCCAATCCTCACCAGTGTTTGAGTTTTCCAGTCGCCCCACCTGTACCTGGGCTCTGCTCTGGAATCCCTTTCTTGGAGAGACACATGAGCAAGACAACACGACTCCACCCTTCCCACAAAATGACCCCGAACTCATGAGGCCCCCGCTTCATGAAGGTGCCATCATGGACACATACTCCAGCCTCAGCCAACTTCTGATCCTCAGCCTGACTTCAGATGCAGGAGATTTTGATTCAGCCTCTGCCGATTGGGCCTGCTCTGCCCTTGGCTCCAATCCTCACCCTAGCTTGTGTTTTCAGACTTCCGTCCTCACACTCCTGGCCCACAAACCCTCCCTACTGGGAATTCTGGGGCTACACTGAAGCACTCTGCCTGCCTACCAGGAGAAAAACATTGTCTATGGTGCTGCCCAGAAACCCCAAATGAGGATCAAACTGCTTGGCCCTCGGCAACACCCCAATTGCATAGGCTACCTTAAACTGTGATGCTCTGTCGCAAATAGCCTGAGCCCAGACCTTCCAAAAGACACCGACACAGCTGGCTGCACACCCAGCACATTGGACCCGCCACTGCCTTAGGCCACCATCCATTCCCAACCTGGGTTTTCAGTCATCGGAACCTAGACCTTATCTCCAATCCCTGCACAGGGGGAACCTGATGCACAAGTCAGAACCCCTCCTTCCCCATGGCAAGAAACCTTGCTTCTGGCCGTGAGTCAAACCTTCAGTGTAGGAGAAAACGGCAAAACTGCCGGGCCTCATGAAGCCCCCCATATCCTTCAGGGAGAGGCCATCATGGACAAAAACTCTAGCTTGAAGCACGTCTCATAGTAGATATGACCGCAATGTAGGAGATCTTGATTCAGCCTCTGCAGAGTGGCCTGCCGTGCCCTCGGTCCCAAACCTCACGCTAGCTTGTGTTTTCAGACTTCCTTCCTCACACTCCTGGCAAACAATCCCTCCAGAGTAGGATTTGCAGAACCACAAGCCAGCCCAGTTACTGCCCACCGGTAGAAAACGATTCCTTGTGGGGCTCTCCATAAAACCCAGATGAGGATCAACCTGCTCTTGCCTCGACGGCACTCAGATTTGATAGGCTGCTCTGGGCACTAATGCTCTGCCTTTCACATCCTGATGCCAGATGTCCAGACAGGCAAAGAGACAGCTGGCCACACACCTAGCACTTCTGACACGCCATGGTCTTATGCCGTTATCTCTTCCTAACCTTGGTTTTCAGATATCTAAACCCAGATATTATATCAATTCCCCACACAGTTGGGCATCTGAATCACAAATCAGAACTCCTTCTTCCCCATGGCTGTAAGGCTTGCTCTTGGCATGGAGTCACACCTTCAGGGTGGGAGAAACCTTCATTTCCCCTGAAACCACGCCCAAACTTGAGTGCTGCCTTCGGCACAAATTCACTCTGTGACCCTCAGCATGAGCCCAATATCAAAGAAAGGCCTGTCAGGGCCTTGACCAAGAGCCCGCATATGAGGCGTGCCAAGCCCCTATACACCCAATCCTCACCAGTGTTTGAGTTTTCCAGTCTCCCCCCCGTTCCTGGGGCTCTGCTCTGGAATCACTTTCTTGGAGAGACACATGAGCCAGACAACAGGACTCCACCCTTCCCACAAAATGACCCCAAACTCCTGTTAGCTGGGACAAATCCCCTGAGAGGGATACTTGTCCACAGTCACTGAGGCCACCCCCTACAATCTACGGCTATCCTGGACGCATCCAGAGACAAAAGCCTGAAGGAATCTCGCCCTTGATTCACAAGCCAAAGAGCTCACTCTCTATCTGTACATCCAGCCTGCCATACCCTCGGCGCCACTCATAAGCTGAGTTTGTGTTTTCAGACTTCTGTGCCCACAGCCTGGACCCACACACCCTCCAGGCTAGGGCATCTGGAGCCACAGCGAAAGATTGTGCCTGCCCTCTCCAAGGAAAGTGTGCCCAATCCATTGACCACAACCCTACTGGTTAGGGTAAAGCTCCAAAGCCCCTGAGGCCATCCTGATAGTGTAGGCTGCCCTGGAATAAAAGGGGCACTCTGACACCAGCTGAGCCATTATCACCACTTAGACTCTCCGACAGTGTCCCCAGAGACAGAAGATTGAAATGGACAGGCCCTTAGGCCCTAATATGAACCTTAGCTTTAGTTTTCATGTGTCTGTCCTCAGAGGACTGGTTTCGTTTACCAGCATATTAGGTTTTTCTGAGGCTCCAAACCAAACCTCTCTCGTCTCCACATGGAGTGCTTTCTTACTGGATCTGTATCAAACCCTTCTGGTCGGAGAATTCCGCAGGGCCACAGTACAACCATCACATTCCAAGGTCTCCATGGACAGAAACACACAATATGATGCATCCTCAAGAGAGGCCATTTCAACTCAGCCCGCTGGTTAGCTTGCCCCAGAGCCAGCAGATCAAACATATCTTGTCGTTAATGGCCAAAGGGAATGCGAGGCATGCTGTTCAGGGATCCATCCTTTGAACCCTCCTCTTCAGTCCTTCCGTATGGTATGTACTGGAGCCACTCAACAGGACTCGACTGTCTTGCAGAAGGAAACCTTGTGGTTTGTGGCAACCTCCAAACTCAGCGTGGGAAAATTTCGTTGGCCTCATGAGGCACCTGCTTCATGAAGGTGCTATCAAGGGCACAATCCAACCTCAGCCAACGTCTGATCCTCAGCCTGACTTCAGATGCATGAGATATCCTTTCAGGCTTTGCAGAGTGTGCCTGCTCCCAACCTCACCCTATCTTTTGTTTTCAGACTCTACCCTAGCACTCCTGGCCCAAAAGCCCTCATGATTGGGAATTCTGGTTCCAGAACGAAGCCCTCTGCCTGCCTCCCAAAGAAAAACATTGTCTATGGCATTGCTCAGAAACCCCAAATGAAAATCAACCTGCTCAGCCCTCGGCAACACCCCAATTGCATAGGCTACCCTAAACACTATGCTCTGTCTTACATAGCCTGAGCCCAGACCTTGTGAGAGACATTGAGACAGTTGGCTTCACACCCAGCACATCGAGCCTGCCATGGGTTAGGCCATTTCATCCCTTCCCATTGACCTGGGTGTCTTCCTGGAGGTATATTCTGAGGCTGTGTCAGACTATGCATTTTTTCTGTAGCTTCCTATGGAATTGGGGTGGTATTAGGGGCCTTGCAATTTTCTCTTAATCTGGTGGGTTGGGAAACTGAGACAGGTTGACATTCCTTGGGAGAGCTGGCCCAGTGCTGTTGTGTGTTCCTGGAGGCCCCATCCTGGAGGGCATATGGGTCAGGACTCTGGGTCCAAAGTCTTCAGACACAAACTCGGGTAAGAGTTAAGCTCGAGGTGATGGCAGACCCAATCTGCAGACCCTGAGCGAAGCATCTCCAGATATGAAATTCGGACGGCTGTGAGGCAGGAGCACAGTCTTTTCTGTCTGACTTGTTTGTCTATGATGGCCACGAAATGGAGGGGTGGCCTCATGGGTCCATGTGAGATTCTACCTCTCTGGGAATTCTGCTCGGCACCCAAGAGTTTGGTGTATTTCCGGGGGATGGGAGGAGCGCAGTTTTATGATTCAGGGATCCCGTCCAAACAGCCATTCCAGAGATGGGTCCTGGGTTCTGGAGCCTGGATCACCGCAACAAGGCTTAGGATTTGGGCCTAGGGTCCTGCTCTATGTTTTCCTGGTACAGCTCCCGAGTGTTCTTGTTGGAAATGGGTCTCATTCTGAGGGTCACAATGCCTGTTTTTGCCCAGATGCCCATGCTGAGTGGGTGTGACCTCATGGGCTATGCACTTGGGTCCCACTCTGAGGGTTGGACTGCCATCTCAACATTCAGTTTTCCTGCCATGGGGAAGGAGGGGTACTTTTTTATGCTTCAGGTTCCCCCATGGGCAGGAATTTGAGCTAAGTTCTGGGACCGGTGCCTGAATAGCCAGTTCACTTTGAGATGAGGTCCTCGGGCCAAGGCAGGACCCACCTGCAGAAAATGAGGCCTGCTTTCTGGGTGGCTGTCAGGAGCTCGGGCTCGAGCTGTGTCAGACAGAACATTCGTGGAGAGTTCGGCCTATGATATTGGGGTGCTTTTGAGAGCTGTGCAACTGGATCCTCATGGGGGATTTTTGCACAGACCCTTTCTTCACTTCTTCTATCTGGTGAGCAGGCAGATGGCTGCATTACGGCTCCAGAATATCCAAGTTGGAGGGTTTGCAGGCGAGGAGTGTGAGGACAGAAGTACGAAAACATAAGCTACGGTTACGCTCAGTGCCGAGCACATGTCTATTCCAATGTACAGCAGTTGTTTCGAGATCTCCAGCACCTGGGCGAGGGGAAGATGTCTGCTCACGCTGGAGTTTGTATCCATGATGGCCAACAAATGGTGGGGAGGCCTCAAGAATTCTTGGAGGTTTTTCCAAGCTGGAGCTTGTGAGCTGCTCCAAATATCAAGGTGTCCTACTAAGGGACAGCAGAAGTCTTCTTACAGGGCTCCAGGGTCCCCCATATGGAAGATTCGATAGCAATGCTCTCTGAATGGAGGCCTGGGAAGCCAATCTCGTGTTACCATTGCAGCTGAGGAACAGGGTAAGCTTGAACCAATGACACTGATTCCAAGTTCCAAGTGATTTTCGTTGATGGAAGTTCTCAGTCTAACAGGTCCCAATGCTGCTTGGTGTCCAGGGAGACCTTAGAATGTGGTGGCGGCTCTCTGACCATTGAGGATTCTCTATCCTTAGGATTAGACCCAGTACCCAGGAGCCAGGTTTCCTTCTTGGGACAGGAGGTGTGCTCTTGTATGGTTCACGGACCACAGGTTGGACCATATGCTTGATTTTCCAGAACAGACCTCTAGGAAGAGAGACCTCAAAACATAAGCTAGGGTTCTGATGAGGTTTTAGGGCCATGGAAGTTTCAATCTTCGGACTAAGTGCCATTGGCCTGCATGTCATCCTGGAGGTAGGTGCTGAGGCTGTGTCAGGCTGTGCACTTTTTCCAGAGTGGCCTATGAAATTGGGGTGCAGTCAGGGGCCTTGCAGTTTTCTCCTAATCTGGACATTTTGGGAAACTGAGATGAGCAGGGTTTCCTCAGGAGAGCAGGGCCAGTGATGTCATGTGTTTCTCGAGGCCCCATCCTGGAGGTCATGTGTGTCAGGACTTTGGGACCAAAGACTTTAGACACAACCTCGGATAAGAGATAGGAGTGAGGTGTTGGCAGTCCGAATCTGAAGACCCTGAGGGAAGCTCCTCGGGATTTGAAATTCAGGTGGCTGGGAGGGAGGAGCACAGGCTTTTCTGTCTGGATTTTGTGTCTAGGATGGCCACTAAATGGAGGGGTGACCTCATGTGTCCATGGGATATTTTTCCACTCTGGTGATTCTGCTTGGCACCCAAGAGTTTGATTTCTTTCTGGGGAAGAGGAAAAGACTGTATTCCATCTCTGGGATCCTGTCCAAACAGGGATTCCAGAGATGGTTTCTGGGTCCAGACACTGGGAAAACTTAACCAAAGCTTCGATTTGGGATCCTGGTCCAGATCCCAAGGGGGATCTTTGGAAAGGGGTCTCATTCTGAGGGTCACAATGCCTATTTGTGCCCAGCTGCCCATCCTGTGTAGGCATGGTCTCATGGACCATGCACCTGGTTCCCACTCAGGGTTGTACAGCCATCTCAACATTCAGTTTTCTGGCCATGGGGAAGGAGGAGCACTCTTTTGTGCTTCCGAGTCCCCTATGGGCAGGAATTTGAGCTAAGTCTGGGACAGGTACCTGAATATCCAGGTTGCTTCAAGATGATGGCCTCGGGCCAAGGTTGGACCCACCTGGAGGATATGGGGTCCACTATCTGGGTGGCTGACAGGAGGTCGGGGATCAGGTGGTGTCAGATAGACAATGTATGCAGAGGTCGGTCTATTATATTGGGGTGCCATTGAGGGCCGTGCAGGAGGATCCTCATGTGGGTTTCTACGAAGACCCATAGGGCACTTCTTTCTGGTGGGCAGGCAGAAAGCTGCACTGTGGCTTCAGAATTCCCAATATGAAGGGCTTGTAGGCGAGGAGTGTGAAGACAGAAGTCTGAAAACACAAGCCACGGATAAGCTCAGTGCCGACCACAGGACCATTCCATTGTGCAGTGGTTGTTTCGAGATTTCCAGCACCTGAGTATGGGCGAGGGTCAGATGTCTGCTCACGCTGGGTTTGCATCCATGATGGTCAACGAATTGTGGGGTGGCCTCAAGAATTCTTGGAGATTTTCCCAAGCAGGACCTTGTGAGCTGCTCCAAACAGCAAGGTGTCCTACTGTGGGACAGGGGAAGTACGCTTACAAGGCTCCAGGGTCCCCCATATAGAAAGATTCGACAGCAGAGGTCTCTGAATGGGGGCCTGGGAAGTCTTCCTTGCATGACCATTGCAGCTGAGGAACATTGCAGGCTTGATCTGCTGGTTTTTGTTCAAATTTCCAAGTGATATAAGTTGACGGATGTTCTCAGTCTAATGAGTCACAATGCTGCTTGGTGTCCAGGGAGACCTTAGAATGTGGTGGTGAGGGTGCCTGGGTGGCTCAATGGGCTAAGCCGCTGCCTTCGGCTCAGGTCATGATCTCAGGGTCCTGGGATTGAGTCCCGCATCGGTCTCTCTGCTCAGCAGGGAGCCTGCTTCTTCCTCTCTCTCCCTCTGCCTTCCTCTATGCCTACTTGTGATCTCTGTCTGTCAAATAAATAAATAAAATCTATATAAAAAAAATGTGGTTGTGGGTCTGTGGCCATGCAGGATTTTCCTACCTGAGGGTTAGACCCAGTTCCCAGGAGCCAGGTTCCCTTCTCGGGACAGGAGGGGTTCTCTTGTATGGCTCAGGGACCACATATCAGATCATATGTTGGATTTCAAGACCAGGCCTCTAGGCACAGAGGCCTGAATATCTAGGCTAGGGTTCTTATGAGGTTGTAGGGGCATGTCATCCTCAACCTTCGGACTTAGGGACTTTGACCTGTGAGTCTTCCTGGAGGTAGATGCTCAGGCTGTGTCAGACTGTGCATTTTTTCCAGAGTGGCCTATGAAATTGGGGTGGGCTCAGGGGCCTTGCAGGCTTTTCCTAATCTGGAGGGTTTGTGCAACTGAGACAGCAGAATTTCATCCAGAGATCAGGCCCAGTGATGTAGTGTGGTTCTGTCAGCCCCATCCTGCAGGGAATGTGGTTAAGGGCTCTGGGACCAAAGTCTTCAGACACAAAATTGTGTATCAATTAGGAGGGAAGTGATGGCAGCCCCGATCTGCAGACGCTGAGGGCAGCTCCTCAGGATTTGAAATTCGTGTGGCTGGGAGGCAGGAGCAAAGGCTTTTCTGTCTGGATTGTGTCTAGGATGGCCTTGGAATGGTGGGGTGTCCTCATGTGTCCATGGAATATTCTACCTCTCTGGGGATTCTGCCCAGCACCCAAGAGTTTGGTGTCTCACTGGGAAGGAGAGAGCGTAGTTTACTCTTTCAGTGTTTCCGTCAACACAGGGATTCCAGAGATGGGTTATAGGTCCCTGTGCCTGGATAACCCTACAAAGGCTTAGTATTTGGGCCTAGAGGCTTGACTGCCTGGCTCTGTGGGGCTTTGGTTCAGCTCCCATGGAGACTTGTTGGAAATGGGTATCAGGGTAAGGGTCACAATGCCTGTTTTTGCCCAGATGCCCATCCTGAGTGGGCATTGGCTCTTGTTCCATGCACCTGGATCCCAATATGAGGGTTGGACCACCATATCAACATTTAATTTTCCTTCTATGAGGAAGGAGGAGTACTCTTTTTTGCTTCAGATTCCCCCATGCACAGTAATTTGAGCTATGTTCTGGGACTGGTACGTGAATAACCAGGTTGGTTTGAGATGAAGGACTCAGGTCAAGGCAGGTCACACCTGCCAGATATGGGTCCCGCTATCTAGGTGGCTACCAGGAGGTCGGGGCTCGAGCTGTGTCAGACAAAGCATTAGTTCACAAGGTGGCCTATGATATTGTGGTGCTATAGAGGGCTGTGCTGGTGGAAACTTATATGGAGTTTCACGCAGACCCATAGGGCACCTCTTTTTTCTGGTGTGTAGGCAGAAGGCATTGTGGCTCCCAAATTCCCAATATGGGGGACTTGAAGGCGAGGAGTGTGAGAACAGAAGGCAGAAAACACAATCTATGCTTAATCTCAGTGCCGATAACATGGCCGTTCCAATGTGCAGTGGTTTTTTCGAGATCTCCAGCATCTGAGTACAGGCGAGGGTCAGATGTCTGCTCATGATAGAGTTTGTATCTATCGTGGCCAACAAATGAAATATCCAGCACCTGAGTAAAGGTGGATTTCAGATGTTTACGCACACTGGAGTTTGTGTCTCTGATGACCGAATGGAGGAGTGGCATCAAGGGGCTGATGCATGTGAGATGCTCCAAACAGCAAGGTTGTTTTTTCTACTGGACAGTTAAAGTCTGGTATGTTTTCTGCAGGGCCCCCCATGTGAAAAGTATGGGTAGCAGAGCCCTTCCACATGGATGCCTGGAAAGCACACCTCCATTGACCAATGCAGCTGAGGAACATGCAGGTTCTTTACGGTGCTTCTGGGGCGAAGCACCAAGGTCTTGAGTTGACATGGAATCTCTTGAAGATGGGTTACAATGCTGGTTTTTTTTACCAGGTAGATCTTAGAATGTGTTGGTGGCTAAGGTGCCTGCAAGATTCTCCTACCCTGAGGGTTTAACACAGGTCGAAGAGCACGGTTACCTTCTGGGGACAGGAGATGTAGTGTTTTGTGGCTCAGGGACCACATGCCATATCATAATTTCCTATTCAAGAACAGGCCTCTGAAGACAGATGCCCGACAACCTAATCTAGGGTTCCAATGAGTACCAGGGGCATGAGAGGTTCAATCTTCAGACTTAGGAAAGTTGACTTGGGTGTCTGCCAGGATGTAGGTGATCAGGGAGTTTCAGACTGCGCACTTATGTCCAGAGTAACCTCCAATATTGGGGTGGCCACAGGGGTCTTGAATGTTTCAACCAACTCTGGAGGGTTTGGTTAACTGACATGCACAATTTCCATGGGGATGGCAAGCACAGTCCTGTGGTGTGGCTCCAGAGACTCCACCCTGGAGGGCATGTGAGCCATGGTTCTGGGAGGGAAGTCTGCAAACACAAACTCGGGTTAGGTTTAGTGGCTAGGTTATCGCAGGGCAATGTGTAGACCTGGAAGGCTACTCATCAGGAACAGTAACTGGAATGACCCGAAGGTGGAAGCACAGGCTTTTATATCTGGATTGTGTGTCTAGGGTGACCTCAGAATGTAGCTGTAGCCTCATGGGTCTATGGGAGATTTTTCCTCTAAGGATACTGGCAGCTCCCAATATTTTGATGACTTTTTGAGATGGGAAGACTGCTATTTTCGATCTTAGGTGTGCCCCAAAACAGGGATTCCAGAGATGGGCTCTGGGTCTAGGCGCCTGGAAAATCCCACCAAGGGTTGGGATTTGGGCTTATGGGCAGACCAGGCCTGCAATGCAGGATCTTGGTGGTGCAACTGAGAGGGCTTGTTTGGAAGCATGCTCAGGCTGAGCATTACAATGCCTGTTTGTGCCCAGGGTGGCCCTCAGGAGGGGGCGTGGTCCCATTGTCCATTTTCTGGCTCCCACACTGAGGGATGGACACACATTCCAATGGCCAGGTTTCCAGCCATGGGGAAGGAGGAAATATCTATTGTGCTTCATGTTCCCCCATAGGCAGGGATTACAGCAAAGGTCTGGGGACAGATGCCTGAATACCAAGGATGCATAGAGATGACAGATTTGGGCCATGGCCGTTCTCACATGCTGGATATGGGCCCCGCTCTCTGGGTGGCTGACACGAGGTCTGGGCTCAAGCTGTGTCAGACACAGCACTAGTGGCCAGAGAAGTCTTTATATTGGGGTTCTCTCCAGGGCCGAGTAAATTGATCCTCATGTAGGGTTTCTGGCCAGATTCACGAAGCACTTCTTTCTGTGGGGCAGGCAGAATGCTGCCTTATGGATCCAGAATTCCCTATCAAGAGGGTTTGGGGACAAATAGGGTGAGAATGCAATTGTAAACACCAGCTATGCTTAAATTGAGTGCCAAGCGGAAGTCAGTTTCAATGTGCAGCAGCTTATACGAGATATCCAGCACCTGAGTAAGGGCAGATGTCAGATATTTGCTCACACTGGAGTTTGTGTCTAGGATGACGACTAATGGAGGGGTGGCTTCAGGAGGCAATGGAGGATTACCCACGCTTAAGATTGTGAGATGCTCCAAACAACAAGGTTTCCTTCTAATGGACAGGAGGAGTCTGTTTTTTTTTTCCTCCAGGGTCCCTCAAGTGGAAGTTTGCGTAGCAGAACCCTCCCGCATGGATGACTGGAAAGCACACGTCCAATGACCATTGCAGCTGAGGAACATGACAGGTTCGTTTTGGTGGTTCTGGTGCCAAGTACCAAGGCCTTGAGTTGACTTGGAATCTCTTACAGATGTGTCCCAAAACTGGTTTGTTACAAGGGAGTTCTTAGAATGTATTGGTGGCTATGGGCCACGCTGAGGGTTTGGCACAGGTCGATGTGCACAGTTTCCATCTTGGGAGAGGAGATGTTCTGTTTTGTGGCTCAGGGTACATATGTTGTATCCTGACTTGGTATTCAAGAACAGTCCTCTGAGGATTGATGCTTGCAACCTAATCTAGAGATCCAATGATGTCCTTGGTGCCCATCAGGTTCAATTTTCTTACTAAGGACCATTGATATGGTTGTCTGACTGGATGTAGGTGATCAGGGTGTTTCAGACTGTGCATTTGCATCCAGAGCCACTTCCAATATTGGGGTGGGCTCAGGGGCCTTGCAGGTTTCTCCTAACTTGGAGGCTTTGGGGAACTGTGATGGGCACAGTTTCCTTGGGGATGGCAGGCCCAGTCCTGTGGTAAGGCTTCAGAGACCACCTCCTTGAGGATATGAGAGCCATGGTTTTGGGAGGGAAGTCTGCAAACACAAATTTGGGTCAGGGATAGTGGCAAGGTGATGGCAGGTCCAATGCATAGACCTAGAAGGCATCACGTCAGGAACTGTAATTAGGGTGACTGAAAGCTGGTAGCACAGGCTTTTCTATCTGGATTGTGTGTCCAGGATGGGCTCTGAATGTAGACGTGGTCTCATGGTTCAATGGGAGACTTTTCCTCTCTAAGGATCCTGGTGGATCTCCATAGATTGGTGGTTTTTCAGAGAAGAAAAGAGTGCTCTTTTACATCTTAGGGGTGCTCCAAAACAGGGAAGAATGCTGTTTTCCAACTTAGGCTTATGCCAAAACAGGGATTCCAGAGACGGGCTCTGGGTCTGGGTGCCCGGATATCCCACCAAGTATTAGGATTTGGGCCTAGGGGCATTTTAGGCCTGCAATGCAGGATCCTAATGGTGTAACAGAGAGGGCTTGTTTGAAAGCATGCTCAGGCTGAGGGTCATCATGCCTCTTTGTGCCCAGGGGGGCCCTCAGGAGAGGGCGTAGTCTCATTGGCCATATAGCTGGATCCCACTTTGAGGGTTGGACACCCATTGCAACAGCCAGGCTTCCTGCAATGGAAAGAGGAGTTCTCTATTGTGCTTCAGGTTCCCCCATTGGCAGGGTTACAGGAAAGGTCTGTGGAAAGTTGCCTTAATACCAAGGATGTGTACAGATGACAGGCTAAGAATTACCAGGTAACAAAACAGCATTGTTACCCATGTTCATGACATTCCATGTAGAAATAAGCCCTTAGTACTTCGCCCCAGAGCCACCAGAATGAACTTGCCATGTTCCTAAGCTGCAATGGTCAGTGGAGGTGTGGTTTCCAGGCAACCATACGGGGGTGCTCTGCTACACAAACTTTGCAATTGGCTGGGACCCTTGAGACAAAAAAACAGAATGCCCCTGTCCGGTAGAAGGAAACCTTCTGTTTGGAGCATCTCACAAGCCCCAGCGTGGGAAATTCTCCATTTCCTCTTGAAGCCACCACTCCATTTGTCAGTCATCATAGACACAAACTCCAGCATGAGCAAACATCTGACATCCGCCCTTAGTCAGGTGATGGATTTCAATTCGATCGCTGCACACTGGAATTGCCTTTAGTTTGACTGAATTAAGCCATAGCTTGGGTTTACAATTCCATCCTCAGTCTACTGGTCCACAAGCCCTATTGTGAGGGAATTCTGGAGCTACAACACAATATTCTGCCTTCCCCATAGAAAGAAAAAGGGCCTGGAGAGTCTGCCCAGAAACTCCATATGATGGTCAATCTTCTCGGTGCTAGACGGAACCCTGATTCATAGGCTGCCCTGGGCACTAGTGCTGTGTCTGACATAGCCGGAGCCAGGACCTAGTGTCAGCCACGGAGAGATCAGGGCCCATATCCAGCATGTGAGACCAGCTATGGCCCAAGTCTGTCTTCTCTTCTATTCTTGGTATTCAGGCATCTGTACCCACACCTTTGCTGAAATCCTTGCCATTGGGGAAACCTGTAGCACAATAGAGAACTCCTCCTTCCCCATGGAAGGTATTCTGACAGTTGGGATAGTTGCTCAACCCTCAAAGTGGAAGGCAGCTCCATGGCCAAGGAGACCATGTGCACTCATGATGGCTTCCCCGGGCACAAGCAGGCATTGTGACCTCAGCCTGAGCATGCTTTCAACCAAACGCTCTCAATTGCATCTGTGGGACCCCGAATTGCAGGCCTAGTACACACCTAGGCCCAAATCCTAACCCTAGTGGGATTTTACAGGGGCCCAGACACAGAGCCCATCTCTGGAATCCCTATTTTGGGGGACCCTTAAGATGGAAAACAGCACTCTTCCCTTCCCCGAGATAGTCACCAAACTCATGGTAGCCACCAGGATCCTTGAGTGGAAAAATCTGCCATAGACCCATGGGAACACACCTGCATTCCGAGGCCATCCTGGACATACAATCCAGATACATATCATGTGCTATCACCTTTGAGTCATCGGATTTACAGTTCCTGACGAGCTGCCTTCCAGGTCTATGCATTGGGCCTGCAATCACCTTGCCATTAACCTAAACTGAGTTTGTGTTTGCAGACTTCCTTCCTAAAACCATGGCTCACATGACCTCCAGGTTCTGGCATCTGAAGCCACACCACAAGACTGTGCCTGAGATCCTCAAGGAAACTGTGCCCATCACTTTTGCCTGATACCTTTAGATTAGGAGAAACCTGCAAGGCCCCTGAGCGCAGCCAAATAATGGAGGCCGCTCTGGGCACAAATGCACAGTCTGAGACACCCTGGTCCCCTCCATACAGGCAGACACCCAAGTCAATGCTCCTGAGTCAGAAGATTGAACCTGACATGCCCCGAGGACTTCATTGGCACACTAGATTAGGTTTACAGGTATCTGTCGTCAGAGGCCTGCTCTGGCATATCAACTTATGATAAAATATATAGTCCCTGAGCCACAGAACAGAATATGTCCTCCCCAAAAAGGAAGCCATGCTCCTGGAATTGTGTCATACCCTAAGGGTATTTGGATCCTGAATGGCCCCTTAGCAACCAGCACATTCTATGATATTCCTGGTAACAAACCATCATTGTGCCCCATCTTCATGAGACTCCATGTCAACTCAAGGTCTCGATATATTGCCCCAGAGCCACCAGAATGCACCTGCCATGTTCCTCAGCTGCAATGGTCAATGGAGGGGTGATTTCCAGGCATCCCTGTGGCGTTCTCTGCTACAAAACTTTCCACATGGAGAAACCAGAGAAAACAAACCAGACTTCTCCTGTCCGGTAGAAAGAAACTTTGCTATTTGGAGCATCTCACAAGCCCCAGCATGGGAAATCCTCCATGGCCTCTTGACGCCACCCTTCCATTTGTGGGTAATCACAGACACAAACTCCAGTGTGAGCAAACATCTGACATCCACCCTTACTCAGGTGCTGGATATTCGAAACGGCAGCTGCACACTGGAACTGCCTTTTGCTTTTCACTGAACTTAACCATAGCTTTGTATTACTATTCTATCCTCACCACACTGCTCCACAATATCTCTTGATAGGGAATTCTGGAGCCACAACGCAGTATTCTGCCTTCCACATAGAAAGAAGAAGGACCTGTTGAGTCTGCCCAGAAACTGCACATGAGGATCAATCTACTCAGACCACGAGGCAACCCTGATTAATAGATTTCCCTGACCACTCGTGCTGTGTCTGACAGAGTCTAAGCCCCGACCTCGTGTCAGCCACCCAGAGGTGAGGGCCCATATTTAGCATGAAGATCGGCCATGGCCCTGGGCCATCATCTGTACCCATCCTTGGTATCCAGTCATCTGTCCCCCAAACTTTGCTGGAATTCCTGCCAATGGCGAACCTGAAACACAATAGAGAACACCTCCTTCCCCATGGCAGGAATATTGGCTGTTGGGATGGTTGTCCAACAGCGTGGGAGCCAGCTGCATGGCCAAGGAGACCATGCCCACTCCTGAGGGCCGACATGGGCACAGGCAGGCATGGTGATCCTCAGCCTGAGCATGTTTTCAAACAAACACTCTCAGTTGCTCCTCCAGTACCAGCATTGCAGGACTGGTATGCCCCTAGGCCCAAATCCTAACCCTTGGTGGGATTTTCCAGGTGCCCAGACCCAGAGTCTGTCTCAGAATCCCTGTTTGGGGCACCCTTAAGATGGAAAACAGCACTCTTCCCTTCCCTGAGAAAGGCACCAAACTATTGGGAGCCGCCAGGATCCTTAGAGAGAAAAAATCTCCCATGGACCCATGAAAACAAACCTGCATTCCGAGGCCATCCTGTCCACACAATCCAGAGAGAAAAGTCTTTGCTACCGCCTTCGAGTCATCCTATTTACATTTCCTGACGAGCTGCCATCCATGTCTATGCATTGGGCCTATGATCATCTCGACACTAACCCTAACCCCAGTTTGTGTTTGCCGACTTCTCTCCCAAAACCATGGCTTACATGCCCACCAAGATGTGGTCCCTCAAGCCACATCACAGGAAAGTTCCTGCCATCCCCAAGAAAACTGTGCCCATCAGGTTGTCCAAACCCTCCAGATTAGGAGAAACCTGCCAGGCCCCTGAACCCACCCCAATATTGGCGGTTGCTCTGGATGCAAACGTGCAGTCTGAAACACCCTGAGCACCTCCATCGAGGCAGAAAGCCAAGTCAATGTTTCTGAGTCAGATGATTGAACCTGACATGCCCCTAGGACTTCACTGGAACCCTAGATTGAGTCTTCAGACATCTGTTCTCAGAGTCCTGTTCTGGAATACCAAGTTATGATACAATATGTGGTCCCTGATTCCCACAACAGAACATCTCCTGTCTCCAGAAGGAAAATGTGCTCTTGGATCTATGTCCAACTTTCAGGGTAGATGGATCCTGCATGACCCATTAGCCCCAGCACCTTCTATGATCTCCCTGGTAACAAACCAGCATTGTGACCCAACTTCCTGAGACTTGATGCCAACTCAAGGTGTTGGTACTTTGCCCAAGAGCCATGAAACGAATCTGCCATGTTCCTCAGGTACAAAGGTCAATGGACGTGTGCTTTCTAGGCATCCAAGAGGTAGTTCTCTGCTACACAAAAATTCCACATAGGGAACCCTAGAGCAAACAAATAAGACTGCTCCTGTCAGGTTGAAGGAAACCTTGGTTGTTTGGAGCATCTCACAAGCCCCAGCCTGGGAAGTCCTCCACATTCTCTTGATGCCAACCCTCCATTTGTTAGTCATCATAGACACAAATTCCAGCATGAGCAAACATCTGACATCTGCTCTTACTCAGGTGCTGGATATTCGAATCAGTCACGCACACTGGAAATACCTTTCACTTGACACTGTATTCTTGCATAGTTTGGGTTTACAATTCCATCCTCACCCTACTGGACCGCAAGTCCTCTTGAGAGGGAATTAGGGAGACAAAACGCAACATTCTGCCTTCCCCATAGAAAGAAGGGCCTGGTGAGTCTGCCCAGAAACTCCCCATGAAGATCAATCTACTTGGCCCTCGAGGGTACCCTGATTTATACTTTGCGCTGGCCACTAGCGCTGTGTCTGAGAGAGCCTGAGCCCCAACCTCGTGTCAGCCACCCAGAGTGTGGGGCCCTTATCCAGCATGTGGGACTGGCCATGGCCCAGTCATCTCTACCCATCCTTGGTATTCCGGCAACTATCCCAGACCTTTGCTGGAATCCCTACCAGTGGGGGAATCTGAAGCACAATTGAGAACTCCTCCTTCCTCATGGCAGGAAGCCTGGCTGTTGCTATGGGTGCCCAACCCTCAGAATTAGAACCAGGTGCATGGCCAATGAGACAACGCCCAATCATAAGGGCCGCCTGGGCCAAAGCAGGCATTGTGTCCCTCAACCTTAGCATGCATTCAAACAAATGCTCTCAGTTGTTTCTGCAGGGTCCCGCATCGCAGGCCTGGTATGCCCTTAGGAGAAAATCCTAACACTTCGTGGGATTTTCCATGCCAACATAACCAGAGCCCGTCTCTGGAATCTCTGTTTTGAAGCACCCCTATGATGGAAAACAGCACTCTTCCCTCCCCTGAGAAAACTATTAGGAGCTGCCAGGATGCGTAGAGAGGAAAAATCTCCCAGGGCTCCATAAGACCACACCTTCATTCCGAGGCCATCCTGGACACACAATCCAGATACAAGAGACTGTGCTACCACCTTCGAATCACCTGGTTTACAGTTCCAGACGAGCTGCCCTACAGACCTATGCATTGGGCCTGTGATCACCTCGCCATTAACCCTACCCCAAGTTTGTGTTTGCAGACTTCTTTCCCAAAACCATGGCTCACATGCCCTCTATGATGGGTCTCTGTAGCCACACCACAGGAAAGATCCTGCTATCCCCAATGAAACTGTGTCAATCACAGTTGCCCAAACCCTCCAGATTAGGAGAGACCTGCAAGTCCCCTGAGCCCAGTCCAATATTGGAGGCCACTCTGGACACAAATGCACAGTGTGCAACACCCTGATCACCTCCATCCAGGAAGACACCCAAGTCAATGGTCCTGAGTCAGAAGATTGGTCCCGGAACCCCACAATAGAATATCTCCTGTCCCCAGATGGAATTCGTGCTCTTCAACTTGTGTCAAGGGTCGGGGTATATGAATTATGCACAGCCCCTTAGCCCCCAGCACATTCTAAGATCTCTCTGGTAACAAACAAACAGCATTGTGATCCATCTTCATGAGATTCCATGTCACTTCAAGTCCTTGGTAATTCGCCCCAGAGCCACCAGAATGAACCTGCCATGTTCCTCACCTGATATGGTCAGTGGAGGTGTGCTTTCCAGGCATCCATGTGGGAGTGCTCTTCTACTTATTCTTTCCACATGTGGGACCCTGGAGCAAACAAACCAGACTGCCACTGACCAGTAGAAGGGAACCCTCTGTTTGGAGCATCTCAGAAGCACCAGCAGGAGAAATCCTCCATGGCCCTTGACACAACCCCTCCATTTGTCAGTCATCATAGACAAAAACTCCAGCATGAGAAAACATCTGAAATCTGCCGTTATTTAGATTCTGCACTTTCTCTTCCACCACTGCACACTAGAACTGCGTTTCACTTGACACTGAATTTATCCATAGCTTGGGTTTAGAATTCCATCCTCAGCCTCCTGGTCTGCAAGCCCTCTAGAGAGGGAATTTGGAGCCACAAGGCAACATTCTCCATTCCCACTAGAAAGAAATAGGGCCTGGTGAATCTTCCCAGAAACACCACATGAGGTTCAATCTACTTGGCACTCGATGGAACCTTGATTTATAGGCTGTCCTGGGCACTAGTACTAGTACTAGTACTAGTACTGTGTCTGACAGAGCCTGAGCCAAGACCTAGTTTCAGGCACCCAGAGATATGAGCCCATATCCAGCATGTGAGATTGGCCAGGGCCCAAGTCCATCATCTCTACCCATCCTTGGTATTCAGGCACCTGTCCCCAGACCTTTTATGTAATCCCTACCAATGGGGTAACCTAAAGCACAATAGAGAACTCCTCCTTCCCCATGGTAGGAATCCTGGCTGTTGATATGAGTGTCCAAACCTCAAAGTGGGAGCCAGCTGCATGGCCAAAGAGACAATGCCCACTCATGATGGCTGCCCTGGGCACAAGTAGCCATTGTAACCCTCAGCTTGATCAAGCCTTCAAAAAAATGCTCTTAGTTGCACCTCCAGGATCCTGCATTGCAGGCCTGATATGCCCTTAAGCCCAAATCCTAACACATCGTGGGATGTTCCATGTGCACATACCCAGAGCCCGTCACTGGAATCCCTGTTTTGAGGCATCCCTAAGATGGAAAACAGCACTCTTCACTTCCCTGAGAAAGCCACCAAACTAATGGGATCCCCCAGGATCCTTGAGAAGAAGAATCTCCCATGGTCCCATGAGTCCACACCTGTATTCCGAGGCCAGCGTGGATATGCTATCCAGATACAAGAGACTGTGCTACTGGCTTCGAGTCACCTGATTTACAGTTCCTGACGTGCTGCCCTCCAGATCTTTGGATTGGGACTGTGAACACCTCTCCATTAACCTTATCCCGAGTTTGTGTTTGCAGATCTCTCTCTAAAAACAATAGCTCACATGTCCTCCAGGATGGGGCCCCTAGAGTCACACCACAAGACTGTGCTTGCCATCCCCAAGGAAACTGGGCCCATCACAGTTGCCCAAACCCTCCTGATTAGGAGAAACCCGGAAGGCTCCTGAGCACATCCCAATATTGGAGGCTGCTCTGGATGCAAATGCACAGTCTGAAACACCCTGATCACCTCCATCCAGGCAGACACCCAAATCAATGGTCCTGAGTCAGATAATTGAACCTGACATGGCCCTAGGACCTCATTGGAAGAGGGATTAACTATTCAGGCACTTGTCCTCAGAGGCCTCTTCTGGAATACCAACTTATGATACAAATTATGGCCCCTGAGCCCCAGGGTGGGAAATCCTCCATGGCCTCTTGACGCCACCTCTCCATTTGTTGGTCATCGTAGACACAAACTCCAGCCTGAGCAAACATCTGACATCCGCCCATATTCAGGCGCTGATATTGGAATCAGCTGCTGCACACTGGAACTGCCTTTCGCTTTGCAATGAATTTAAGCCTAGCTTCAGACTACAATTTCATCCTCACCCTACTGGTCTGCCATATCTCTTGATAGGGAATTCTGGAGCCACAACGCAACATTCTGCCTTCTTCATAGATAGAAGGACCTGGTGAGTCTGCCCATAAACTGCACATGAAGATCAATATACTCAGCCCAGGAGGGAACCCCTATTTATAGTTTGCCCTAGCCACTAGTGCTGTGTCTGACAGAGCCTGAGCCCCTACCTCGTGTCAGCAACCCAGAGGGTGGGGCCCACATTAACCATGTGAGACTGGCCATGGCCCAGGGCTGTCATTACTACCCCTCCTTGGTATTCAGGCATCTGTCCCCTAGATCTTAGCTGGAATCCCTACCAATGGGGGGACCTGAAGCACAATAGAGAATTCATCCTTCGCCATGGCAGGAATCCTGGCTTTTGGATGGGTGTCCAACCCTAGGAATGGGAACTGGCTGCATGGCTGAGTAGACATCGCCCAATCCTGATGGCCTCCGGGGCACAAGCAGGCATTGGGACCCTCAGCTTGACCATACTTTCAGACAAACGCTCTCAGTGGCACCTCCAGGATCCCGCATTGCAGGCCTGGTATGGCCCTAGGCCTAAATATTAACCCTTGGTGGGATTTTCCAAGCACTTAGACCCAGAGCTCATCTCTGGAATGCCTGTTTTGGGGCACGCCTAAGCTGGAAAACAGTACTCATCCCTTCCCGGAGAAATCCAACAAACTATTGAGAACCGCCAGGATCCTTGAGAGGAGAAATCTCCCATGGACCCTTGAGACAACACCTGCAATAAAGGCCATTATGGAAATTAAATCCAGATACAATTACCTGTGCTACCACCTTTGAGTTACGTGATTTACAGTTCCAGACTTGCTGCCCTCCTGGTCTATGGATTGGGACTATGATCACCTTGCCACTAACCCTAACCTAAGTTTGTGTTTGCAGACTTCTCTCTCAAAATCATGGCGCACATGTCCTCCAGGATGGGGTCTCTGGAGTCACACCACAGGACAGTTCCTGCAATCCCCAAGGAAACTGCCCATCACAGTTGTCCAAAAACCCCATATAAGGAGAAACCTGCAAGGAACCTGAGCCAACCCTAGTATTGGATGCCACTCTGGACACAAATGCACAGTCTGAAACACGCTCATCACCTGCATCCAGTCAGACACCAGAGTCAATGATCCTGAGTCAGAAGATTGAATGACATTCCCCTAGGGCCTCATTCAAACCCTTTATTAGGTTTTCAGGCTTCTGTCCTCAGAGACCTGTTCTGGATTACCAATTTATGATACAACATATGGCCGCTGAGCCCCACAACAGAATATCTCCTGCCCCCAGAAGCAATCCGGGCTCTTGGGCCTGTGTCAAATCCTCAGGCTAGATGAATCCTGCATGGCCCATTAACCACCAGCACATTCTAAGATCTCCCTGGTAACAAACCAACATTTTGACCCATCTTCATGAGGTTCCATGTCCAATCCAGTCTTTATTTCTTCGCCTCAAAGCCACCAGATGCCATGTTCCTTTGCTGTCATGGTCAATGAAGGTGTGCTTTCCAGTCACCCATGTGGGAGATCTATGTTATCCGATCTTTCGACATGGGGAACCATGGAGGAAACAAATCAGACTGCCCCCGTCTGGTAGAAGGAAACCTTGCTGTTTGGAGCATCTCAAAAACACCAGATTGGGAAATCCTCCATAACCTCTTGACGCCACCCCTCCATTTTTGTGTCATCATAGACACAAACTCCAGCATGAGCAATATCTGACATCCACCCTCACTCAAGTGCTGAATATTGGATTCAAACATTGCACACTGGAAATTTCTTTCGCTTGATACAGAATGTAACCATAGCTTAGGTTTACAATTCCATCCTCAGCCTCCTGGTCCACAAGCCCTCTTGATAGTGAATTCTAGAGCCACAAAACAGCATTCTGCCTTCCCCTTACAAACAAGAAGGGCCTGGTGAGTCTGCCCAGAAACCATACATGAGGATCAATCTGCTCGGCACTTGAGGGAACCCCAATTTATAGGCTGCCCTGGGCACTAGTGCTGTGTCTGACAGAGCCTGAGCCA
The DNA here is from genome assembly GCF_964662115.1 of Mustela nivalis. Lineage (NCBI taxonomy): Eukaryota > Metazoa > Chordata > Mammalia > Carnivora > Mustelidae > Mustela > Mustela nivalis. Next base: position 401,532 of record NW_028136022.1, on the reverse strand, counting down.
AGACCTAGTGTCAGCCACCCAGTGTTCGGGGCCCATATCCACGATTTGATACTGGCCATGGTCCATGTCCATCATCTTTACCCATCCTTGGTATTCAGGCCTCTGTCCCCAGACCTTTGCTGGAATCCCCGCTAATGGGGGAACCTGACGCACTATAGAGAACTCCTCTTTCCCCATGGCAGAATTCTGGCTGTTGGGATGGTTGTCCAACCCTCAAAGTGGGAGCCAGCTGCATGGCCAATGTGACCACGCCCACTCATGAGGGCCACCTGGGCATAAGCAAGTATTGTGACCCTCAGCCTGAGAATGATTTCAAACAAGAACTCTCAGTTGCACCTCCAGGATCCTGCATGCAGGCCTGGTAAGCCACTAGGCCCAAATCCTAACACTTGGTGGGATTTTCCAGGGGACCAAACCCAGAGTCCGTCTCTGGAATCCATATTTTGGGTCACCCCTAACATGAAAAACAGCACTCTTCCCTTCCCCGAAAAAGCCACCAACTATTGGGAGCCACCAGGATCCTTAGAGAGGAAAAATCTCCCATGGACCCATGAGGCCACAACTGCATTCTGAGGCCATCCTGCACACAATACAGAGAAAAAAGCCTGTGATTCTGCCTTTGAGTCACCCGATTAACAGTTCCTGAAGAGCTGCCATCCATGTCTATGCATTGGGCCTGTGATAACCTTGCCACTAACCCTAACCCAAGTTTGTGTTTTCAGACTTCCCTCCCAAAACCGTGGCTCACATGCCCTCCAGTTTGTGATAACTGGAGCCACACCACGCGATTGTACCTGTCTTCCCAAAGGAAACTGTGATTGTCACTATTAAACAAACCCTCTAGATTAGGAGAACCCTGCAAGTCCCCTAAGCCCAGCCCAATATTGGAGGCCACTCTGGACGCAAATGCACAGTCTGACACACCATATCACCTACATCCAGGCTGATATCCAAGTCAATGGTCCTCAGACAGAAGATTGAACCTGACATGCTCCTAGGATTCACTGGAACACTAGAATAGTTTTTCAGGTATCTGTACTCAGAAGGCTGTTCTGAATATCAATGTATGATACAATATGGTCACTGAGCCACACAAAAGAACATCTCCTGTCCTTAGAAGAAAGCTGTGCTCTGGACCTGTGTCAAACACTCTGGGTAGATGAATCCTTCAAGGCCCCCTGGCAACCAGCACATTCTATGATCTCCCTGACAATATACCAGCATTGTGACCCATCTTCATGAGACTCCATGACAACTCCAGCCCTTGGTACTTCGGCCCAGAGCCACCAGAATGAAACTGCCATGTTCCTCTGCTGCCATGGTCAATGTAGGTGTACTTTCCAGGCATCCAGCGGGAGTGCTCTGATACCAACTTTCCACATGGGGAACCCTGGAGGAAACAAACCAGACTCCCCTGTACGGTAAAAGGAATCTTTTCTGTATGGAGTATCTCAAGCCTGAGGGTGGGTAATCCTCCATGGCCTCTTGAGGCCACCCATCCATTTGTTGGTCATCATAGACACTAACTCCAGCGTGAGCAATCAACTGACATCTGCACTTACTCAAGTGCTGGATATTTGAATCAGCTGCTACACACTGGAATTGCCTTATGCTTGGCACTGAATTTAAAAGTAGCTTGGCGGGACGCCTGGGTGGCTCAGTTGGTTAAACAGCTGCCTTCGGCTCAGGTCATGATCCCAGCGTCCTGGGATCGAGTCCCACATCAGGCTCCGTGCTCCGCAGGGAGCCTGCTTCTCCGTCTGACTCTGCCTTCCACTCTGTCTGCCTGTGCTTGCTCTCGCTCGCTCTCTGACAAATAAATAAAATCTTGAAAAAAAAAAGTAGCTTGGGTTTGCAATTCCATCCTCACCCTGGTGTTCAGTAAGCTCTCTTGATAGGGAATTCTGAAGCCACAACACAGCATTCTGCCTTCCCCATAGCAAGAAAAAACAGCCTGGAGAGACTGCCCAGAAACCCTACATGAGGATAAATCTACTCGACCCTCGAATGAACCCCATTTATAGGTTTACCTGGCCACTAGCGCTGAGTCTGACAGAACCTCGTCTCTGACCTCGTGTCAGGACCCAGAGACTGGGATCCAACTCCAGAATGTGAGACCAGCCATGTCCCAGGGCTGTCATCTCTACCCATTCTTGATTCAGGCATCTGTCCCCAGACATTTGCTGAAATCCCTGCCAATGGGGGAACCAGAAGCACAATAGGGAAATCCTCCTTACCCATGGCAGGAATGATGGCTCTTGGGATGGGTTTCCAGACCTCAGAGTGGTAGCCAGCTGAATGGCCAATGATAACCCGCCCACTCATGAGGGCCGCCCTGGACACAAGCAGGCATTGTGACCCCCAACATGAGCATGCTTTCAAACAAACACTCTCAGTTGCATTCCAGAATCCAAATTTGCAGGCCTGATATGCCCCTAAGCACAAATCCTAACACCTGGTGGGATTTTTCAGGGGACCAGAAACACAGCCTGTCTCTGGAATCCCTGTTTTTGGACACCCCTAAGATGTAAAATAGCACTCTCCCCTTCGCCAAGAAAGCCACCATAGTATAGGGAGCCGCTAGGATCCTTGAGAGGAAAAATCTCCCATGGATCCATGAGACCACACCTGCATTCCGAGGCCATCCTGGACACAAAAGCCAGATACACAAGCCTGTGCTACCACCTTCAAGGCAACTAATTTATAGTTCCAGACGAGCTGCCCTCCAGGTCTATGCATTGGGCCTGCGATCACCTCACCGCTAACCTTAACCCGAGTTTGTGCTTACAGACTTCTATCCCGAAACCATGGCTCATATTTCCTCCAGGATGGGGTCTCTGGAGCTACACCAAAGGACTGTGCCTGCCATCCCCAAAGAAAATGTGTCCGTCACATTTGCCTAAAACTTCGAGATAAGGAGAAACCTGCAAGGCCCCTGAGCCCACCCCAATACTGGAGGCCCCTCTGGACACAAATGTGCAGTCTGAAATACGCTGATCACCTGAATCCAGGCTGATACCCAAGTCAGTGTTTCTCAGTCAGAAGATTGAACCTGACATGCTCCTATGACCTCATTGTAACCCCTGATTAGGTTTTCAGGCATTTGTAATCAGAGACCTGTTCTGGAGTACCAACTTAAGATACAACATATGGTCCCTGATCCCCACAACAGAACATCTCCTTTCTCTAGATGGAAGCCGTGCTCTTGGAACTGTGTCAAACCCTCAGGGTAGATGAATCCTACTTGGCCCGTAGCCACCAGCAGATTCTAAGATCTCACTGGTAACAAGCCAGCATTGTGAGCCATCTTCATGAGATTCCATGTCAACTACAGGCCTTGGTACTTCACCCCAGAGCCTTCAGAAAGAACCTGCCATGTTCCTCAGCTGCAATGTTCAGTGGAAGTGTGCTTTCCAGGCATCCATGTGGGAGTGCTCTGCTACCCAAACTTTCCACATGGGGGACTCTCGAGCAAACAAATCTGACTGCCCTGTCCTGTAGAAGGAAACCTGGCTGTTTGGAGCATCTCACAAGCTCAAGTGTGGGAAATCCTCTATGACCTCTTTTCAACTCCTCTCCATTTGTCGGTCATTATAGACACAAACTCCAGCTTGAGCAAACATCTGACGTCTGCGCTTACTAAGGTGCTGGATATTCGAATCAGCCGCTGCACACTGGAAATGCCATTCGCTTGTCACTGAATTTATTCATAGCTTGGGTTTACAATTCCATCCTCACCCTACTGGTCCACAAACCCTCATGATAGGGAATTCTGCAGCCACAACACAGCATTCTGCCTTCCCAATAGAAAGAAGAAGGGCCTGGTGAGTCTGCCCAGAAACTCCACATTATGATCAATCTACTTGTCCCTTGAGGGAACCCTGAATTATAGACAGCCCTGGCCCCTAGTGTTGTGTCTGACAGAGCCTAAGCCCCGACCTCGTGTCAGCCACCTAGAAGGCGGGGCCCATATCCCGCATGTTAGACTGGCCATGGAACAGAGCCGTCATCTTTACCCATCCTTGGTATTCAGGCATGTGTCCCCAGACCTTTCCTGGAATCCCTACCAATGAGGGAACCTGAATCACAATAGAGAAATCCTCATTCCCCATGGCAGGATTCCTGTAAGTTCGGAAGGGTGTCCAACACTCAGAGTGTTAGCCTACTGAATGGCCATTGAGACCACCCCCATTCCTGAGGGCCACCCTATGCAAAAGCTTGCATAGTGACCCTCAGCCTGAGCATGCTTTCAAACAAACGCTCTCAGTTGTATCTCCAGGACTTGCATTGGAGGCCTGGTAAGCCCCTATGCCCAAATCATAACCCTTGGTGGGTATTTCCAGGTGCCCAGAGCCAGAGCACTTCTCTGCAATCCCTGTTATGGGACACCCTTAATATGGAAAACAGAACTCTGTCCTCTCTGAGAAAGCCACCACATTATAAGGAGCCGCCAGGATACTTGAGAGGAAATATCACCCATGGACACCTGAGACCACACCTGCATTCTTAGTCCATCGTGGATACACAATCCAGATAAAAAAGCCTGTGCTACCTCCTTTGAGGCATGCGATTTACATTTCACACGGAGCTTCCCTCCAGGAGTATGCATTGGGCCTACAATCACTTCGCCACTAAACCTAACCCGCATTTGTGTTTGCAGACTTCCCTCCCAAAACCATGGCTCTCATGGGGTCTCTGGAGCCACACCACAGGACTGTGCCCACCATTGCCAAGGAAACTGTGCCCATCAAATTGCCCTATCTTTCCAGATTAGGAGAAAACTGCAAGGCCCCTGAGCCCACCCCAATACTGGTTGCCACTCTGTACACAAATGCACAGTCTGGAACACCCTGATCACCTACATCTAGGCAGACTTTGAAGTCAATGATACTGAGTCAGAGGATTGAACCTGACATTCCGTTAGGATTTTATTGGAACCCTAGATTAAATTTTCAGGCATCTATCCTCAGAGGCCTGTTCTGCAATACCAAATTATGATACATTTGGTCCGTTAGCCCCACATCAGAACATCTCTGGTCCGAGAAGGAAACCGTGCCCTTTGACCAGTGTCAAACCCTCAGGGTAGATGAATCCTACATGGTCCCTTAGCCACCAGCACACTTTAAGGTCTCCATGGTAACAAACCTGCATTATGACCCATCTTCATGAGACTTCATGTCAACTCCAGGCCTTGGTAATTCGCCCAAGAGCCACCAGAACGAATTGGCCATGTTTCTCAGCTGCGATTTTAATGGAGGTGTGCTTTTCAGGCATCCACGTGGGAGTGCTCTGCTACCCAAACTTTCCACATGGGGGACCCTGGAGCAAATAAACCAGACTCCCCCTGTGTGGTAGAAGGAAACTTTGCTGTTTGAAGCATCTCACAAGCCCCAGCATGTGAAATCCTCCATGGCCTCTTGACGCCACCCCTCCATTCATCGGTCATCATAGACATAAACTCCAGCATGAGGAAATGTCTGACTTTCACCTTTACTCAGGTGCTGGATATCTGGAATTAGACACTGCACAATGGAACTGCCTTTTGCTTGGCACTGAATTGAACCTTAGCTTGAGTTTACAATTCCATCCTCATCCTACTGGTCCCCAAGCCCGCTTGATAGGGAATTCTGGGGCCACAACGCAGCTTTTTGCCTTCCCCTTAGAAAGAAGAAGGGCATGGTGATTCTGCCCAGAAACTCTGCATGAGGATCAATCTGCTCAGCCCTTGAGGGATCCCTGATTCATACTCAGCCCTGACCACTAGTTCTGTTTCTGACAGAGCCTGAGTGCTCAATTCATGTCAGCTACTCAGAGAGTCAGGCATGTGAGACTGGCCATGTCTCAGGTCCCTCATCTCTACCCATCCTTGGTATTCAGGCATCTGTCCCCAGACATTTGCTAGAATACCTGCTAATGGGGGAACCTGAGGCACAATAGAGAATTCTTCCTTTTCCATGGCAGGAATCCTGGTAGTTGGGATGGGTGTCCTACATTAAAGTGGTAGCCAGCTGCATGGCCAAGGAGACAACTCCCACTCATAAGGGCTGCCCTAATCACATCAGGCATTGTGACACTCAGACTAGCATGCTTTCAAACAAACGCTCTCAGTTGTACCTCCAAGTCACACATTGTAGGCCTGGTACTCCCCTAGGCCCAAATCCTAATCCTGGTGGGATTTTCCAAGCACCCAGACTCACAGCCCTTCTCTGGAATCCCTTTTTGGGGAACATCTAAGATTGAAAACAGCACTCTTCCATTCAAACGAGAAAGCCACCATACTATTGGGAGCTTCCAGGATCCGTAGAGAGGAAAATACTCTCATGGAAACATTAGAACACACCTGCATTCCAAGGCTATCATGGACACACAATCCAGATACAAAAGCCAGTGCTAGTGCCTTCGAGGTACGTGAATTACAGTTCCTGACGATCTGCCCTCCAGGTCTATGCATTGGGCCTACGATCACCTCGCAACTCAACCTAATCCGAGTTTGTGATTGCAGACTTCTCTCCCAAAACCATGGCTTACATGCCCTCCACGATGGAGTCTCTGGAGCCACACCAAAGGACTGTGCCTGCCACCCCCAAGGAAACCGTGCCCACAAATTTGCCTAAACCTTCAAGATTAGGAGAAACCTGCAAGGCCCCAGAGCCCACCCCAATATTGGAGGCTACTCTGTACACAAAGGCACAGTCAGAAACACCCTGATTGCCTACATATAGGCAGACACCAAAGTCAATGGTCCTGAGTCTGATGATTGAACCTGAAATTCCCCTTGGACTTCATTGGAACCCTAGATGAAGTTTTTAGGCATCTGTCCTCAGAGGCCTGTTCTGGAATTCCAACTTATGATACAACATTTGGTCCGTGAGCCCCACAACAGAACATCTCCGATACCCAGAAAGAAACCGTGTTCTTCGACCGGTGTCAAACCATCAGGATAGACTAATCATACATGGCCCCTTAGCCACCAGCACATAGTAAGATTTCCGTGGAAACAAAACTGCATTGTGACCCAACTTCATTAGAAACCAGGCCTTGGTACTTTGCCCTAGAGCAACCAGAAAGAACCTGCCATGTTCCTTAGGTGCAATGGTCAATGTAGGTGTGCTTTCCCTTATCTACGTGCGAGTACTACGCTACCCAAACTTTGCACATGGGGGAACCTGGTGTAAACAAACCAGACCTCCCCTGTCCAGTAGAAGGAAACCTTATGTTTGGATCAACTCACAGGCCTCAGCCTGTAAACTGCTCCATGGCCTCTTGATGCCACCACTCCATTGGTCGGTCATCATAGACACAAACTCCAGTCTAAGCAAACATCTGACATGCACCCTTATCCCGGTGCTGGATGTCTTGAATAAACCACTGCACATTGGAACTGCCTTCCACTTGGCACTGAATTGAACCATAGCTTGTGGTTACAATTCCATCCTCACCTGACTGGTCCCTAAGCCCTCTTGATAGGGAAATCTGGGGCCACAACGCAGCATTCTGCCTTCCCCATCGAATGAAGAAATGCCTGGTGAGTCTGCCCTGAAAACCCACATGAGGATCAATCAGGTCGGCCCTCGAGTCAACACCGATTTATAGGCTGCCATGGCCACTAGTGCCGTGTCTGACAGAGCCTGAGCTCGACTGAGTTTCAGCCACTAGAGAGCAGGCCCCATATCTAGCATTTGGGATTGCCATGGCCCAAGTATGTCATCTCTACCCATCCTTGATATTCAGGCACCTGTCCCCAGACCTTGGCAGGGATCCCTGCCAATTAGGGAACTTGAAGCACAATAGAGAACTCTTCTTTCCCCATGGCAATAAACCTGGCTTTTGGGATGGGTGTTCTACCCTCAAAGGGGGAGCCAGTTACAACATCAATGACACCACACACACTCCTGAGGACTACCCTTGGCACAAACAGGCATTGTGACCCTCACCCTGAGCATGCTTTCAAAAAATCCCTCTCAGATTCACCACAATGATCCCTCATTTCAGGCCTGGTATGCCTGTAGGTTCAAATCATAAAACTTGGTGGGATTTTCGAGGTGCCCAGACCCAGAGACCATCTCTGGAATTTTTGTTTTGGTGCACCCTTCAGATGGAAAACAGCACTCATCCCTTCCCCAAAAATGTCACCAAATTATGAGGAGCCACCAGGATCCATAGAGAGGCAATGTCTCCCATGGACCCATGAGAACACACCTGCATTCCGAGGCCATCCTGGACACACAATCCGGAGAGAAAAGCCTGTGCTACTGCCTTCCATTCACCCTAATTACAGTTCCAGATGAGCTGCTCTCAAGGTATATGCATTGGGCCTGTGATCACCTCGCCACTCACCCTAATTCGAATTTGTGTTTGCAGACTTATCTACCAAAACCATGGCACACATGCCCTCCAGGATGGGGTCTCTGGATCCACACTGCACGACTATCCCTGCCATCCACAAGGAAACTGTTTCCATCACAATTGCCCAAACTGTCTAGATTAGGAGAAACCTACAAGGCCTCTGGGCCTACCCCAATTTCGGCGGCCGCTCTGAACACAAATGCACAGTCTGAAATACCCTGATCTCCTACATCCAGGAACACAGCCAAGTCAATGGTCCTGAGTCAGAATAATGAACCTAACATGCCCCTAGGACGTCATTGGAACCATTGATTCGGTTTTCAGACATGTGTCCTCAGAGGCCTGTTCTAGAATGCGAACTTATGATACAACATGTGGTGGCTGGGCCACACAACAGAACATCTCCTGTCCCCAGAAGGAAACCGTGCCCTACAATCTGTGCAAAATCCCAGAGTAGTAGATTCCTGCACAACTACTAAGCCACCAGCACATTCTAAGATCTACCTGGTAACAAACCAGCTGTGTGGCCCATCTGCAAGAGATTCCATGTCAAATCAAGGACTTGGTACTTTGCTACAGAGACACCAGAATAAAGCTGCCATGTTCTTCAGTTGCAATGGTCAATGAAGTTGAACATTCCAGGCATCCATGCGGTAGAGCTCTGCTACCCAAACTTTCCACATGGGGGACCCTGGAGCAAATAAACCACACTCCACCTGTCCAGTAGAACAAAACCTTGCTATTTGGAGCAGCTCATGAGTCTCAACGTGAAAATCCCTCCATGGCTTCTTGACGCCACCCCTCCATTTGTCAGTCATCATAGACACAAACTCCAGTGTGAGCAAATATCCGACGTCCTCCCTTACTAAGGTGCTGGATATCTCGAAAAAGCTGCTGGACACAGGAACTGCCTTCCGCTTGGCAGTGAATTGAACTGTAGCTTGTGTTTTCAATTCCTTCCTCACCCGACTGGTCCCCAAGCCTTCTTGATAGCGAATTATGGAGACACAACACAGCATTCTGCCTTCCCGATAGAAACAAGTGCCTGGTGAGTCTGGCCAGAAACCCCACATGAGGATCAATCTGCTCGGCCCTATATCGGAGGGACCCTGATTTATAGGTTGCCCTGGCCACTAGTGCTGTGTCTGACAGAGCCTGAGCCCAGACCTAGTGTCAGTCACCAGAGTTTGAGCCCCACATCTAGCATTTGGGATTGCCATGGCTCAAGTATTTCATCTCTACCCATCCTTGGTATTCAGGCACCTGTCCCCAGACCTTTGCTGGAATCCCTGACAATGGGGCATCCTGAAGCACAATAGAGAACTCCTCCTTCTTCATATCAGGAAACTTGGCTGTTAGGATGGGTGTTCAACCCTGAAAGGGGGAGTCATTTACAAGTCCAGTGAGACCACACAAACTCCTCAGGGATGCCCTGGAGGCAAACAGGCCTTGTGACCCTCAGCCTGAGCATGCTTTCAAACAATCCTTCTCTGTTGCACCACCATGAACCCGCATTGCAGGCCTAATATGCCCCTAAGCCCAAATCCTAGCACATGTTGTGATGTCCCAGATGCCATGAACCAGAGCCCGTCTCTGGAATCCCTGTTTTGTGGCACCCATAAGGTGGAAAACATCACTCTCCCCTTCCCCGAAAAAGCCACCAAACTATGGAGAGCCACCAGGATCCATAGAGAGGAAAAGACTCCCATGGACCCATGAGACCACACCTGCATTCCAAGGCCATGCTGGACACACAATCCAAAGAGAAAAGCCTGTGCTACTGCCTTCCAGTCTCCCTAATTATAGTTCATGAGGAGCTTCCCTCCAGGTCTACGCATTGGGCCTGTGATCACCTCGCCACTCACCCTAATTTGTATTTGTGTTTGCAGACTTCTCTCCCAAAACCATGGCTCACATGCCCACCAGAATGTGATCTCTGGAGCCACACCACAGAACTCTGGCTGCCAACCCCAAGGACACTGTGCATATCAGATTTGCCCAAACCTTCCAGATTAGGAGAAACCTGTGTGGTCCCTGAGCCCACACCAATATTGCCGGCCACTCGGGATGGAAATGCGCAGTCTGAAACACCCTTATCACCTACATCCAGGGAAATAGCCAAGTCAATGATCGTGAGATAGACGATTGAACCTAAAATGCCCCTAGGCTCTCAATGGAACCCCATTAGGTTTTTAGGCATCTGTCCTCAGGGGCCTGTTCTGAAATACCAATCTATGACACATCATGTGGTCTCTGAGCCACACGACAGAACATCCCCTGTCCCCAGAAGAATACCATGCTCTTCGACCTGTGCCAAACCCTCAGGGTAGGAGAATCCTGCATGGCACCTGAGCAACCAGCACATTCTAAGTTCTCCCTGGTAACAAACAAGCATTGTGACCCATCTGCAAGAGATCCCATGTCAACTCAAGGCCTTGGCACTTTGTCCCAGAGCCACCAGAACGAATCTGCCATGTTCCTCAGCTGCAATTGTCAATGGAGGTGTGTTTTCCTGGCATCCATGCCGGAGAGCTCTTCTTCACAAACTTTCCACATGGGGAAACCTAGAGTAAACAAACCAGACTTCACCTACACTGTACAAAGAAATGTTACTTTTTGCAGCAGTTCACAGGCCTCAGCATGTGAACTCCTCCATGGCCTCTTTATACCACCCCTCCACTTGTCGGTCATCATAGACAAAAACTCTAGTGTGAGCAAGCATCTGACATCCACCCTTATTCCAGTGCTGGATGTCTCGAGTAAACTGCTACAAATTGGAACTGCCTTCTGCTTGGCACTGAATTGAACCATAGCTTTTGTTTACAATTCCACCCAAAACTGACTGGTTCCCAAGCTCTCGTGATTGGGAAACCTGGAGCCACAACACAGCATTCTGCCTTCCCTATTGAATGAACAAATGCCTGGGAATCTTCCCAAGAAACTCCACATGAGGATCAATCTGCTCCGCCCTCGAATCTACTCTGATATAAAGGCTGCCATGGCCACTAGCGCTGTGTCTGACAGAGCCTGAGCCCCGACCGAGTTTTAGGCCTCATATCTAGCATTTGGGATTGCTATGGCCCAAGTACGTCATCTCCACCCATCCTTGGTATTCAGGCACCTATCTGGAGACCTTGCTGGAAACCCTGCCAATGGGGCAACCTGAAGCACAGAGGAACCTGACAGAAGAGAACTCATCCTTCCTCATGGCAGGACATTTGGCTGTTGGGTTGGGTGTCCAAATCTCTAAGAGGGAGCCAGATATATGACCAATGAGACCACTCCCACTCCTGAGGGCCGCCATGGGAGCAAACAGGCATTGTGAGACTCAGCCTGAGCAAGCTTTCAAACAATCCCTCTCAGTTGCACCATCATGATCCCGCATTGCAGGCCTCATACACCCCTAGGTGCAAATCCTAACCCTTGGTGGGAAGTCCCAGATGCCCAGAAAAAGAGCCTGTATCTGGAATCCCTGTTTTGGGGCACCCATAAGATGGAAAACAACACTCTTCCCTTCCCCAAAAAAGCCACCAAACTATGAGCTGCACAGATCCATAGAGAGGAAAAGTTTCCCATGGACCCATGAGACTATACCTGCATTCCAAGGCCATCCTGGACACACAATATAGAGAGAAAAGCCTGTGCTACTGCCTTCCAGTCACCCTAATTACTCCTGACAAGCTGCACTCCCGGTCTACTCATTGGGCCTGTGATCACCTTTCCACTAACCATAACCCACATTTGTGTTTGCAGACTTCTCTCCCAAAACCATGGCTCATATGCCCTCCAGGACAGGGTCTCTGGATCCACAACACATGACTGGGCCTGCCATCCCCAAGGAAACTGTGCCCGTCAAACCTGCCCAAACCTTCCAGTTTAGGAGAAACACGCAAGAGCCCTGAGCCCGACCCAATATTGTCGGCAGCACTGGACACAAATGCCAGTCTGAAACGCCCTGATCACCTACATCCAAGCAGACAGCCATTTCAATGTTCCTGGGTCAGAAGATTGTACCTGACATGCTCCTAGGACGTCATTGGAACACTAGATTAGGTTTTCAGGCATCTGTCCTCAGGGTCCTGTTCTGAAATACCAACTTAGGATACAACATGTGGTCCCTGAGCCACACAATAGAATATCTCCTGTCCCCAGTAGGAAACCATGCCCTTCGACCTGTGCCAAACCCTCAAGATTGGAGAATCCTGCACAGCACCTTAGACACCAGCACAAACTCTAGTTTGTGCGTTGACCCATACCACAAGCTTTCCATCTGCTGGACAGTCGAGTCCTGTTGAATGGCTCCAGGATGTCCCATACGGAAAGACTGGAGAGCAGGATTCGAAGGATGGATGCCTGTACAGCATACCTCACATTCCCATTGGCTCTTTGTGACAAGACATGTTTGAACTACTGGCTCTGGGGCGAGCTAACTAGGGGGCTGAATTGAAATGGACTCTCCTGCGGATGGGTCATAATGTGGGTTTGTGTGCATGGAGACCTTGGAATATGTTGGCAGCTCAGGGGCCATGAAGTATTCGCCTAACGAAGGGTGTAATATTGCTTCAATTAAAAAGAGATCCCTATGTGGAGATGAGACAGGTTCTCTTTGGTGCCTCAGAAAAGCCCCAGATACTGGTCTTCAAACCAGTTCTCTGAGTAGAGACACCTGGAAACCAAAGCTAGGGTTCAGATTAGAGCCTAGATGCCTGTCCGTTTCAATCTTCTGTCTCTGGGGACACTGTCTGAGTATCTAAGTGGAGATAGTTGCTCAGCTGGTGTCAGAGTGCCCCTCTTAGTCCATGGCCGAGGCATGGCCTTGGAGACCTTATTGGATTCTCCTAATCTCTAGGGTTGTGGCCAATGGATTGGGTACAGTTTTCTTGGAGAGGACTGGCACAGTCCTTCAGTGTGTCTCCATAGGCCCTAGCCTGGAGGGTGTGTGGGTCCGGGCTGTGGGCACAGAAGTCTGAAAACACAAACTCGGCTTGGGTGTGGAGCCGAGAGCATGGCAGGATGGACCCACAGACCGTGAGAGGAGATCCTCAGCTTATGAAAGAAGGGCAAATGGGAGGCAGTCACGCAAGCTTTTGTCTTTGGATGTTTTGTCTCCCATAGCCGTGGAATGTAGGGGTGACCTCAGGGGCTATGGAAGAGTCTCCCTCTCTGAGGAGTTGGTCCAGCTCTTAAGATTTTGGGGACATTTTGTGGGAAGGGTGGAGTCCTGCTGTCTGGCTCAGGTGTTCTTCCAGGAGAGGGACTCCAGATCACAGTCCTGGGTTCGAGCAAATGGAATACTCGAGCTCTTGTGAAGATTGGGATCATAGGGGCTTGGCAAGCCCCATATGCGGGCTCTTGGTCGAGGCCCTGAGAGACCTTACTTCGACATGGGGCCCATGCTGATGGTCCCAATGCGAGTTTGTACCCAAGGAGGCACTCAAGTTTAGGCTTGGCCTCAGGGGCCATGAAGGTTTCTCCTACACTGAAGGTATGACTCCATGCCAACAGCAAGTTTTCCAGCCATGGGGAAGGAGAAGATCTGATTTGTGCTTCAGTTACCCACGTTTGCCAGGATTTGATATAATATCTAGGGTCAGATGTCTGAAAACCCAGGTTGGGAAGAGATGACGGCATAAGGCCATGGCCTGTCTGATGTGCTTAGTGTGCATCCAGCTGTTTCCTTGTCTGTCGGGACGTCAGGCTGTGTCAGACAGAGCATTACTGACCAGGGTAGCCTTTCCAGTTAGGGTGCGGTCGAGGCCAGAGCAGGTTGGTTCTCATTTGTGGTTTCTGGAGAGCCCCATAGGGCAACGTTTTTCTTCTGGTGGGAAGGCAGAAAACTGTGTTGTGGTTCTGGAATTCCCAGTCTGGAGGGCTTGTTTGCCAGGAGTGTGAAGAGGGAAGTCTGAAAACAAAAGCTAGCGTTAGGTTTGGGGCATGGCAGGCCCACTCTGCAGAGACTGAATCAAGATCTCCTGCATCTGAGGTCAAGGCGAGTATCAGACGTTGCCTCAGGTTGGAGTTTGTGTCCATTATGGCCCCTTCCTGAAGGGGGTGGGGGCGTCATGAGGCCAGGGAGGTTTCCCAACGCTGGGAGTTATGAGCTGCCCCAAACATCAAGGTTTCCTCTGTAGGACAGTCGAGTACTATGAGATGGTTCTAGGATGACCCCTACAGAAAGACTCGAGAGAAGGGGTCTAAGCATGAATGTCTGCAAATGCCACCTCACATTCCCACTGGCTGCTTGGGGCAAGGCAGGCTCAATCTGCAGGCTCTTGGGCGGGTTTCTCAGAGGGCTGAGTTGAAATGGACTCTCCTGAGGATGAGTCATACTGTGGGTTGGTGGCCATGGAGACCTTGGAATGTGGCGGTGGCTCAGGGACTCTGCAGGTTTCTCCAAACCGAAGGGTTTGACACAGCTCCAACAATGAAGCTTCCCATGTGTAGACGATAGTTGTTCTGTTTGGTGTCTCAGGAAAGCCCCAGATGCTGGTCTTCAAACCCAGGCCTCTGAGGAGTGACACCTGGAAACCAAAGCAAGAGTTCAGATTAGGGCCCAGGGGCCTGTCTGGTTCAATCTACTGTCTCTGCCGACATCTGTCTGTGTTTCTGCATGGAGGTAGTTGCTCAGCTTGTGTCAGGATGCCTTTGTCCAGAGTGGCTTATAGTAGTGGGATGTCCTCGGGGGCATTGATGTTTCTCCTATTCTGTGGGGTTATGGGCAATGGAATGGGCATAGTCTCCTTGGAGAGAGCAGGACAGTCCTGTGGTGTGGCTCCAGAGGCCCCAGCCTGGCGGCTGTGTGGGCCAGGGCTGTGGGGACAGACATCCAAAAACACAAACTCGGCTGAGGTTTGGGGCTGAGGTTATGGCAGGAGTGATCTACAGTCCGTGAGGGGAGCTCATTGTGATTAGAAAGTAAGGCGAGTGAGAGGCGGTCGTTCAGTCTTATGTCTCTGGATGTTGTATTCATGATGGTCATTTAATGTAAGCATGGTCTCATGGGCCATGGAAGTCTCCCTCTCTGGTGATTTGTCCGGCTCCCAAGAGATTGGGGTCATTTTGTGGGAAGGGAGGAGTCCTGTTTTCTGCCTCATGTGTCCCCACAATAGAGGGATTCTAGAGCAGAGCACTGGGTACATACAACTGGAATACCCACCCTCTGGTTAGGCCTGGGGTCCATTGGGCATGGCAAGCCCATATGCAGATTCTTGGTCCAGCCACTGAGAGACGTTACTTGAATAGTGGACTCATGCTGAGGGTCACAATGTGTGTTTGTGCCCAAGGTGGTCCTCAATATTGGGCGGGACCTCATTGAGCTTGCAGGTTTCTCCTACAGTGAACCTTGGACATGCCAACCTCAGGGTTTCTTGCCATGGGGAAGGAGGAGTTTTGATTTCTGCATCACGTTCACCTCTGGGCACTAATTGGAGATAAGGTCTAGGTTCTGAAGCCTGAAAACCGAGGTTTGGAAGAGATGACGACCTAAGGCCACGGCGGGTCCGATGTGTTCAGTTTGGGGCCAGCTTTCTAGGTGTCGTTCAGGAGGTCTGCACTCAGGCTGTGCCAGACAGGGCATTCGTGCCCAGATACGCTGTATAATTGGGGTACAGTTGAGTGACATGCAGAAGATAATTATTTGGGGTTTCTCCGTAGCCCCATAAGGCAAAGTCTTTCTTCTGGAGGGCAGGCAGAGTGCTGCATTCTGGCTCCGGAACTGCCAAACTGGAGGCCTTGCGGCCAGGAATGCAAGGATGTAAGTCTGAGAACTGAAGCTTTGCTTTGGTTTCAGGGCGAGGAAATGGCAGGCACACTCTGCAGAGCTGAATTTAGATTTCATGCATCTGAGGTCAGGGCGAGGTTCATATATTGGCTCAGGTTGGAGTTTCTGTCCATGATGGCCCCTTCATGAAGGGGGGTCATCACACCGCCATTGGTGTTTTCCCATGATGGCAGTAGTGAGATGCTCCAAACCACAAGGATTTTCTGCGGGTCAGTTGAAACCTATTGGATGGCTCCAGGACATCCCATATGGAACAATTGCAGAGCAGGGATCTAAGGATGGATGCATGGGAAGCCCGCCTCACATTGCAGTTGTCTCCTAGCAAATAGACAGGTTTGATATGCTGGCTCTGTCAGAGCAACCAAGGGGGCTGAGTTGAAATGGACTCTCCTGAGGATGGATGCTAATGTGGGTTTGTGTCCATGGAGACCTTGGAATGGGGCGTTGGTGCATGGGCCCTGAAGGATTCTCCTAACCGGAGGTTTTGAGACATCTCCAAAGGACAAGTTTCCCATGTGGAGACGAGATTTGTTCTGATTGGTGCCTCAGGAAACCCCCATATACTGTTATTGGAATATAGGCCTCTGAAGAGAAATAACTGGAAACCAAAGCAATGGCTCCGTTTAGAGCCTAGGGGCCTGTCCGGTTGAATCTTCTTCTCTGTGTACATCCATCTAAGGTATTAGTGGAGTTAGATGCTCAGCTGGTGTCAGATGGCCCTTGTTTGTCCCAGGCGGCCTACACTATTGTGAAGGCCTTGGGGACTTTGGAGGTTTCTCCTAATTTTATGATTATGGACAATGGAATGGGCAGAATTCCCGTGGAGAGGGAAGGCACAGTTTTGATGTGGCTCCAGGGGCCCCAGCCTGCAGGGTGTGTGCACCAGGACTGTGGAGACAGAAGTCTAAAACACAAACTCAGTTTAGGTTTAGGGACGTAGGTATGGCAGGCCCGATCTACAGACCGTGAGGAGAATTCTTCCGGATATGAAGAAAGAGAGATTGTGAGGCACTTGTTCAGGCTTTTGTTTCTGGATTTTGTGTCAACGATGGGCGTGGAATGTCGGGGAGGCCTCATGGGCCATGGACGAGTCTTCCGCTCTGTGGATTTGGCCCGATTCCAATTGTTTTGGGTCAAACTGTGGGATGGGAGGAGTCCTTTCAGTTTTGTTACCTCAGGTGTCCCACCAAAAGAGGGATTCCAAAGCCTAGCCCTGGGGAGGGGAGACTGGACAACCAGAAATCTGGTTAAAAATTGGGGCCTAGGGGCATTGCAAGCACAATATGCTGTCTTTTGGTCCAGCCGCTGAGAGGCCTTACTTGAGAACTGGGCTCACGTTGAGGGTCACAATGCATGTTTGTGACCGACTTGGTCCTCAAGCATCTGCAGGGCCTCATGGGCCACACTGGTTTCAACTACACTTTACGTTGGACAACATGCCAACCACAAGGTTTCTTGCCATGGGGAAGGAGTTCTGATTCCTGCATCATGTTCAACCCTGGGTGGTGACTGGAGATAAGGTTTAGGATCTGAAGCCTGAAAACCGAGGTTGGAAAGAGATGATGACCTAAGGCCATGGCGGGTCTGATGTGCTCAGTGTGTGGCTAGCTGGGTGGGTGCGAGCCAGGAGGTTCAGTCTCAGGCTGTGCCAGAAAGGGCAGTAGTGCCCAGGGCAGCCTGTATAATTGGGGTCCAGTCAAGTGGCATGCAAGTTGATCCTCATTTGGGGAATCTGGGTAGCCCCAGAGGGCAAAGTTTTTCTTCCGGAAAGCAGGCAGAGTGCTGCCTTGTAGTTCTGGAATTGCCAAACTGGAGGGCTTGTGGGCCAGGAATGTGAGGATGGAAGTTGAGAACACAAACTAGACTTACGTTTCTGGGCAAGGGCACGGCAGGCACACTCTGCAGAGCTGAATCAAGATGTCCTGCATCTGAAGTCAGGGCGAGGATCAGACGATCGCTCAGGTTGGAGCTTCTGTCCCTGATGGCGCCTTCATGAAGCGCAGGGGGCGGGATCACGAGGCCATGGAGGTTTTCCCACGATGGGAGTTGTGAGATGCTCCAAACAGTAAAGATTCTTCTGCGGGACTATTGAGACCTGTTGGTTGGCTCCAGGACTTCCCATACAGCATAATTCTGAGAATGGTTCTAAGTATGGATGTCTAGGAAGCCTGCCTCTCATTCCAATCATCTCCTAGTGACAAGACGGGTTAGATCTGCTGGATCAGGGGGAGCAACTGAGGGGGCTGAGTTGAAATGGACTCTCCTGTGGATGGGTCCTAATGTGGGTGTGTCTCCATGGAGACCTTGGAATGAGGCGCTGGCACCGGGAACCTGAAATGTCCTTCTAACCAGAGGCTTTGAGAGAGCTCCAACATGCAAGTTTCCCATGTGTAAACGAGATTTGTTCTGATGGGTGCCTCAGGAAAAGCCCTCAGCTGGTATTGGAAACCAGGCTTTTGAAGAGACATGCCTGTAAACCAAAGCTATGGATCCCATTATGGCCTGGGGTCCTGTCTGGTCAATCTTCTTCTCTGGGGACATCCATCTATGGTATGAGTGGAGGTAGATGCTCAGCTGGTGTCAGACGGCCCTTTTTTGTCCCGGACAACCTACACCATTGGTATGGCCTCAGGGAATTTGGAGGTTTCTCCTAATTTGTATGGTTTTGGATAATGGAATGGGCAGAATTCCCATGGATTGGTAAGGCACAGTCCTAATGTGTGGTTCCAGGGGCCCAGCCTGGAGGGTGTGTGGCCCAGGACTTTGAGGACAGAACTCAAAAAACACAAACTCAGCTTAGGTTTGGGGACGTAGGTATGGCACGGTCGAACTACAAATCATGAGAAGAACTCTTCAGGATATGAAGAAAGAGCGAGTCTGAGGCGCTTGCTTAGGCTTTTGTCTCTGGATTTTGTATCAGCGATGGCCGTGGAATGTCGGGGAGGCCTCATGAGCCATGGACGAATCTTCCTCTCTGTGGATTTGGCCCTATCCCAATTCTTTTTCGTGAATCTGTGGAATGGGAGGACTCCTTTAAGGTTTGTTACCTGAGGTGTCCCACCAAAAGAGGAATTCCAAAGCAGAGCCCTGGGCAAGAGTGAAGGGACAACCCGAACTTGGTTAAAAATTGGGGTCTAGGGGCATGGCAAGCCCAATATGCTCTTTCTTCATGCAGCCACTGAGAGGCCTTGCCTGAGGACCGGGCTCAGGCTGAGGGTCACAATGTGTGTTTGAGACCAATGTGGCCCTCAAGCGTGGGCTGGGTCTCATGTGCCACACTGGTTTCAACTACACTGAAAGTTGGACAACATGCCAACCACGAGGTTTCTTGCCAAGGGAACGAGTTCGGATTTCTGCAACATTTTCAAACCTGGGCAGTGATTGGAGATAAGGTCAAGGTTCTGAAGCCTGAAAACCGAGGTTGGGTAGAGATGACGACCTATGGCCATGGCGGGTCCGATGTGCTCAGTGTGTGGCCAGCTGTCTGGGTGGGGCCAGGAGTTCCAGGCTCAGGCTGTGTCAGAATGGGCAATTGTGCCCACTTCAGCCTATATATTTGGTGTACAGCCAAATGGCGTGCAGGTTGATCCTCATTTGGGGTTTCTGGGTAGCCCCAGAGGGCAATGTTCTTCTTCCAGGGAGCAGGCAGAGTGCCGCATTGTACTTCTGGATTGCCAAACTGGAGGGCTTATGGGCCGGTAGTCTGAGGACGGAACTCCGAGAACACAAGCAAGGCTTAGGTTTTATGTGTGAGGACATGGCAGACCTGAATCGAGAACTCTTGCACCTGAAGTCAGGTTGAGCATCAGACGATGCCTCAGGTTTGACTTTCTGTCCCTGATGGCCCCTTCATAAAGGGGGGGAATCACGAGGCCGTGGGGGTTTACCCACCATGGGAGTTGTGAGAAGCTCCAAACTGCAAAGATTCTACTGTGGGACAATTGAGACCAGTTGGTTGGCTCCAGGCCAACGATTCTGAGCAGGGTTCTAAGGATGGATGGCTGGGTAGCCCACCTCGCATTCCAATATTCTCCTAGCTACAAGACAGGCTAGATCTGTTGGATCTCGGGGAGCAACCGAGGACGCTGAGTTTAAATGGACTCTCCTGTGGATGGGTCCTAATATGTTTTTGTGTCTATGGAGACTGTGGCATTAAGCGGTGGCACTAGGGCCCTGAAGGCTTCTCCTAAACAGAGGTTTGACACAGGTCCACCATGCAAGTTTCCCATGTGTAGAGGAGATTTGTTCTGATGGGTGAGTCAAGAAACAGCCATATTCTGGTATTGAAATCCAGGCCTCTGAGGAGAGATGCCTGGAAAACAAAGCAATGGATCCGATTAGTGCCTAGGGGCCTGTTGGTTTCTTTTTACCTCGGGCGACATCTATCTATGGGTCAGAGTGCAGGTAGGTGCTCAGATGAACTCAGATTGCCTGTGTTTGTCCTTGGAAGCCAACACTATGGGATGGCCTCAGGGAATTTAAAGGTTTATACTTTTAGTTGCGTTGTCGCCATTGGAATGGGCTCACACAATTCCCTTGCGAGGGCAAGAACAGTCCTCAGGTTTGGCTTCAGGGGCCTGAGCCTATAGGGTGTGTAGGCCAGGGCTGTTTGGACAGTTGTCTGAAAACACAAACTCGACTTCTGTTTCGGGTCATAGGTAGAGCAGGACTGATCTACAGACCATGAGGAGAACATTTTGGTATATGAAAAAAGGGCGAGTGTGAGGCTATTGCTCATGTTTTTGTCTCTGCATATCATGTCACTCATGGTCGTGAAATTTCCGGGTGACTTCATTGGAAATGGACGAGTCTTACTCTCTGGAGATTTGGCCCCTTCCAAAGAGGTTGGGGTCATTCTGTGGGATGGAAGAAGTCGTTTTTTTTTTGTTGTTGTTGCTTTGTTTTGTTTCATTTTTTAACCTCCGTTGTCCCACCACATGAGGAATTCCAGAGTAGAGCTCTGGGGAGGGGTGACTGAACAACCAGAAATCTGCTTAAAAATTGGGGCCTAGGGCTATGTCAAGCCCATTATGACATCTAGTGATCCAGGCTCTGAGAGGACTTACTAGAGGACAGGACTCACCCTGAGGGTCACAATGCATATTTATGCCCTCGTCGCACTCAAGAATAGGCGGGCCTCAGGGTGAATGCTAGTTTCTCCTACAATGAACGTTGGACAACATGCCAACCACAAGGTTTCTTGCCATGTGTAAGGAGAAGTTCTGATTTCTGCATCACACTCACCCCCAGGCAGAGATAAAGTCTAGTTTCTGAGGCCTGAAAACTGAGGTAGGGAAGAGATGAGGACCTAAGGCCATGGCGAGTCTGATGTGCTCAGTGTGCGGTCAGCTGTCTGGGTGTTGGTCAGGAAGTCCGGGCTCAGGTTGTGTCAGACAGTGCATTAGTGCCCAGGTTAGACTATATAATTCGGGCAAAGTCGAGTACCGTGTAGGTTTATCTTCATATAAGGTGCCTTGGCAGCTCTTTAGGCAATATTTTTTTTCCAGAAAGCAGGCCATGTGCTTAATTGTGGGACCGGATTTACCAATCATGAGGGCTTTGAGGCCAGGAGAGTGAGGTCGGAATTCTGAGAACAAAAGTTATACTTGGGCTCAGGGCAAGGGCACGGCAGGTACCCCCTGCAGATCTGAACCAATATCTCATCCATTTCAAGTCAGGGAGAGAATTAGACTTTGGCTTAGGTTGGAGTTTCTGTGCCTGACGGCTCATTCATGAAGGGAGCGGAATCTCGTGTCCATGGAGTTTTTCCCACGTGGGAGTTGTGGGTTGCCCCCTTCAAGAATTCCTTCTGCGGGACAATTGAGACCTTTGGGCAGCTCCAGGACATCCCATATGGAGTGACTCCATAGCACCGTTCGAGGGAGGATGCCTGGGAAGCCAGCCTCGCATTCCAATTGTCTCCTAGCAACAAGCCAGTTTAGATCTGATGGCTCTGCGGGAGCAACCGGGGTGACTGACTTGAAATGGACTTTCCTCAGGATGGGCCCTAATGTGTCTTTGTGTCCATGGGGCCTTGGAATGGGGCCGTGGCACCGGGACCCTGAAGTCTTCTCCTAAGCTTTTGACAGAGCTCGATGCACATGTTTCCTTGTGGAGACGAGATTTGTTCTGATTGCTACCTCAGGAAAACACCTATGCTGGTATTGGAATCCAGGCTTTTGAGGAGACATGCCTCTCACCAAAGCAATGGATCCGATTGGCCAGGGTCCTGTCTGGTTCAATCTTCTTCTCTGGGGACATCCATCTATGGTATGAGTGGAGGTTGATGCTCAGCTGCTATCAGACCGCGCTTGTATGTCACGGGCGACATGCCCTATTGGGATGGCCTCAGGGATTTGGAGGGTTCTCCTAATTTTACGGTTTTGGACAATGGAATGGGCAGAGTTCCCATGGATTGGGTAGGCACAGTCCTTATGTGTGGCCCCAGGGACCGCAGCCTGGAGGGTGTGTGGCCCAGGACTTTGAGGACAGAAGTCTGAAAACATAAACTCAGCTTAGGTTTGGAGACGTAGGTATGGCAGGCCCGATCTATAAACCATGAGAAGAACTCTTCAGGATATGAAGAAAGAGCGAGTCTGAGGTGCTTGTTCAGTCTCTTGTCTCTAGATTCGGTATCAGCGATGGCCGTGGATTGTCTGGGAAACCTCATGGGCCATGGACGAATCTTCCTCTCTGTGGAATTGGACCGATCCCAATTCTTCTTCGTCAATCTGTGGAATGGGAGGTCTCCTTTCAGGTTGGTTACCTTAGGTGTCCCGCCAAAAGAGGAATTCCAAAGAAGAGCCCTGGGGAAAAGCGAAGGGACAACCCGAATTATGGGTAAAATTTGGGGCCTAGGGGCATGGCAAGCCCAATATGCTGTCTCTTCATCCAGCCACTGAGAGGCCTTACCTGAGGACTGGGATCAGGCTGAGGGTCACAATGTGTGTTTGTGACCAATGTGGCCCATAAACATGGGCGGGGCCTCATGGGCCACACTGGTTTCAACTACAATGAACATTGGAAAACATGCCAACCACATGGTTTCTAGCCACGGGGAAGGAGTTGTGATTTCTGCATCACTTACAAGCCTGGGCAGTGATTGGAGATAAGGTCGAGGTTCTGAGACTTGACAACCGAGGTTGGGAAGAGATGACGACCTAAGGACATGGCTCGTCCGGCGTGCTCAGTGTTCGACCAGCTTTCTGGGTGGGGCCAGGAAGTCCAGGCTCAGGCTGTGTCAGAATGGGCAATAGTGCCTAGGTCATCCTATATATTTGGGGTACAGTCGAATGGCATGCAGGTTGATCCTCCTTTGGAGTTTCTGGGTAGCCCCACAGGGCTATGTTTTTCTTCCTGAAGGCTGGCAGAGTGCTGCATTATAGTTCTGGTTTGCAAACTGGAGGGCTTGTGGGCCAGTAGTCTGAAGACGGAAATCTGATAACACAAGCTAGGCTTAGGTTTCTGGGTGAGGACAAGGCAGGAACAATCTACAGACCTGAATCGAGATCTCGTGCTTCTAAAGTCAGGGTGAGGATCAGAAGATCGCTCAGGTTGGTGTTTCTGTCCCTGATGGCCCCTTCATGAAGGGGCGGGGTCTCGAGTTCGTGGGGGTTTTCCCACGATGTTAGTTGTGAGAAGGTCCAAACTGCAAAGATTCTTGTGCAGGACAATTGAGACATGTTGGTTGGCTCCAGGGCAATGATTCCGAGCAGGGTTCTAAGGATGGATTCCTGGGTAGCCCACCTTGCATTCCAATTGTGTCCTAGCAACAAGACAGGTTATATCTGCTGGATCTGGGCGAGCAATCTGGATCTGGGTTGAAATGGACTCTCCTGTGGATGGATCCTAATATGTTTTTGTGTCTATGGAGACCTTGGAATGAAGGGGTGGCACTGGGGTCCTGAAGGGTTTTTTCAAACAGAGGCTTTGACACAGCTCCAACGTGCAAGTTTCCCATATGTAGATGAGATTTGTTCTGAGGGATGAGTCAGGAAACAGCCATATGCTGGTATTGAAATCCAGGCCTCTGAGGAGAGATGACTGGATACCACAGCTATGGATCCGAATAGTGCCTAGGGGCCTGTTCGTACATTTTTACCTCTGGGGACATCAGTCTATGCGTCTGAGAGCATGTAGGTGCTCAGATGGGCTCAGATTGCCCCTGTTTGTCCTGGGAAGCCACCACTATTGGGATGGCCTCAGGGAGTTTGCAGGTTTATCCTATTAGTAGGTTGTGGCCATTGGAATGGGCACATACAATTCCGTTGTAGAGGGCAAGTACAATCCTCAGGTTTGGCTCCAGGGGCCTGAGCCTGTAGGGTGTGTAGGCAGAGCTGTTTGGACAGTCTGAAAACACAAACGCGGCTTATGTTTCAGGTCATAGGTATGGCAGGATTGATCTACAGACCATGAGGAGAACTCTTCGGGATATGAATAAGGGGCGAGTGTGAGGCTCGTGCTCAAGTTTTTGTCTCTGGATATCGTGTCACTCATGGTCGTGAAATTTCCGGGTGACTTCATGGGAAATGGAAGAGTCTTACACTCTGGGGGTTTGGCCCCGTACAAGGAGTTTTGGGTCATTCTGGGGATGGAAGAAGTCCGTTTTGTTGTTGTTGTTGATTTGCCTTGTTTTGTTTTTTAACCTCAGGTGTCCCACCAAATGGGGGATTCCAGAGTAGAGCCCTGGGGAGGGCCGACCGGACAACAAGAAATGTGGTTAAAAATTGTGGCCTAGGGACATGTCAATCACATTATGACATCTAATGGTCGAGCCACTGAGAGGACTTACTAGAGCACAGGACTCACGCTGAGGGTCACAATGCGTGTTTATGCCCACTTCGCAAACAAGAATGGGCAGGGCCTCATGGTGAATCCTGGTTTCTCGTACACTGAACATTGGACAACATGCCAACCATAAGGTTTCTTGCCATGGGTAAGGAAGAGTTCTGATTTCTGCATCACAGGCACCACTGGGCAGTGATTGGAGATAAGGTCTAGGTTCTGAAGCCTAAAAACTGAGGTAGGGAAGAGATGATGACCTAAGGCCATGGCGGGTCTGATGTGCTCAGTGTGCGGTCAGCTGTCTGGGTGTTGGTCAGGAGATCCGGGCTCAGGTTGTGTCAGAGAGTGCATTAGTGCCCAGTTTAGACTATATACTTTGGGTACAGTCGAGTGCCATGTAGATTTATCCTCATATAAGTTGTCTGGGCAGCTCATTAGGCAAAATTTGTTTTCTAGAGGGCAGGCAGAGTGCTTAATTGTCGGTCCGGAATTTTAAACTTGAGGGATTCGTGTCCAGGAGTGTGAGGACGGAAGTCTGAGAACACAAGCTAGACTTGGGTTTCAGGGTGAGGACACGGCAGGTACCACTGTAGATCTGAACCTATATCTCATGCATCTGAAGTCAGGGCGAGGATCAGACGTTGGCTCAGGTTGGAGTTTCTGTGCATGACGGACCCTTCATGAAGGGAGCGGAATCTCAAGGCCATGGAGTTTTTCCCACGTTGGGAGTTGTGGGATGCCCACTTCAAGGATTCCTTCTGCGGGACAATTGAGACCTGTTGGGCAGCTTCAGGACATCCCATATGGAATGACTCCAGGGCACTGTTCGAGGTTGGATGCCTGGGAAGCCGGCCTCACATTCCAATTGTCTCCCAGCAACAAGACAGTTTAGATCTGATGGCTCTGCGGGAGAAACCGGGGTGGCTGACTTGAAATGGACTTTCCTGAGGATGGGTCCTAATGTGTGTTTGTGTCCATGAGGGCCTTAAAATGGGGCGGTGGCACCGAGACCCTGAAGTATTCTCCTAAGCTTTTGACATAGCTCGATGCACAAGGTTCCTTGTGGAGACGAGATTTGTTTTGATGGGTGCCTCAGGAAAACCTCTATGCTGGTATTGGAATCCAGGCTTTTGAGGAGACATGCCTGTAATCAAAAGCAATGTATCCGATTATGGCCTAGGGTCCTGTCTGGTTCAATCTTCTTCTCAGGGGACATCCATATATGGTATGAGTGGAGGTAGATGCTCAGCTGGTATCAGACCGCCCTTGTTTGTCCTGGGCGACCTGCACTATTCGGATGGCCTCAGCGATTTGTAGGGTTCTCCAAATTTTACTGTTTTGGACAATGGCATCGGCAGTATTCCCATGGATTGGGTAGGCACAGTCCTACTGTGTGACTCCAGGGGCCCCAGCCTGGAGGGTGTGTGGCCCAGGACTTTGAGGACAGAAGTCTGAAAACACAAACTCAGCTTAGGTTTGGGGACGTAGGTATGGCAGGCCCGATCTATAAACCATGAGAAGAACTCTTCCGGTTATGAAGAAAGAGTGAGTCTGAGGGGCTTGCTCAGGCTTTTGTCTCTGGATTTTGTATCAGAGATGGCCGTGGAATGTTGGGGAGGCCTCATGGGCCATGGACGAATCTTCCTCTCTGTGGATTTGGCCCGATCCCAATTGTTTTTCGTCAATCTGTGGAATGGGAGGACTCCTTTCAGGTTTGTTACCTCAGGTGTCCCGCCAAAAGAGGAATTCCAAAGAAGAGCCCTGGGGAAAAGTGAAGGGAGAACCCGAACTATGGGTAAAATTTGGGGCCTAGGGGCATGGCATGCCCAATATGCTATCTCTTCATCCAGCCACTGAGAGGCCTTATTGAGGACTGGGATCAGGGTGAGGGTCACAATGTGTGGTTTTGACCAATGTGGCCCACAAACATGAGCGGGGCCTCATGGGCCACCCTGGTTTCAACTACACTGAACGTTGGACAACATGCCAACCACATGGTTTCTTGCCACGGGGAAGGAGTTGTGTTTTCTGCATCACTTTCAAGCCTGGGCAGTGATTGGAGATAAGGTCTAGGTTCTGAAACTTGACAACCGAGGTTGGGAAGAGATGACGACCTAAGACCATGGCGGGTCCGATGTGCTCAGTGAGCGGCCAGCTTTCTGTGTGGGGCCAGGTAATCCAGGCTCAGGCTGTGTCAAAAAGGGCAATAGTGCCCAGGTCAGCCTATATATTTGGGGTACAGTCGTATGGCGTGCAGGTTGATCCTCTTTTGGAGTTTCTGGGTAGCCCCAGAGGGCAATGTTTTTCTTCCTGAGGGCAGGAAGAGTGCTGCATTATAGTTCTGGTTTTCAAACTGGAGGCTTGTGGGCCAGTAGTCTGAGGAAGGAAATCTGAGAACAAGCTAGGCTTAGGTTTCTGGGTGAGGACAAGGCAGGAACAATCTACAGACCTGAATCGAGATCTCGTGCTTATGATGTCAGGGCGAGGATCAGAAGATCGCTCAGGTTGGATTTTCTGTCCCTGATGGCCCTTCATGAAGGGGTGGGGGGGTCATGAGGCCATGGGGGGTTTCCCACGATGTTAGTTGTGAGAAGCTCCAAACTGCAAAGATTCTTCTGCAGGACAATTGAGACCTGTTGGTTGGCTCCAGGGCAACGATTCCGAGCAGGGTTCTAAGGATGGATGGCTGGGTAGCCCACCTCGCATTCCAATTGTGTCCTAGCAACAAGACAGGTTAGATCTGCTGGATCTGGGGGAGCAACCCAGGAGGCTGAGTTGAAATAAACTCTCCTGTGGATGGGTCCTAATGTCTTTTTGTGTCTATGGAGACGTTGGAATGTAGCGGTGGCACTGGGGTCCTGAAGGGTTTTTCCAAACAGAGGCTTTGACACAGCTCCAACGTGCAAGTTTCCCATATGTAGATGAGATGTTTTCTGATGGGTGAGTCAAGAAACAGCCATACGCTGGTATTGAAATCCAGGCCTCTGAGGAGAGATGACTGGATACCACAGCAATGGATCCGAATAGTGCCTAGGGGCCTGTTCGTTCCTTTTTACCTCTGGGGACATCAGTCTATTCGTCTGAGTGCAGGTAGGTGCTCAGATGAGCTCAGATTGCCCCTGTTTGTCCTGGGAAGCCACCACTATTGGGATGGCCTCAGGCAGTTTGGAGGTTTATCCTATTAGTAGGGTTGTGGCCATTGGAATGGGCACATACAATTCCCTTGTAGAGGGCAAGTACAGTCCTCAGGTTTGGCTCCAGGGGCCTGAGCCTGTAGGGTGTGTAGGCCAGAGCTGTTTGGACAGTTGTCTGAAAACACAAACGCGGCTTATGTTTCGGGTCATAGGTATGGCAGGACTGATCTACAGACCATGAGGAGAACTCTTCAGGATATGAAAAAAGGGCGAGTGTGAGGCTCGTGCTCAAGTTTTTGTCTCTGGATATCGTGTCACTCATGGTCGTGAAATTTCCGGGTGACTTCATGGGAAATGGACGAGTCTTACTCTCTGGGGTTTTGCCCCGTCCAAAGAGTTTTGGGTCATTCTTGGGATGGAAGAAATCCGTTTTGTTGTTGTTGTTGTTGATTTGTTTTGTTTTGTTTTTTAACCTCAGGTGTCTCACCAAATGAGGTATTCCAGAGTAGAGCCCTGGGGAGGGCCGACCGGACAACCAGAAATCTGGTTAAAAATTGTGGCCTAGGGACATGTCAAGCCCATTATGACATCTAATGGTCGAGCCACTGAGAGGACTTACTAGAGCACAGGACTCACGCTGAGGGTCACAATGCGTGTTTATGCCCTCTTCGCACTCAAGAATTGGCGGGGCCTCCGGGTGAATGCTGGTTTCTCCTACACTGAACGTTGGACAACATGCCAACCACAAGGTTTCTTGCCATGGGTAAGGACAAGGTCTGATTTCTGCATCACAGGCACCCCTGGGCAGTGGTTGGAGATAAGGTCTAGGTTCTGAAGCCTGAAAAACCGCAGTTGGGAAGAGATGATAACCTAAGGCCATGGCGGTTCTGATGTGCTCAGTGTGCGGTCAGCTTTCTGGGTGTTGGTCAGGAGGTCCGAGCTCAGGTTGTGTCAGACAGTGCATTAGTGCCCAGGTTAGACTATATACTTTGGGTATAGTCGAATGCCATGTAGATTTATCCTCATATAAGGTGCCTGGGCACTCATTAGGCCAAATTTTTTTTTCTAGAGGGCAGGCAGAGCGCTGCATTGTGGGTCTGGAATTGCGAAACTTCCGGGCTTCGGGGCCTGGAGTGTGAGGACGGAAGTCTGAGAACACAAGCTAGACTTGGGTTTCAGGGCCAGGGCACGGCAGATACCCCTGTAGATCTGAACCTATATCTCATGCATCTGAAGTCAGGGCGAGGTTCAGAAGTTGGCTCAGGTTGGAGTTTCTGTGCATGACGGCCCCTTCATGAAGGGAGCGGAATCTCGAGGCCATGGAGGTTTTCCCACGTTGGGAGTTGTGGGATGCCCCCTTCAAGGATTCCTTCTGCGGGAAAATTGAGACTTGTTGGGCAGCTCCAGGACATCCCATATGGAATGACTCCAGGTCACCGTTCGAGGATGGATGCCTGGGAAGCCCGCCTCGCATTCCAATTGTCTCCTGGCAACAAGACAGTTTAGATCTGATGGCTTAGCGGGAGAAACCGGGGTGGCTGACTTGAAATGGACTTTCCTGAGGATGGGTCCTAATGTGTGTTTGTGTCCATGAGGGCCTTATAATGGGGCGGTGGCACCGGGACCCTGAAGTATTCTCCTAAGCTTTTGACATAGCTCGATGCACAAGGTTCCTTGTGGAGACGAGATTTGTTTTGATGGGTGCCTCAGGAAAACCTCTATGCTGGTATTGGTATCCAGGCTTTTGAGGAGACATGCCTGTAATCCAAAGCAATGTATCCGATTATGGCCTAGGGTCCTGTCTGGTTCAATCTTCTTCTCAGGGGACATCCATCTATGGTATGAGTGGAGGTAGATGCTCAGCTGGAATCAGACTGCCCTTGTTTGTCCCGGGCGACCTGCACTATTGGGATGGCCGCAGGGATTTGGAGGGTTCTCCAAATTTTACTGTTTTGGACAATGGCATCGGCAGAATTCCCATGGATTGGGTAGGCACAGTCCTAATGTGTGACTCCAAGGGCCCCAGCCTGGAGGGTGTGTGGCCCAGGACTTTGAGGACAGAAGTCTGAAAACACAAACTCAGCTTAGGTTTGGGGACGTAGGTATGGCAGGCCCGATCTATAAACCTTAAGAAGAACTCTTTCGGTTATGAAGAAAGAGCGAGTCTGAGGCGCTTGCTCAGGCTTTTGTCTCTGGATTTTGTATCAGAGATGGCCGTGGAATGTCGGGGAGGCCTCATGGGCCATGGACGAATATTCCTCTCTGTGGATTTGGCCCGATCCCAATTGTTTTTCGTCAATCTGTGGAATGGGAGGACTCCTTTCAGGTTTGTTACCTCAGGTGTCCCGCCAAAAGAGGAATTCCAAAGAAGAGCCCTGGGGAAAAGTGAATGGAGAACCCGAATTATGGGTAAAATTTGGGGCCTAGGGGCATGGCAAGCCCAATATGCTATCTCTTCATCCAGCCACTGTGAGGCCTTATTGAGGACTGGGATCAGGGTGAGGGTCACAATGTGTGGTTTTGACCAATGTGGCCCACAAACATGAGCGGGGCCTCATGGGCCACCCTGGTTTCAACTACACTGAACGTTGGACAACATGCCAACCACATGGTTTCTTGCCACGGGGAAGGAGTTGTGTTTTCTGCATCACTTTCAAGCCTGGGCAGTGATTGGAGATAAGGTCTAGGTTCTGAAACTTGACAACCGAGGTTGGGAAGAGATGACGACCTAAGACCATGGCGGGTCCGATGTGCTCAGTGAGCGGCCAGCTTTCTGTGTGGGGCCAGGTAATCCAGGCTCAGGCTGTGACAAAAAGGGCAATAGTGCCCAGGTCAGCCTATATATTTGGGGTACAGTCGTATGGCGTGCAGGTTGATCCTCTTTTGGAGTTTCTGGGTAGCCCCAGAGGGCAATGTTTTTCTTCCTGAGGGCAGGAAGAGTGCTGCATTATAGTTCTGGTTTTCAAACTGGAGGCTTGTGGTCCAGTAGTCTGAGGAAGGAAATCTGAGAACAAGCTAGGCTTAGGTTTCTGGGTGAGGACAAGGCAGGAACAATCTACAGACCTGAATCGAGATCTCGTGCTTATGATGTCAGGGCGAGGATCAGAAGATCGCTCAGGTTGGTGTTTCTGTCCCTGATGGCCCTTCATGAAGGGGCGGGGGGGTCATGAGGCCGTGGGGGTTTTCCCACGATTTTAGTTGTGAGAAGCTCCAAACTGCAAAGATTCTTCTGCAGGACAATTGAGACCTGTTGGTTGGCTCCAGGGCAACGATTCCGAGCAGGGTTCTAAGGATGGATGCCTGGGCAGCCCACCTTGCATTCCAATTGTGTCCTAGCAACAAGACAGGTTATATCTGCTGGATCTGGGCAAGCAATCTGGATCTGGGTTGAAATGGACTCTCCTGTGGATGGATCCTAATATGTTTTTGTGTCTATGGAGACCTTGGAATGAAGGGGTGGCACTGGGGTCCTGAAGGGTTTTTTCAAACAGAGGCTTTGACACAGCTCCAACGTGCAAGTTTCCCATATGTAGATGAGATTTGTTCTGACAGATGAGTCAGGAAACAGCCATATGCTGGTATTGAAATCCAGGCCTCTGAGGAGAGATGACTGGATACCACAGCAATGGATCCGAATAGTGCCTAGGGGCCTGTTCGTACATTTTTACCTCTGGGGACATCAGTCTATGCGTCTGAGAGCATGTAGGTGCTCAGATGGGCTCAGATTGCCCCTGTTTGTCCTGGGAAGCCACCACTATTGGGATGGCCTCAGGGAGTTTGCAGGTTTATCCTATTAGTAGGTTGTGGCCATTGGAATGGGCACATACAATTCCGTTGTAGAGGGCAAGTACAATCCTCAGGTTTGGCTCCAGGGGCCTGAGCCTGTAGGGTGTGTAGGCAGAGTTGTTTGGACAGTCTGAAAACACAAACGCGGCTTATGTTTCAGGTCATAGGTATGGCAGGACTGATCTACAGACCATGAGGAGAACTCTTCGGGATATGAATAAGGGGCGAGTGTGAGGCTCGTGCTCAAGTTTTTGTCTCTGGATATCGTGTCACTCATGGTCGTGAAATTTCCGGGTGACTTCATGGGAAATGGACGAGTCTTACACTCTGGGGGTTTGGCCCCGTCCAAGGAGTTTTGGGTCATTCTGGGGATGGAAGTAGTCCGTTTTGTTGTTGTTGTTGATTTGCCTTGTTTTGTTTTTTAACCTCAGGTGTCCCACCAAATGGGGGATTCCAGAGTAGAGCCCTGGGGAGGGCCGACCGGACAACAAGAAATGTGGTTAAAAATTGTGGCCTAGGGACATGTCAAGCCATTATGACATCTAATGGTCGAGCCACTGAGAAGACTTACTAGAGCACAGGACTCACGCTGAGGGTCACAATGCGTGTTTATGCCCACTTCGCAAACAAGAATGGGCAGGGCCTCATGGTGAATCCTAGTTTCTCGTACACTGAACGTTGGACAACATGCCAACCACAAGGTTTCTTGCCATGGGTAAGGAAGAGTTCTGATTTCTGCATCACAGGCACCCCTGGGCAGTGATTGGAGATAAGGTCTAGGTTCTGAAGGGCAAAAACTGAGGTAGGAAAGAGATGATGACCTAAGGCCATGGCGGGTCTGAGGTCCTCAGTGTGCGGTCAGCTGTCTGGGTGTTGGTCAGGAGATCCGGGCTCAGGTTGTGTCAGAGAGTGCATTAGTGCCCAGTTCAGACTATATACTTTGGGTACAGTCGAGTGCCATGTAGATTTATCCTCATAAGTTGTCTGGGCAGCTCATTAGGCAAAATTTGTTTTCTAGAGGGCAGGCAGAGTGCTTAATTGTCGGTCCGGAATTTTAAACTTGAGGGATTCGTGTCCAGGAGTGTGAGGAAGGAAGTCTGAGAACACAAGCTAGACTTGGGTTCCAGGGCGAGGACACGGCAGGTACCACTGTAGATCTGAACCTATATCTCATGCATCTGAAGTCAGGGCGAGGATCAGACGTTGTCTCAAGTTGGAGTTTCTGTGCATGACGGACCCTTCATGAAGGGAGCGGAATCTCAAGGCCATGGAGTTTTTCCCACGTTGGGAGTTGTGGGATGCCCACTTCAAGGATTCCTTCTGCGGGACAATTGAGACCTGTTGGGCAGCTTCAGGATATCCCATATGGAATGACTCCAGGGCACTGTTCGAGGTTGGATGCCTGGGAAGCCGGCCTCGCATTCCAATTGTCTCCCAGCAACAAGACAGTTTAGATCTGATGGCTTAGCGGGAGAAACCGGGGTGGCTGACTTGAAATGGACTTTCCTGAGGATGGGTCCTAATGTGTGTTTGTGTCCATGAGGGCCTTAAAATGGGGCGGTGGCACCGAGACCCTGAAGTATTCTCCTAAGCTTTTGACATAGCTCGATGCACAAGGTTCCTTGTGGAGACGAGATTTGTTTTGATGGGTGCCTCAGGAAAACCTCTATGCTGGTATTGGAATCCAGGCTTTTGAGGAGACATGCCTGTAATCCAAAGCAATGTATCCGATTATGGCCTAGGGTCCTGTCTGGTTCAATCTTCTTCTCAGGGGACATCCATCTATGGTATGAGTGGAGGTAGATGCTCAGCTGGTATCAGACCGCCCTTGTTTGTCCCGGGCGACCTGCACTATTGGGATGGCCTCAGCGATTTGTAGGGTTCTCCAAATTTTACTGTTTTGGACAATGGCATCGGCAGAATTCCCATGGATTGGGTAGGCACAGTCCTACTGTGTGACTCCAGGGGCCCCAGCTTGGAGGGTGTGTGGCCCAGGACTTTGAGGACAGAAGTCTGAAAACACAAACTCAGCTTAGGTTTGGGGACGTAGGTATGGCAGGCCTGATGTATAAACCATGAGAAGAACTCTTCCGGATATGAAGAAAGAGTGAGTCTGAGGGGCTTGCTCAGGCTTTTGTCTCTGGATTTTGTATCAGAGATGGCCGTGGAATGTCGGGGAGGCCTCATGGGCCATGGACGAATCTTCCTCTCTGTGGATTTGGCCCGATCCCAATTGTTTTTCGTCAATCTGTGGAATGGGAGGACTCCTTTCAGGTTTGTTACCTCAGGTGTCCCGCCAAAAGAGGAATTCCAAAGAAGAGCCCTGGGGAAAAGTGAAGGGAGAACCCGAACTATGGGTAAAATTTGGGGCCTAGGGGCATGGCATGCCCAATATGCTATCTCTTCATCCAGCCACTGAGAGGCCTTATTGAGGACTGGGATCAGGGTGAGGGTCACAATGTGTGGTTTTGACCAATGTGGCCCGCAAACAGGAGCGGGGCCTCATGGGCCACCCTGGTTTCAACTACACTGAACGTTGGACAACATGCCAACCACATGGTTTCTTGCCACGGGGAAGGAGTTGTGATTTCTGCATCACTTTCAAGCCTGGGCAGTGATTGGAGATAAGGTCTAGGTTCTGAAACTTGACAACCGAGGTTGGGAAGAGATGACGACCTAAGACCATGGCGGGTCCGATGTGCTCAGTGAGCGGCCAGCTTTCTGTGTGGGGCCAGGTAATCCAGGCTCAGGCTGTGTCAAAAAGGGCAATAGTGCCCAGGTCAGCCTATATATTTGGGGTACAGTCGTATGGCGTGCAGGTTGATCCTCTTTTGGAGTTTCTGGGTAGCCCCAGAGGGCAATGTTTTTCTTCCTGAGGGCAGGAAGAGTGCTGCATTATAGTTCTGGTTTTCAAACTGGAGGCTTGTGGGCCAGTAGTCTGAGGAAGGAAATCTGAGAACAAGCTAGGCTTAGGTTTCTGGGTGAGGACAAGGCAGGAACAATCTACAGACCTGAATCGAGATCTCGTGCTTATGATGTCAGGGCGAGGATCAGAAGATCGCTCAGGTTGGATTTTCTGTCCCTGATGGCCCTTCATGAAGGGGTGGGGGGGTCATGAGGCCATGGGGGGTTTCCCACGATGTTAGTTGTGAGAAGCTCCAAACTGCAAAGATTCTTCTGCAGGACAATTGAGACCTGTTGGTTGGCTCCAGGGCAACGATTCCGAGCAGGGTTCTAAGGATGGATGGCTGGGTAGCCCACCTCGCATTCCAATTGTGTCCTAGCAACAAGACAGGTTAGATCTGCTGGATCTGGGGGAGCAACCCAGGAGGCTGAGTTGAAATAAACTCTCCTGTGGATGGGTCCTAATGTCTTTTTGTGTCTATGGAGACCTTGGAATGTAGCGGTGGCACTGGGGTCCTGAAGGGTTTTTCCAAACAGAGGCTTTGACACAGCTCCAACGTGCAAGTTTCCCATATGTAGATGAGATGTTTTCTGATGGGTGAGTCAAGAAACAGCCATACGCTGGTATTGAAATCCAGGCCTCTGAGGAGAGATGACTGGATACCACAGCAATGGATCCGAATAGTGCCTAGGGGCCTGTTCGTTCCTTTTTACCTCTGGGGACATCAGTCTATGCGTCTGAGTGCAGGTAGGTGCTCAGATGAGCTCAGATTGCCCCTGTTTGTCCTGGGAAGCCACCACTATTGGGATGGCCTCAGGCAGTTTGGAGGTTTATCCTATTAGTAGGGTTGTGGCCATTGGAATGGGCACATACAATTCCCTTGGAGAGGGCAAGTACAGTCCTCAGGTTTGGCTCCAGGGGCCTGAGCCTGTAGGGTGTGTAGGCCAGAGCTGTTTGGACAGTTGTCTGAAAACACAAACGCGGCTTATGTTTCGGGTCATAGGTATGGCAGGACTGATCTACAGACCATGAGGAGAACTCTTCAGGATATGAAAAAGGGCGAGTGTGAGGCTCGTGCTGAAGTTTTTGTCTCTGGATATCGTGTCACTCATGGTCGTGAAATTTCCAGGTGACTTCATGGGAAATGGACGAGTCTTACTCTCTGGGGTTTTGCCCCGTCCCAAGAGTTTTGGGTCATTCTGGGGATGGAAGAAGTCCGTTTTGTTGTTGTTGTTGTTGATTTGCTTTGTTTTGTTTTTTAACCTCAGGTGTCTCACCAAATGAGGTATTCCAGAGTAGAGCCCTGGGGAGGGCCGACCGGACAACCAGAAATCTGGTTAAAAATTGTGGCCTAGGGACATGTCAAGCCCATTATGACATCTAATGGTCGAGCCACTGAGGGGACTTACTAGAGCACAGGACTCACGCTGAGGGTCACAATGCGTGTTTATGCCCTCTTCGCACTCAAGAATTGGCGGGGCCTCCGGGTGAATGCTGGTTTCTCCTACACTGAACGTTGGACAACATGCCAACCACAAGGTTTCTTGCCATGGGTAAGGACAAGGTCTGATTTCTGCATCACAGGCACCCCTGGGCAGTGGTTGGAGATAAGGTCTAGGTTCTGAAGCCTGAAAAACCGCAGTTGGGAAGAGATGATAACCTAAGGCCATGGCGGTTCTGATGTGCTCAGTGTGCGGTCAGCTTTCTGGGTGTTGGTCAGGAGGTCCGAGCTCAGGTTGTGTCAGACAGTGCATTAGTGCCCAGGTTAGACTATATACTTTGGGTATAGTCGAATGCCATGTAGATTTATCCTCATATAAGGTGCCTGGGCAGCTCATTAGGCCAAATTTTTTTTCTAGAGGGCAGGCAGAGTGCTGCATTGTGGGTCTGGAATTGTGAAACTTCCGGGCTTCGGGGCCTGGAGTGTGAGGACGGAAGTCTGAGAACACAAGCTAGACTTGGGTTTCAGGGCGAGGGCACGGCAGGTACCCCCTGCAGATCTTAACAAATATCTCATGCATCTGAAGTCAGGGCGAGGATCAGAAGTTGGCTCAGGTTGGAGTTTCTGTGCATGACGGCCCCTTCATGAAGGGAGCGGAATCTCGAGGCCATGGAGGTTTTCCCACGTTGGGAGTTGTGGGATGCCCCCTTCAAGGATTCCTTCTGCGGGACAATTGAGACTTGTTGGGCAGCTCCAGGACATCCCATATGGAATGACTCCAGGGCACCGTTCGAGGATGGATGCCTGGGAAGCCCGCCTCGCATTCCAATTTTCTCCTAGCAACAAGACAGTTTAGATCTGATGGCTTAGCGGGAAAAACCGGGGTGGCTGACTTGAAATGGACTTTCCTGAGGATGGGTCCTAATGTGTGTTTGTGTCCATGAGGGCCTTAAAATGGGGCGGTGGCACCGGGACCCTGAAGTATTCTCCTAAGCTTTTGACATAGCTCGATGCACAAGGTTCCTTGTGGAGACGAGATTTGTTTTGATGGGTGCCTCAGGAAAACCTCTATGCTGGTATTGGCATCCAGGCTTTTGAGGAGACATGCCTGTAATCCAAAGCAATGTATCCGATTATGGCCTAAGGTCCTGTCTGGTTCAATCTTCTTCTCAGGGGACATCCATCTATGGTATGAGTGGAGGTAGATGCTCAGCTGGTATCAGACCGCCCTTGTTTGTCCCGGGCGACCTGCACTATTGGGATGGCCTCAGGGATTTGGAGGGTTCTCCAAATTTTACTGTTTTGGACAATGGCATCGGCAGAATTCCCATGGATTGGGTAGGCACAGTCCTACTGTGTGACTCCAGGGGCCCCAGCTTGGATGGTGTGTGGCCCAGGACTTTGAGGACAGAAGTCTGAAAACACAAACTCAGCTTAGGTTTGGGGACGTAGGTATGGCAGGCCTGATCTATAAACCATGAGAAGAACTCTTCCGGATATGAAGAAAGAGCGAGTCTGAGGCGATTGCTCAGGCTTTTGTCTCTGGATTTTGTATCAGAGATGGCCGTGGAATGTCGGGGAGGCCTCATGGGCCATGGACGAATCTTCCTCTCTGTGGATTTGGCCCGATCCCAATTGTTTTTCGTCAAACTGTGGAATGGGAGGACTCCTTTCAGGTTTGTTACCTCAGGTGTCCCGCCAAAAGAGGAATTCCAAAGAAGAGCCCTGGGGAAAAGTGAAGGGAGAACCCGAACTATGGGTAAAATTTGGGGCCTAGGGGCATGGCATGCCCAATATGCTATCTCTTCATCCAGCCACTGAGAGGCCTTATTGAGGACTGGGATCAGGGTGAGGGTCACAATGTGTGGTTTTGACCAATGTGTCCCGCAAACAGGAGCGGGGCCTCATGGGCCACCCTGATTTCAACTACACTGAACGTTGGACAACATGCCAACCACATGGTTTCTTGCCACGGGGAAGGAGTTGTGATTTCTGCATCACTTTCAAGCCTGGGCAGTGATTGGAGATAAGGTCTAGGTTCTGAAACTTGACAACCGAGGTTGGGAAGAGATGACGACCTAAGACCATGGCGTGTCCGATGTGCTCAGTGAGCGGCCAGCTTTCTGTGTGGGGCCAGGTAATCCAGGCTCAGGCTGTGTCAAAAAGGGCAATAGTGCCCAGGTCAGCCTATATATTTGGGGTACAGTCGTATGGCGTGCAGGTTGATCCTCTTTTGGAGTTTCTGGGTAGCCCCAGAGGGCAATGTTTTTCTTCCTGAGGGCAGGAAGAGTGCTGCATTATAGTTCTGGTTTTCAAACTGGAGGCTTGTGGGCCAGTAGTCTGAGGAAGGAAATCTGAGAACAAGCTAGGCTTAGGTTTCTGGGTGAGGACAAGGCAGGAACAATCTACAGACCTGAATCGAGATCTCGTGCTTATGATGTCAGGGCGAGGATCAGAAGATCGCTCAGGTTGGAGTTTCTGTCCCTGATGGCCCTTCATGAAGGGGTGGGGGGGTCATGAGGCCATGGGGGTTTTCCCACGATGTTAGTTGTGAGAAGCTCCAAACTGCAAAGATTCTTCTGCAGGACAATTGAGACCTGTTGGTTGGCTCCAGGGCAAGGATTCCGAGCAGGGTTCTAAGGATGGATGGCTGGGTAGCCCACCTCGCATTCCAATTGTGTCCTAGCAACAAGACAGGTTAGATCTGCTGGATCTGGGGGAGCAACCCAGGAGGCTGAGTTGAAATAAACTCTCCTGTGGATGGGTCCTAATGTCTTTTTGTGTCTATGGAGACCTTGGAATGTAGCGGTGGCACTGGGGTCCTGAAGGGTTTTTCCAAACAGAGGCTTTGACACAGCTCCAACGTGCAAGTTTCCCATATGTAGATGAGATGTTTTCTGATGGGTGAGTCAAGAAACAGCCATACGCTGGTATTGAAATCCAGGCCTCTGAGGAGAGATGACTGGATACCACAGCAATGGATCCGAATAGTGCCTAGGGGCCTGTTCGTTCCTTTTTACCTCTGGGGACATCAGTCTATGCGTCTGAGTGCAGGTAGGTGCTCAGATGAGCTCAGATTGCCCCTGTTTGTCCTGGGAAGCCACCACTATTGGGATGGCCTCAGGCAGTTTGGAGGTTTATCCTATTAGTAGGGTTGTGGCCATTGGAATGGGCACATACAATTCCCTTGGAGAGGGCAAGTACAGTCCTCAGGTTTGGCTCCAGGGGCCTGAGCCTGTAGGGTGTGTAGGCCAGAGCTGTTTGGACAGTTGTCTGAAAACACAAACGCGGCTTATGTTTCGGGTCATAGGTATGGCAGGACTGATCTACAGACCATGAGGAGAACTCTTCAGGATATGAAAAAAGGGCGAGTGTGAGGCTCGTGCTGAAGTTTTTGTCTCTGGATATCGTGTCACTCATGGTCGTGAAATTTCCAGGTGACTTCATGGGAAATGGACGAGTCTTACTCTCTGGGGTTTTGCCCCGTCCCAAGAGTTTTGGGTCATTCTGGGGATGGAAGAAGTCCGTTTTGTTGTTGTTGTTGTTGATTTGCTTTGTTTTGTTTTTTAACCTCAGGTGTCTCACCAAATGAGGTATTCCAGAGTATAGCCCTGGGGAGGGCCGACCGGACAACCAGAAATCTGGTTAAAAATTGTGGCCTAGGGACATGTCAAGCCCATTATGACATCTAATGGTCGAGCCACTGAGAGGACTTACTAGAGCACAGGACTCACGCTGAGGGTCACAATGCGTGTTTATGCCCTCTTCGCACTCAAGA
The DNA here is from genome assembly GCF_964662115.1 of Mustela nivalis. Taxonomy (NCBI): domain Eukaryota; kingdom Metazoa; phylum Chordata; class Mammalia; order Carnivora; family Mustelidae; genus Mustela; species Mustela nivalis. The sequence goes on along the minus strand of NW_028136022.1, from coordinate 361,578 downwards.
ATTGGCGGGGCCTCCGGGTGAATGCTGGTTTCTCCTACACTGAACGTTGGACAACATGCCAACCACAAGGTTTCTTGCCATGGGTAAGGACAAGGTCTGATTTCTGCATCACAGGCACCCCTGGGCAGTGGTTGGAGATAAGGTCTAGGTTCTGAAGCCTGAAAAACCGCAGTTGGGAAGAGATGATAACCTAAGGCCATGGCGGTTCTGATGTGCTCAGTGTGCGGTCAGCTTTCTGGGTGTTGGTCAGGAGGTCCGAGCTCAGGTTGTGTCAGACAGTGCATTAGTGCCCAGGTTAGACTATATACTTTGGGTATAGTCGAATGCCATGTAGATTTATCCTCATATAAGGTGCCTGGGCAGCTCATTAGGCCAAATTTTTTTTCTAGAGGGCAGGCAGAGTGCTGCATTGTGGGTCTGGAATTGCGAAACTTCCGGGCTTCGGGGCCTGGAGTGTGAGGACGGAAGTCTGAGAACACAAGCTAGACTTGGGTTTCAGGGCGAGGGCACGGCAGGTACCCCCTGCAGATCTTAACAAATATCTCATGCATCTGAAGTCAGGGCGAGGATCAGAAGTTGGCTCAGGTTGGAGTTTCTGTGCATGACGGCCCCTTCATGAAGGGAGCGGAATCTCGAGGCCATGGAGGTTTTCCCACGTTGGGAGTTGTGGGATGCCCCCTTCAAGGATTCCTTCTGCGGGACAATTGAGACTTGTTGGGCAGCTCCAGGACATCCCATATGGAATGACTCCAGGGCACCGTTCGAGGATGGATGCCTGGGAAGCCCGCCTCGCATTCCAATTGTCTCCTAGCACAAGACAGTTTTAGATCTGATGGATCTGCGGGAGAAACCGGGGTGGCTGGCTTGAAATGGACTTTCCTGAGGATGGGTCCTAATGTGAGTTTGTGTCCATGAGGGCCTTAAAATGGGTCGGTGGCACCGGGACCCTGAAGTATTCTCCTAAGCTTTTGACATAGCTCGATGCACAAGGTTCCTTGTGGAGACGAGATTTGTTTTGATGGGTGCCTCAGGAAAACCTCTATGCTGGTATTGGAATCCAGGCTTTTGAGGAGACATGCCTGTAATCCAAAGCAATGTATCCGATTATGGCCTAGGGTCCTGTCTGGTTCAATCTTCTTCTCAGGGGACATCCATCTATGGTATGAGTGGAGGTAGATGCTCAGCTGGTATCAGACCGCCCTTGTTTGTCCCGGGCGACCTGCACTATTGGGATGGCCTCAGGGATTTGGAGGGTTCTCCAAATTTTACTGTTTTGGACAATGGCATCGGCAGAATTTCCATGGATTGGGTAGGCACAGTCCTACTGTGTGACTCCAGGGGCCCCAGCCTGGAGGGTGTGTGGCCTAGGACTTTGAGGACAGAAGTCTGAAAACACAAACTCAGCATAGGTTTGGGGACGTAGGTATGGCAGGCCCGATCTATAAACCATGAGAAGAACTCTTCCGGATATGAAGAAAGAGCGAGTCTGAGGCGCTTGCTCAGGCTTTTGTCTCTGGATTTTGTATCAGAGATGGCCGTGGAATGTCGGGGAGGCCTCATGGGCCATGGACGAATCTTCCTCTCTGTGGATTTGGCCCGATCCCAATTGTTTTTCGTCAAACTGTGGAATGGGAGGACTCCTTTCAGGTTTGTTACCTCAGGTGTCCCGCCAAAAGAGGAATTCCAAAGAAGAGCCCTGGGGAAAAGTGAAGGGAGAACCCGAACTATGGGTAAAATTTGGGGCCTAGGGGCATGGCATGCCCAATATGCTATCTCTTCATCCAGCCACTGAGAGGCCTTATTGAGGACTGGGATCAGGGTGAGGGTCACAATGTGTGGTTTTGACCAATGTGTCCCGCAAACAGGAGCGGGGCCTCATGGGCCACCCTGGTTTCAACTACACTGAAGGTTGGACAACATGCCAACCACATGGTTTCTTGCCACGGGGAAGGAGTTGTGATTTCTGCATCACTTTCAAGCCTGGGCAGTGATTGGAGATAAGGTCTAGGTTCTGAAACTTGACAACCGAGGTTGGGAAGAGATGACGACCTAAGACCATGGCGTGTCCGATGTGCTCAGTGAGCGGCCAGCTTTCTGTGTGGGGCCAGGTAATCCAGGCTCAGGCTGTGTCAAAAAGGGCAATAGTGCCCAGGTCAGCCTATATATTTGGGGTACAGTCGTATGGCGTGCAGGTTGATCCTCTTTTGGAGTTTCTGGGTAGCCCCAGAGGGCAATGTTTTTCTTCCTGAGGGCAGGAAGAGTGCTGCATTATAGTTCTGGTTTTCAAACTGGAGGCTTGTGGGCCAGTAGTCTGAGGAAGGAAATCTGAGAACAAGCTAGGCTTAGGTTTCTGGGTGAGGACAAGGCAGGAACAATCTACAGACCTGAATCGAGATCTCGTGCTTATGATGTCAGGGCGAGGATCAGAAGATCGCTCAGGTTGGAGTTTCTGTCCCTGATGGCCCTTCATGAAGGGGTGGGGGGGTCATGAGGCCGTGGGGGTTTTCCCACGATGTTAGTTGTGAGAATCTCCAAACTGCAAAGATTCTTCTGCAGGACAATTGAGACCTGTTGGTTGGCTCCAGGGCAAGGATTCCGAGCAGGGTTCTAAGGATGGATGGCTGGGTAGCCCACCTCGCATTCCAATTGTGTCCTAGCAACAAGACAGGTTAGATCTGCTGGATCTGGGGGAGCAACCCAGGAGGCTGAGTTGAAATAAACTCTCCTGTGGATGGGTCCTAATGTCTTTTTGTGTCTATGGAGACCTTGGAATGTAGCGGTGGCACTGGGGTCCTGAAGGGTTTTTCCAAACATAGGCTTTGACACAGCTCCAACGTGCAAGTTTCCCATATGTAGATGAGATGTTTTCTGATGGGTGAGTCAAGAAACAGCCATACGCTGGTATTGAAATCCAGGTCTCTGAGGAGAGATGACTGGATACCACAGCAATGGATCCGAATAGTGCCTAGGGGCCTGTTCGTTCCTTTTTACCTCTGGGGACATCAGTCTATGCGTCTGAGTGCAGGTAGGTGCTCAGATGAGCTCAGATTGCCCCTGTTTGTCCTGGGAAGCCACCACTATTGGGATGGCCTCAGGCAGTTTGGAGGTTTATCCTATTAGTAGGGTTGTGGCCATTGGAATGGGCACATACAATTCCCTTGGAGAGGGCAAGTACAGTCCTCAGGTTTGGCTCCAGGGGCCTGAGCCTGTAGGGTGTGTAGGCCAGAGCTGTTTGGACAGTTGTCTGAAAACACAAACGCGGCTTATGTTTCGGGTCATAGGTATGGCAGGACTGATCTACAGACCATGAGGAGAACTCTTCAGGATATGAAAAAAGGGCGAGTGTGAGGCTCGTGCTGAAGTTTTTGTCTCTGGATATCGTGTCACTCATGGTCGTGAAATTTCCAGGTGACTTCATGGGAAATGGACGAGTCTTACTCTCTGGGGTTTTGGCCCGTCCCAAGAGTTTTGGGTCATTCTGGGGATGGAAGAAGTCCGTTTTGTTGTTGTTGTTGTTGATTTGCTTTGTTTTGTTATTTAACCTCAGGTGTCTCACCAAATGAGGTATTCCAGAGTATAGCCCTGGGGAGGGCCGACCGGACAACCAGAAATCTGGTTAAAAATTGTGGCCTAGGGACATGTCAAGCCCATTATGACATCTAATGGTCGAGCCACTGAGAGGACTTACTAGAGCACAGGACTCACGCTGAGGGTCACAATGCGTGTTTATGCCCTCTTCGCACTCAAGAATTGGCGGGGCCTCCGGGTGAATGCTGGTTTCTCCTACACTGAACGTTGGACAACATGCCAACCACAAGGTTTCTTGCCATGGGTAAGGACAAGGTCTGATTTCTGCATCACAGGCACCCCTGGGCAGTGGTTGGAGATAAGGTCTAGGTTCTGAAGCCTGAAAAACCGCAGTTGGGAAGAGATGATAACCTAAGGCCATGGCGGTTCTGATGTGCTCAGTGTGCGGTCAGCTTTCTGGGTGTTGGTCAGGAGGTCCGAGCTCAGGTTGTGTCAGACAGTGCATTAGTGCCCAGGTTAGACTATATACTTTGGGTATAGTCGAATGCCATGTAGATTTATCCTCATATAAGGTGCCTGGGCAGCTCATTAGGCCAAATTTTTTTTCTAGAGGGCAGGCAGAGTGCTGCATTGTGGGTCTGGAATTGCGAAACTTCCGGGCTTCGGGGCCTGGAGTGTGAGGACGGAAGTCTGAGAACACAAGCTAGACTTGGGTTTCAGGGCGAGGGCACGGCAGGTACCCCCTGCAGCTCTTAACAAATATCTCATGCATCTGAAGTCAGGGCGAGGATCAGAAGTTGGCTCAGGTTGGAGTTTCTGTGCATGACGGCCCCTTCATGAAGGGAGCGGAATCTCGAGGCCATGGAGGTTTTCCCACGTTGGGAGTTGTGGGATGCCCCCTTCAAGGATTCCTTCTGCGGGACAATTGAGACTTGTTGGGCAGCTCCAGGACATCCCAAATGGAATGACTCCAGGGCACCGTTCGAGGATGGATGCCTGGGAAGCCCGCCTCGCATTCCAATTGTCTCCTAGCAACAAGACAGTTTAGATCTGATGGCTTAGCGGGAGAAACCGGGGTGGCTGACTTGAAATGGACTTTCCTGAGGATGGGTCCTAATGTGTGTTTGTGTCCATGAGGGCCTTAAAATGGGGCGGTGGCACCGGGACCCTGAAGTATTCTCCTAAGCTTTTGACATAGCTCGATGCACAAGGTTCCTTGTGGAGACGAGATTTGTTTTGATGGGTGCCTCAGGAAAACCTCTATGCTGGTATTGGTATCCAGGCTTTTGAAGAGACATGCCTGTAATCCAAAGCAATGTATCCGATTATGGCCTAAGGTCCTGTCTGGTTCAATCTTCTTCTCAGGGGACATCCATCTATGGTATGAGTGGAGGTAGATGCTCAGCTGGTATCAGACCGCCCTTGTTTGTCCCGGGCGACCTGCACTATTGGGATGGCCTCGGGGATTTGGAGGGTTCTCCAAATTTTACTGTTTTGGACAATGGCATCGGCAGAATTCCCATGGATTGGGTAGGCACAGTCCTACTGTGTGACTCCAGGGGCCCCAGCCTGGAGGGTGTGTGGCCCAGGACTTTGAGGACAGAAGTCTGAAAACACAAACTCAGCTTAGGTTTGGGGACGTAGGTATGGCAGGCCCGATCTATAAACCATGAGAAGAACTCTTCCGGATATGAAGAAAGAGCGAGTCTGAGACTTCTCAGGCTTTTGTCTCTGGATTTTGTATCAGAGATGGCCGTGGAATGTCGGGGAGGCCTCATGGGCCATGGACGAATCTTCCTCTCTGTGGATTTGGCCCGATCCCAATTGTTTTTCGTCAAACTGTGGAATGGGAGGACTCCTTTCAGGTTTGTTACCTCAGGTGTCCCGCCAAAAGAGGAATTCCAAAGAAGAGCCCTGGGGAAAAGTGAAGGGAGAACCCGAACTATGGGTAAAATTTGGGGCCTAGGGGCATGGCATGCCCAATATGCTATCTCTTCATCCAGCCACTGAGAGGCCTTATTGAGGACTGGGATCAGGGTGAGGGTCACAATGTGTGGTTTTGACCAATGTGGCCCGCAAACATGAGCGGGGCCTCATGGGCCACCCTGGTTTCAACTACACTGAACGTTGGACAACATGCCAACCACATGGTTTCTTGCCACGGGGAAGGAGTTGTGATTTCTGCATCACTTTCAAGCCTGGGCAGTGATTGGAGATAAGGTCTAGGTTCTGAAACTTGACAACCGAGGTTGGGAAGAGATGACGACCTAAGACCATGGCGTGTCCGATGTGCTCAGTGAGCGGCCAGCTTTCTGTGTGGGGCCAGGTAATCCAGGCTCAGGCTGTGTCAAAAAGTGCAATAGTGCCCAGGTCAGCCTATACATTTGGGGTATAGTCGTATGGCGTGCAGGTTGATCCTCTTTTGGAGTTTCTGGGTAGCCCCAGAGGGCAATGTTTTTCTTCCTGAGGGCAGGAAGAGTGCTGCATTATAGTTCTGGTTTTCAAACTGGAGGCTTGTGGGCCAGTAGTCTGAGGAAGGAAATCTGAGTCAAGCTAGGTTTAGGTTTCTGGGTGAGGACAAGGCAGGAACAATCTACAGACCTGAATCGAGATCTCGTGCTTATGATGTCAGGGCGAGGATCAGAAGATCGCTCAGGTTGGTGTTTCTGTCCCTGATGGCCCTTCATGAAGGGGTGGGGGGGTCATGAGGCCGTGGGGGTTTTCCCACGATGTTAGTTGTGAGAAGCTCCAAACTGCAAAGATTCTTCTGCAGGACAATTGAGACCTGTTGGTTGGCTCCAGGGCAATGATTCCGAGCAGGGTTCTAAGGATGGATGGCTGGGTAGCCCACCTCGCATTCCAATTGTGTCCTAGCAACAAGACAGGTTAGATCTGCTGGATCTGGGGGAGCAACCCAGGAGGCTGAGTTGAAATAAACTCTCCTGTGGATGGGTCCTAATGTCTTTTTGTGTCTATGGAGACCTTGGAATGTAGCGGTGGCACTGGGGTCCTGAAGGGTTTTTCCAAACAGAGGCTTTGACACAGCTCCAACGTGCAAGTTTCCCATATGTAGATGAGATGTTTTCTGATGGGTGAGTCAAGAAACAGCCATACGCTGGTATTGAAATCCAGGCCTCTGAGGAGAGATGAATGGATAGCACAACAATGAATCCAAATAGTGCCTAGGGGCCTGTTCGTACCTTTTTACCTCTGGGGACATCAGTCTATGCATCTGAGTGCATGTAGGTTTCAGATGGGCTCAGATTTCTCCTGTTTGTCCTGGAGAGCCACCACTATTGGGATGGCCTCAGGGAGTTTGGAGGTTTATCCTATTAGTAGGTTGTGGCCATTGGAATGGGCACATACAATTCCCTTGGAGAGGGCAAGTACAGTCCTCAGGTTTGGCTCCAGGGGCCTGAGCCTGTAGGGTGTGTAGGCAGAGCTGTTTGGACAGTTGTCTGAAAACACAAACGCGGCTTATGTTTCGGGTAATAGGTATGGCAGTTTGATCTACAGACCATGAGGAGAACTCTTCGGGATATGAAAAAAGGGCGAGTGTCAGGCTCTTGCTCAAGTTTTTGTCTCTGGATATCGTGTCACTCATGGTCATGAAATTTCTGCTTGACTTCATGGGAAATGGACGAGTCTTACTCTCTGGTTGTTTGTCCCCATCGCAAGATTTTTGGGTCATTCTGTGGGATGGAAGAAGTCCGTTTTGTTGTTGTTGTGATTTGCCTTGTTTTGTTTTTTAACCTCAGGTGTCCCACCAAATGAGGTATTCCAGAGTAGAGCCCTGGGGAGGGCCGACTGGACAACCAGAAATCTGGTTACAAATTTGGGCCTAGGGACATGTCAAGCCCATTATGACATCTAATGGTCGAGCGACTGAGAGGACTTACTAGAGGACAGGACTCACACTGAGGGTCACAATGCGTGTTTATGCCCACTTCGCAAACAAGAATGGGCGGGGCCTCATGGTGAATCCTGGTTTCTCCTACACTGAACGTTGGACAACCTGCCAATGACAAGATTTCTTGCCATGGGTAAGGAAGAGTTCTGATTTCTGCATCACAGTCACCCCTGGGCAGTGATTGGAGATAAGGTCTAGATTCTGAAGCCTGAAAACAGAGGTAGGGAAGAGATGATAACCTAAGGCCATGGCGGGTCTGATGTGCTCAGTGTGCCGTCAGCTGTCTGGGTGTTGGTCAGGAGGTCCGGGCTCAGGTTGTGTCAGACAGTGCATTAGTGCCCCCGTAGACTATATAATTTGGGTAAAGTCGAGTGCCATGTAGATTTATCCTCATATAAGTTGTCTGGGCAGCTCATTAGGCAAAATTTGTTTTCTAGAGGGCAGGCAGAGTGCTTCATTGTCGGTCCGGAATTGCCAAACATGAGGGCTTCGTGTCCAGGAGTGTGAGGACGGAAGTCTGAGAACACAAGCTAGACTTGTGTATCAGGGCGAGGACACGGCAGGGACCACTGTAGATCTGAACCAATATCTCATGCATCTGAAGTCAGGGCGAGGATCAGACGTTGTCTCACGTTGGAGTTTATGTGCATGACGGCCGCTTCATGAAGAGAGCGAAATCTCGAGGCCATGTAGGTTTTCCCACGTTGGGTGTTGTGGGATGCCCCCTTCAAGGATACCTTCTGCGGGACAATTGAGACCTGTTGGACAGCTTCAGGACATCCCATATGGAATGACTCCAGGGCACCATTCGAGAATGGATGACTGGGAAGCAGGCCTCGCATTCCAATTTTCTCCTAGCAACAAGAGAGTTTAGATCTGATGGCTCTGCGTGAGCAACAGGAGTGACTGACTTGAAATGTACTTTCCTGAGGATGGGTCCTAATGTGTGTTTGTGTCCATGAGGGCCTTAAAATGGGGCGGTGGCACCGGGGCCCTGAAGTATTCTCCAAAGCTTTTGACATAGCTCAATGCACAAGGTTCCTTGTGGAGACGAGATTTGTTCTAATGGGTGCCTCAGAAAAACCCCTATGCTGGTATTGGAATCCAGGCTTTTGAGGAGACATGCCTGTAAACCAAAGCAATGTATCCGATTATGGCCTAGGGTCCTGTCTGGTTCAATCAGCTTCTCAGGGGACATCCATCTATGGTATGAGTAGAGGTAGATGCTCAGCTGGTATCAGACAGCCATTGTTTGTCCCGGGCGACCTGCACTATTGGGATGGCCTCAGGGATTTGGAGGGTTCTCCTAATTTTACGGTTTTGGACCATGGAATGGGGAGAATTCCCATGGATTGGGTAGACACAGTCCTAATGTGTGACACCTGGGGACCCAGCCTGGAAGGTGTGTGGCCCAGGACTTTGGGGACAGAAGTCTGAAAACACAAACTCAGCTTAGCTTTGGGGAGGTAGGTATGGCAGGCCCGATGTATAAACCATGAGAAGAACTCTTCCGGATATAAAGAAAGAGCGAGTCTGAGGCACTTGCTCAGGCTTTTGTCTCTGGATTTTGTATCAGAGATGGCCGTGGAATGTCGGGGAAGCCTCATGGGCCATGGACGAATCTTTCTCTCTGGGGATTTGGTCCAATCCCAATTGCTTTTCATCAATCTGTGGAAAGGGAGGACTCCTTTCAGGTTTGTTACCTCAGGTGTCTCGCCAAAAGAGGAATTCCAAAGATGAGCCCTGGGGAAAAGTGAAGGGAGAACCCGAACTATGGGTAAAATTTGGGGCCTAGGGGCATGGCAAGCCGAATATGCTGACTCTTCATCCAGCCACTGAGAGGCCTTACCTGAGGCCTGGGATCAGGCTGAGGGACACAATGTGTGTTTGTGACCAATGTGGCCCATAAACATGGGCGGGGCATCATGGGCCACACTGGTTTCAACTACACTGAACGTTGGAAAAACATGCCAACCACTAGGTTTCTTGCCAAGGCGAAGGAGAAGTTCTGATTCTTGTATCACGTTCACTCCTGAGCAGTGAGTGCAGATAAGGTCTAGGTTCTGAAGGTGAAAACTGAGGTTGTGTAGAGTTGATGGCCTAAAGCCATTGTGGGTGTGATATGCTCTGTTTATGGCCAGCTGTCTGGGTGTTGGACTGGAGGTCTGCCCTCAGGCTGTTTCAGACAGGGCTTTAGTGCACAGGCTAGACTGTATAATTGGGGTATGGTCGAGTGGCATGCATGTTGTTACTCATTTGGCGTTTCTGGTTAGGCCTAGAGGGCAACATTTTTCTTCTGGAGGGCAGGCAGAGTGCTGCATTGTGTCTCCAGAATTGCCAAACTGGAGGGGTGTGGCCAGGATTGTGAGGAAGGAAGTCTGAAAACACAAGCTAGCACGAGTTTTGCGGCCAAGAGCATGGCAGGCCCACTCTGCAGAGGCTGAATCGAGATCTCCTGCAGGTGAGGTCAGGGCGAGTATCAGATGTTGCCTCAAGCTGGAGTTTGTGTCCATGACGGCCCCTTCCTGAAGGGGGTGGGGGCGTCATGAGGCCAGGGAGGTTTCCCTACACTGGGAGTTGTGAGCTGCTCCAAACTTCAAAGTTTCCTTCTTCAGGACAGTCGAGTACTATTGGATGGTTCCAGGATGCCCCATACAGAAAGACTCGAGAGCAGGGCCCTAAGCATGGATGCCGAGAAACGCCAACTCACCTTCCCATTGCCTGGTCGAGACAAGGCACGCTCAATCTGCGGGCTTTTGGGTGAGCTACCCAGAAGGCTGAGTTTAAATGGACTCTCCTGAGGATGAGTCATAATGTGGGTTGGTGGCCAAGGAGACCTTGGAATGTGGCAGTAGCTAAGGGACTCTGCAGGATTCTCCAACCCGAAGGGCTTGACACAACTCCAACAAGGAAGCTTCCCATGTGGAGATGAGAGGTCTTCTGTCTGGTGCCTCAGGAAAGCCCCGTATGCTGGTCTTCGAACCCAGGCCTCTGAGGAGTGATACCTGGACACCAAAGCAAGAGTTCATAATAGGGCCTAGGGGCCTGTCTGGTTCGATCTTCTTTCTCTGCGGATATCTGTCTGTGTGTCTGCGTGGAGGTAGTAGTTGCTCATCTTGTGTCATAATGCCAGTATTTGTCCAGTGCGGCTTGTGGTAGTGGGATGTCCTTGGGGACCTTGAGGTTTCTACTATTTTGTAGAGTTGTGGCCAATGGAATGGGCAGTTTCTTAGGAGAGAGCAGGCACAGTTCTGTGGTGTGGCACCAGAGACCCCAGCCTGGGGGCTGTGTGTGCCATGGCTGTGCAGACAGACATCCAAAAACCCTAACTCAGCTCAGGTTTGGGGCCGAGGTTAAGGCAGGCCTGATCTACAGTCCATGAGGGGAGCTCCTCTGGATATGAAAGAAGGGTGAGAGGGAGGCAGTCGCTCAGGCTTTTGTCTCTGGATGTTTTGACCACAATGGCCGTTTAATGTAGGAGTTGCCTCATGGGTCGTAGAAGTCTCCCTCTCTGGTAGTTTGTCCAGCCCCCAAGAGTTTGGGGTCATTCTGTGGGAAGGGAAGTGTCCTGTTATTGCTTCATGTGTCCCCCCAGTAGAGGGATTCTAGAGCATAGCAGTGGGTACTGACAACTGGAATACTCGCCCTCTGGTTAAGCCTGGGGACCTATGGATATGACAAGCCCCATATGCAGGATCTTGGTCCAGCCACTGAGAGGCGTTACTTTAATACGGGACTCACGCTGCAGGTCACAATGTATGTCTGTGCCCTAGGCGGCCCTCAAGCACTGGCGTGGCCTTTCGGACAATGCAGGTTTTCCCACATTGAACGTTGGACAACATGCCAACCACAAGGTTTCTGGCCATGGGGAAGGAGGAATTCTAATTTCTGCATCACGTTCACCCCTGGGCAGTGATTGGAGATAAGGTCTAGGTTCTGAAGCCTGAAAACCGAGGTTGGGAAGAGATGACGACCTACAGCCATAGCGGGTCCTATGTGTCCAGGTTGGGGCCAGCTGTCTGGGTATCGTTTGGGATGTATTGTCTCAGGCTGTGCCAGACAGGGCATTAGTATACAGGGTAGGCTGTATAATTGCTTTACAATCAAGTGGCATGCATTAGAAAATCATTTGGGGTTTCTTATTAGCAGCATAGGACAAAGTTTTTCTTCTGGAGGGTAGGCAGAGTGCTGCATTGTGGCATCGGAATTCCCAAACTGGAGGGCTTGTGGGCCAGGAGAGTGAGGACGGAAGTCTGAGAACACAAGCTAGGCTTAGGTTTTGGGGCAAAAACATGGCAGGCACACTCTGCAGAGCTGAATTGACATCTCATGCCTCTGAAGTCAGGTCGAGGATCAGACTTTGGCTCAGGTTTGAGTTTCTGTCCATGTAGGCCCCTTCAGGAAGGGGGGACATTATGAGCCCATGGGGGTTTTCCCACTATTGGATTTGTGAGATGCTCCAAACCGCAAGGATTCTTTTTGTGGGACAATTAAGATTTGTTGGATGGCTCCAGGACGTCTTATAAGGTATTTTTCCAGAACAGGGTTCTAAGTATGGATGCCTGGGCAGCCAGCCTCACATTCCAATTGTCTCCTAGCAACAAGAAACGTTTGATCTGCTGGCTTGGGGTAGCAACAGAGGGGGCTGAGTTGAAATAGACTTTCCTGAGGATGATCTTAATGTTGGTTTGAGTCCATGGAGACCTTGGTATGGGGCAGTGGCACCAGGGCCCTGAAGGATTCTCCTAACCAGAGGTTATGACAAAGCTCCAATGAGCAAGTTTTCCATGGAGAGACGAGATTTGTTCTTATTGGTGCCTCAGGAAACCACCATATGCTGGTATTGGAAAGGAGGCCTCTGAGGAGAGATGCCTGGAAACCAAAGCAATGGATCTGATTAGGGCCTAGGAACCTGTCCGGTTCAATATTCTTCTCTGGGGACATCTGTTGTCTGAGTGGAGGTAGTTGCTCAGCTGGTTTGAGATCACCCCTGTTTGTCCTGGGCGGCCTACTCTATTCAGATGGCCTCGGTGACTTTGGAGGTTTTTCCTCATTTGCAAGGTTGTGGCCAATGGAATGGGAAGAATTCCCTTGAAAGGGAAGCACAGTCCTGAGGTGTGGCTCCAAGGACCCAATTGTGGAGCATGTTTGGTCCAGGGCTATTTGGACAAAAGTCTGAAAACACAAACTCCACTTAGGTTGGGGGATGTAAGTATGGCCAACCCGATCTATAGACCGTGAGGAGAACTCTTCGGGATATGAACAAAGGGCGAATGTGAGGTGCTGGCTCATGCTTTTTTTTTTTTCTGGAATTGTGTCACCGATTGCCATGGAATGTCGGGGTGTCCTCATGGGTCATTGATGAGGCTCCCTTTCTCGGGATTTGACCCGATCCCAAGAGTTTGGGGTCATTCTGTGGGAATGGATGAGGCCTTTCTTGTTTTTTTGTTTATTTTTTTAGTATTATTATTTTTTTTTACCTAAGGTGGACCACCAAAAGAGGGATCCAAGAGCAGATTCCTGGCGAGGGGCGACTGGACAACCAGACCTCTGGTTAACATTGGGACCTAAGAACATGGCAAGCCCCATATGTGGGCTCTTGGTCCAGACACTGAGAGGCCTTCCTTGAGGATAGGTCTCACACTGAGTTTCACAATGTGTTTTTGTGCCCAAGGAGCCCCTCAAGTCAGGGCGTGGCCTAATGTACCATGCTGGTTTCTCCTACACGGAACGTTGGACAATATGGCAACCACAAGTTTTCTGGCCATGGGGAAGAAGGAGTTCTAATTTCTGCAACACTTTCACTCCTGGACTGTGATTGTATTTAAGGTCTAGGTTCTGAAGCCTGAAAACTGAGGTTGGGAAGAGATGAAGACCTAAGGCCATGGTGTGGCTGATGTGCTCAGTGTTCGGCCAGCTGTTGAGTGTGGGTTGGGAGGTGCAGGCTCAGGCTGTGGCAGACAGGGAATTAGTGCCCAGGCTAGACTGTATCATTGGGGTGCAGTCGAGTTTCGTGCAGGATGGTACTCATTTGTGGTTACTGGGTAGCCCCAGAGGGCAACGTTTTTCTTCTGGAGGGAAGACACAGTGCCACATAGTGGCTCCAGAATTCCCAAACTGGAAGGCTTGTGGGACAGGAGTGTGAGAAAAAAATTCTGAGAACACAAGCCAGACTTAGATGTCGGGGTGAGGGGACGGAAGGCACCCTCTGCAGAGATGATTCGAGATCCCGTATGCCTGAAGACAGAGCTAGGATCAGACGTTGGCTTACGTCGGAGTTTCTGTCCATGACGGCCCCTTCATGAAGGGGACGGTGTCACGAGGACATGGAGGTTTTCCCACGATGGGAATTGTGAGATGCTCCAAACCGCAATGATTCCTTCTGTGGGACAGTTGAGACCTGTTGGATGGCTCCAGGACATCCCATAAGGAAGTTATCCAGAGCAGGGTTCTAAGGATCAATGCCTGGGCAGCCTGCCTCCCATTCCAGGTGTCTCATAGCGCCAAGGCAAGTTCGATCTGCTGGATCTAGGGGAGCAACCGAGGCGGGTGTGTTGAAATGGGTGAGTTGAGGATGGGTCATAATGTGCATTTGTGTCCATGGAGACCTTGGAATGGGGTGCTTGATCCGGGGCCTTGAGGGATGTTCATAACCGGAGGTTTTGATGGGCTCTAAAGAGTACGTTTCCTATGTAGAGAAGAGAATTGTTTTGATGAGTGCCTAAGGAATCTCCCATATGCTGGTATGGGAAACCAGGCCTCTGAGGAGAGATGACTGGAAACAAAAGCAATCGAGATGATTAGGGCCTAGGTGCCTGTCTGGTTCAATCTCTTTCCTGAGGATACCTGTCTAAGGATCTGAGGGGATGTAGTTGCTCAGCTTGTGTCAGATCGCCCCTGTTTGTCCTGGGCAGCCTATAATATTGGGATGGCTTCCGGACTTTGGAGTTTCTCCTAATCTATAGGTTTGTGGCCAATGGAATGGGCAGAAATCTCCTGGAGAGGGCAGGCACAGTTCTGAGTTTGGCTCTAGGGGCCCAGCCTTGAGGCTGTGTGGGCCAGGCCTGTGGGGACAAAAGTCTGAAAACACAAACTCCGCTTAGGATTGGGGAAATAGGTATGGCACGCCCAATTTACAGACTGTGATAACACTTAGGGATATGAAAAAGGGTGACTTTGAGGTGCTTGCTCAGGTTTTGTCTCTGGATTTGTGTCAACAATGTGGGTGGAATGCTGGCGTGGCCTCATGGGTTGTGGATGGCTTTCCTTCTCTGAGGATTTGACCCGATCCCAAGAGTTTGGGTACATTCTGTGGGATGGGGGGAGTCTTTTCTGTTTTTTATTTTATTTTATTTTATATTTTATTTTATGTACCTCAAGTGTCCCAATAAAAGAGGGATTCCAGAGCAGAGTCCTTGGGAGGGACAACTGGATATCCCCACCTCTGTTTAAGTTTGGGGGCCTAGGGGCATGGAAAGTCCAATAGGCGGGCTCTTGATTCAGACACTGAGAGGCCTTCCTTGAGGACAGGGCTCATGCTGAGGGTCACAATGCCTATTTGTGCCCAACAAGGCCCTCAAGCATGGGAAGTGCCTCATGGGCCACGCTAGATTATTCTACACTGAACGTTGGAGAATATGCCAACCACAAGGTTTCCAGCCATGGCGAAGGAAGAGTTGTGATTTCTGCATCACGTTCACCCCTGGACAGTGTTTGGAGTTTAGGTCTAGGTTCTGAAACCCGAAAAATGAGGTTGGAAGAGATGAAGACCTAAGGACCTGATGGGTCCAATGAGCTCAGTGTGCAGCCAGCTGTTGAGCGTAGGTCTGGAGGTGTGGGCTCATGCTGTGTCAGACAAGGCATTAGACAGGGTAGACTGCATATTTGGGGTGCAGTCGAGTGGCGTTCAGTTGATCCTTATTCGGGTTTCTAGGTAGCTCCATAAGGCAACGTTTTTCTTCTGGAGGGCAGGCAGTGTGCTGCATTATGGCCCCAGTATTGCCAATCTGTAGGGCTTTTGGGGCAGGGGTGTGAGGACGGAGGTCTGAGAACACAAGCTAGGCTTAGTTTTGGGGGTGAGTGCACAGAAGGCACACTCTGCAGAGCTGAATCAAGATCTCATGCACCTGAAGTCAGGGCGAATATCAGACGTTTGCTCAGGTTGGAGTTTCTGTCCATGATGGCCCCTTTATAAAGTGGAGCGTCTCAAGAGGCCATGTAGATTTTCCCACAATGGGAGTTGTGAGATGCTCCAGACTGCAAAGATTCCTTCTGTGGGACACTTGAGACCTGTTGGATGGCTCTAGGATGTCCCATGTGGAACGACTCCAGAGTAGGGTTCTAAGGATGGATGCCTGGGCAGCCCGCCTCCCATTCTAGTTGTCTCCTAGCAACAAGGCAGGTTTGATCTGCAGGCCCTGGGGGAGAAACCAAGGGGGTTGAGTTGACATGGACTCTCCCGAGGATAGATCATAATGTGGGTTTAAGTCCATGGAGACCTTGGAATGGGGCGCTTGATCCGGGGCCCTGAAAGATTCTCCTAAACAGAGGTTTTTATAGAGCTCCAAAGAGTACATTTCCTATGTGGAGATGAGATTTTTCTGATGAGTGCCTCAGTAATCCCCCGTATTCTGGTATTGGAAACCAGGCCTCTGAGGAGAGATGCCTGGAAACAAAAGCAATGGATCCGATTAGATCCTAAGTGCCTGTCCAGTTCAATCTTATTCTATGGGGATATCTGTCTCTGGGTCTGAGTGGAGGTAGTTTCCTAACTTGTGAAAGATCATCCCTGTTTGTCCTGGGCAGCCAACACTATTGGGATGGCCTCGGGGAGTTTGGAGGATTCTCCTAATCTATAGGGTTGTGGCCAATGGAAATGGCAGAATTCCCCTGGAGAGGGAAGCCACAGTCCTGAGGTGTGTCTCCAGGGGCCCCAGCTTGGATGGTGTGTGGGCCAGGACTGTGGGGACAGAAGTTTGAAAACACAAACTCAGCTTAGGTTTGGGGATGTATGTATGAAGGATCGATCTACAGACCGTGAGAATTTTCAGGGCTATGAACAAAGGACGAGTATGTGGCGCTTGCTCAGGGTTTTGTCTCCGGATTTTGTGTCAACGGTGGCCGTGGAATGTCGGGGTGTCATCAAGGGCCATGGACAATTCTTTCTCTGGTGATTTGGCCTGATCCCAAGGGGTTGGGATCATTCTGTGGATGGGAAGAGTCCTTTCTGTATTTTTTTTTTTTTACCTCAGGTGTTCCACCAAAGAGGGATTCCAGAGTAGAGCCCTGAGTAGGGGTGACTAGACATCTCGAACTCTGGTTGAGATTGGGGGACTAGGGGCTTGGCAAGCCCCATATGTGGGCTGTTGTTCCAGTCACTAAGAGGCTTTACATGAGGATAGGGTTCACGCTGAGGGTCACAATGTGTGTTTGTGCAAATTGTGGCCCTCAGGGATAGGTGGGGCCTCATAGTCCATGCTGCTTTCTCCTACAATGAACGTTGGACAACATGCCAACCACTAGGTTTCTTGCCATGGCGAAGGAGAAGTTCTGATTCTTGCATCACGTTCACTCCTGAGCAGTGAGTGGAGATAATGTCTAGGTTCTGAAGGTGAAAACTGAGGTTGGGTAGAGATGATGGCCTAAAGCCATTGTGGGTGTGATATGCTCTGTGTACGGCCAGCTGTCTGGGTGTTGGACTGGAGGTCTGCCCTCAGGCTGTGTCAGACAGGGCTTTAGTGCACAGGCTAGACTGTATAATTGGGGTATGGTCGAGTGGCATACAGGTTGTTACTCATTTGGCGTTTCTGGTTAGCCCTATAGGGCAACATTTTTCTTCTGGAGGCCAGGCAGAGTGCTGCATTGTGTCTCCAGAATTGCCAAACTGGAGGGGTGTGGCCAGGATTCTGAGGACGGAAGTCTGAGAACACAAGCTAGCACGAGTTTTGGGACCAAGAGCATGGCAGGTCCACTCTGCAGAGGCTGAATCGAGATCTCCTGCAGTGAGGTCAGGGCGAGTATCAGATGTTGCCTCAAGCTGGAGTTTGTGTCTATGACGGCCCTTACATGAAGGGGGTGGGGGCGTCATGAGGCCAGGGAGGTTTCCCTACACTGGGAGTTGTGAGCTGCTCCAAACTTCAAAGTTTCCTTCTTCAGGACAGTCGAGTACTATTGGATGGTTCCAGGATGCCCCATACAGAAAGACTCGAGAGCAGGGCCCTAAGCATGGATGCCGAGAAATGCCAACTCACCTTCCCATTGCCTGGTCGAGACAAGGCACGCTCAATCTGCGGGCTCTTGGGTGAGATACCCAGAAGGCTGAGTTTAAATGGACTCTCCTGAGGATGAGTCATAATGTGGTTTAGTGGCCATGGAGACCTTGGAAGGTGGCAGTAGCTAAGGGACTCTGCAGGATTCTCCAACCCGAAGGGCTTGACACAACTCCAACAAGGAAGCTTCCCAGGTGGAGATGAGAGATCTTCTGTCTGGTGCCTCAGGAAAGCCCCGTATGCTGGTCTTCGAACCCAGGCCTCTGAGGAGTGATACCTGGACACCAAAGCAAGAGTTCATAATAGGGCCTAAGGGCCTGTCTGGTTCAATCTTCTTTCTCTGCGGATATCTGTCTGTGTGTCTGCATGGAGGTAGTAGTTGCTCAGCTTGTGTCATAATGAACCTATTTGTCCAGTGCGGCTTGCGGTAGTGGGATGTCCTTGGGGACCTTGAGGTTTCTACTATTTTGTAGAGTTGTGGCCAATGGAATGGGCAGTTTCTTAGGAGAGAGCAGGCACAGTTCTGTGGTGTGGCTCCAGAGACCCCATCCTGGAGGCCGTGTGGGCCATGGCTGTGCAGACAGACATCCAAAATCCCTAACTCAGCTCAGGTTTGGGGCCGAGGTTATGTTAGGCCTGATCTACAGTCCATGAGGGGAGCTCCTCTGGATATGAAAGAAGGGTGAGAGGGAGGCAGTCGCTCAGGCTTTTGTCTCTGGATGTTTTGTCCACAATGGCCGTTTAATGTAGGAGTTGCCTCATGGGTCGTAGAAGTCTCCCTCTCTGGTAGTTTGTTCAGCCCCCAAGAGTTTGGGGTCATTCTGTGGGAAGGGAAGTGTCCTGTTTTCTGCTTTATGTGTCCCCCCTGTAGAGGGAATCTAGAGCATAGCAGTGGGTACTGACAACTGGAATACTCGCCCTCTGGTTAAGCCTGGGGGCCTATGGATATGACAAGCCCCATATGCAAGATCTTGGTCCAGCCACTGAGAGGCGTTACTTTAATACGGGACTCACGCTGCAGGTCACAATGCATGTCTGTGCCCTAGGCGGCCCTCAAGCACTGGCGTGGCCTTTCGGACAATGCAGAATTTCCCACATTGAACGTTGGACAACATGCCAACCACAAGGTTTCTGGCCATGGGGAAGGAGGAATTCTAATTTCTGCATCACGTTCACCCCTGGGCAGTGATTGGAGATAAGGTCTAGGTTCTGAAGCCTGAAAACCGAGGTTGGGAAGAGATGACGACCTACAGCCATAGCGGGTCCTATGTGACCATGTTGGGGCCAGCTGTCTGGGTATCGTTTGGCATGTCTTGTCTCAGGCTGTGCCAGACAGGGCATTAATATACAGGGTAGGTTGTATAATTGCTTTACAATCGATTGGCATGCATTAGAAAATCATTTGGGGTTTCTTATTAGCAGCATAGGGCAAAGTTTTTCTTCTGGAGGGCAGGCAGAGTGCTGCATTGTGGCTTCGGAATTCCCAAACTGGAGGGCTTGTGGGCCAGGAGAGTGAGGACGGAAGTCTGAGAACACAAGCTAGGCTTAGGTTTCGGGGCAAGGACATGGCAGGCACACTCTGCAGAGCTTAATTGACATCTCATGCGTCTGAAGTCAGGTCGAGGATCAGACTTTGGCTCAGGGTTGAGTTTCAGTCCATGTTGGCCCCTTCATGAAGGGGGGACATTATGAGCCCATGGGGGTTTTCCCACTATTGGAGTTGTGAGATGCTCCAAACCGCAAGGATTCCTTCTGTGGGACAATTAAGATTTGTTGGATGGCTCCAGGACGTCTTATGAGGTATTTTTCCAGAACAGGGTTCTAAGTATGGATGCCTGGGTAGCCAGCCTCACATTCCAATTGTCTCCTAGCAACAAGAAACGTTTGATCTGCTGGCTTGGGGTAGCAACAGAAGGGGCTGAGTTGAAATGGACTTTCCTGAGGATGGTCTTAATGTTGGTTTGAGTCCATGGAGACCTTGGTATGGGGCAGTGGCACCAGGGCCCTGAAGGATTCTCCTAACCAGAGGTTATGACAAAGCTCCAATGAGCAAGTTTTCCATGGGGAGACGAGATTTGTTCTTATTGGTGCCTCAGGAAACCACCATATGCTGGTATTGGAAAGGAGGCCTCTGAGGAGAGATGCCTAAAAACCAAAGCAATGGATCTGACTAGGGCCTAGGGGCCTGTCCGGTTCAATATTCTTCTCTGGGGACATCTGTTGTCTGAGTGGAGGTAGTTGCTCAGCTGATTTGAGATCACCCCTGTTTGTCCTGGGCGGCCTACACTAATGGGATGGCCTCAGTGACTTTGGAGGTTTTTCCTCATTTGCAATGTTGTGGCCAATGGAATGGGAAGAATTCCCTTGAAAGGGAAGCACAGTCCTGAGGTGTGGCTCCAGGGACACAAGTGTGGAGCGTGTGTGGTCCAGGGCTATTTGGACAAAAGTCTGAAAACACAAACTCCACTTAGGTTGGGGGATGTAGGTATGGCCGGCCCGAACTATAGACCGTGAGGAGAACTCATCGGGATATGAACAAAGGGCGAATGTGAGGTGCTGGCTCATGCTTTTTTTTTTTTTTTTTTTCTGGAAATCTGTCACCGATTGCCATGGAATGTCAGGGTGTCCTCATGGGCCATCGATGAGGCTCCTTTTCTGGGGATTTGACCTGATCCCAAGAGTTTGGGGTCATTCTGTGGGAAGGGAGGAGGCCTTTCTTGTTTTTTTGTTTACTTTATTATTATTATTATTATTTTTTTACCTAAGGTGGACCACCAAAAGAGGGATTCCAGAGCAGAGTCCTGGGGAGGGGCGACTGGACAACCAGACCTCTGGTTAACATTGGGACCTAAGAACATGGCAAGCCCCATATGTGGGCTCTTGGTCCAGACACTGAGAGGCCTTCCTTGAGGATAGGTCTCACACTGAGTTTCACAATGTGTTTTTGTGCCCAAGGAGCCCCTCAAGTCAGGGCGTGGCCTAATGTACCATGCTGGTTTCTCCTACACGGAACGTTGGACAATATGGCAACCACAAGTTTTCTGGCCATGGGGAAGAAGGAGTTCTAATTTCTGCAACAATTTCACTCCTGGACTGTGATTGGATTTAAGGTCTAGGTTCTGAAGCCTGAAAACTGAGGTTGGGAAGAGATGAAGCCCTAAGGCCATGGTGTGTCTGATGTGCTCAGTGTTCGGCCAGCTGTTGAGTGTGGGTTGGGAGGTGCAGGCTCAGGCTGTGGCAGACAGCGAATTAGTGTCCAGGCTAGACTGTATCATTGGGGTGCAGTCGAGTTTCGTGCAGGATGGTACTCATTTGTGGTTACTGGGTAGCCCCAGAGGGCAACGTTTTTCTTCTGGAGGGAAGACACAGTGTCACATACTGGCTCCAGAATTCCCAAACTGGAAGGCTTGTGGGCCAGGAGTGTGAGGAAAAAATACTGAGAACACAAGCCAGACTTAGATTTCGGGGTGAAGGGACGGCAGGCACCCTCTGCAGAGATGATTCGAGATCCTGTATACCTGAAGACAGAGCTAGGATCAGACGTTGGCTTAGGTCGGAGTTTCTGAAGCCTGAAAACTGAGGCCCCTTCATGAAGGGGACGGTGTCGCGAGGACATGGAGGTTTTCCCACGATGGGAATTGTGAGATGCTCCAAACCGCAATGATTCCTTCTGTGGGACAGTCGAGACCTGTGGGATGGCTCCAGGACATCCCATAAGGAAGTTATCCAGAGCAGGGTTCTAAGGATCGATGCCTGGGCAGCCTGCCTCCCATTCCAGGTGTCTCCGAGCGGCAAGGCAGGTTTGATCTGCAGGCCCTGGGGGAGAAACCAAGGGGGTTGAGTTGACATGGACTCTCCCGACAATAGATCATAATGTGGGTTTAAGTCCATGGAGACCTTGGAATGGGGCGCTTGATCCGGGGCCCTGAAAGATTCTCCTAAACAGAGGTTTTTATAGAGCTCCAAAGAGTACATTTCCTATGTGGAGACGAGATTTTTCTGATGAGTGCCTCAGTAATCCCCCTATGCTGGTATTGGAAACCAGGCCTCTGAGGAGAGATGCCTGGAAACAAAAGCAATGGATCTGATTAGGGCCTAAGTGCCTGTCCAGTTCAATCTTATTCTATGGGGATATCTGTTCGGGGTCTGAGTGGAGGTAGTTTCCTAACTTGTGAAAGATCATCCCTGTTTGTCCTGGGCAGCCAACACTATTCGGATGGCCTCGGGGAGCTTGGAGGTTTCTCCTAATCTATAAGGTTGTGGCCAATGGAAATGGCAGAATTCCCCTGGAGAGGGAAGCCACAGTCCTGAGGTGTGTCTCCAGGGGCCCCAGCTTGGATGGTGTGTGGGCCAGGACTGTGGGGACAGAAGTTTGAAAACACAAACTCAGCTTAGGTTTGGGGATGTATGTATGAAGGCTCGATCTACAGAACATGAGAATTTTCCGGGCTATGAACAAAGGGCGAGTATGTGGCGCTTGCTCAGGCTTGTCTCTGGATTTTGTGTCAACGGTGGCCGTGGAATGTCGGGGTGTCCTCAAGGGCCATGGACAATTCTTTCTCTGGTGATTTGGCCTGATCCCAAGGGGTTGGGATCATTCTGTGGATGGGAAAAGTCCTTTCTGTATTTTTTTTTTTACCTCAGTTGTCCCACCAAAGAGGGATTCCAGAGCAGAGCCCTGAGTCGGGTGACTAGACATCTCGAACTCTGGTTGAGATTGGGTGACTAGGGGCTTGGCAAGCCCCATATGTGGGCTGTTGTTCCAGTCACTAAGAGGCTTCACATGAGAATAGGGCTCACGCTGAGGGTCACAATATGTGTTTGTGCAAATTGTGGCCCTCAGGGATAGGTGGGACCTTATAGTCCATGCTGCTTTCTCCTACAATGAACGTTGGACAACATGCCAACCACAAGGTTTCTTGCCATGGCGAAGGAGAAGTTCTGATTCTTGCATCATGTTCACTCCTGAGCAGTGAGTGTAGATAAGGTCTAGGTTATGAAGGTGAAAATTGAGGTTGGGTAGAGATGATGGCCTAAAGCCATTGTGGGTATGATATGCTCAGTGTACGGCCAGCTGTCCTGGTGTTGGACTGGAGGTCTGCCCTCAGGCTGTGTCAGACAGGGCTTTAGTGCACAGGCTAGACTGTATAATTGGGGTATGGTCGAGTGGCATGCAGGTTGTTACTCATTTGGCGTTTCTGGTTAGCCCTATAGGGCAACATTTTTCTTCTGGAGGCCAGGCAGAGTGCTGCATTGTGTCTCCAGAATTTCCAAACTGGAGGGGTGTGGCCAGGATTCTGAGGACGGAAGTCTGAGAACACAAGATAGGCTTAGGTTTCAAGACGAGGGCCCAGCAGGCACACTCTCAAGTGCTGAATCGAGATCTCATGCTTCTGAATTTAGGGCGAGGATCAGACTTTGGCTTAGGATGGAGTTTCTGTCCATGATGGCCCATTTATGAAGGTTTGGGGCATCATAAGGAAATGGAGGTTTTCTCACAGTGTTATTGTGTGATGCTTCAATCCACAAGGATTCATTCTGCGAGACAGTCAAGACAGGTTGGTTGGATTCAAGACGTCCCATAAAGAAGTTCTCCAGAGCAGGGTTCTAAGGATGGATGCCTGGGCAGCCCGCCTCCCATTCTAACTGTCTCCTAGTGACAAGGAAGGTTTGATCTGCTGGCTCTGGGTGAGCAGCCGAGTGGGCTGATTTGAAATGGACTCTCCTGAGAATGGTTCATAATGTAAGTTTGTGTCCATGGAGACCTTGGGATTGGGCCATGGTGCCAGCGCCCTGAAGGATCCTCCTAACCTGAGGTATTGACACAGCTCCAAAGAGCAAGTTTCCCATGTGGAGATGAGATCTGTTCTGATTGTTTCCTTAGGAAACCCCCATATTCTGATATTGGAAACCAGACCTCTGAGGAGAGATACCTAGAAACCAAGCAATGCATCAGAAGTTGGCTCAGGTTGGAGTTTCTGTCTATGATGGCCCCTTTATAAAGGGGAGCATCTCATGAGGCCATGTAGGTTTTCCCACGATAGGAGTTGTGAGATGCTCCAGTCTGCAAGGATTCCTTCTGTGGGACAGTCAAGACCTGTTGGAAGGCTCCAGGACATCCCATATGGAACGGCGCCAGAGCAGGATTCCATGGATGGATGCCTAGAGAGTCTGCTTTGCATTCCAGTTGTCTCCTAGCGACAAGGCAGGTTTGATATTCTGCCTCTGGGGAGTAATCAACGGGGCTGAGTTGAAATGTACTCTCCTGCCAAATGGTCATAATGCGGGTATGTGTCCATGGAGACCTTGGAATAGGGCGGTTGCTCCGGCTACCTGAAGGTTTCTCCTAACTGGAGGCTTTTACAGAGCTCCAAAGGATAAGTTTCCCATGTGAAGACAAGATTTGTTCTGATTGGTATCTCTGGAATCCCCCATATGCTGGTATTGGAAAACAGGCCACTGAGGAGAGATGCTTAGAAAAAAAAGCAATGGAACCAATTACATTCTAGGGGCCAGTCCAGTTTAATCTTCTTCTCTTGGGTTATCTGTCTACGGGTGAGTTGACGTCGTTGCTCAGCTTGTGAGAGATCGCCCCTCTTTGTCCTGGGTGGCCTACACTATTGGAATGGCCTCTGGGACTTTGGAGGTTTCTCCTTATCTGTAGGGTTGTGGCCAATGGAATGGGAAGAATTTCCATGGAGAGGGCAGGCACAGTCCTGAGGTGTGGCTCCAGTGGCCTCAGTCTGGAGGGTGTGTGGGACAGGGATGTCAGGATAGAAGTCTGAAAACACAAACTCGGCTTAGGTTTGGGGACGTAGGTATGGCAGGCCCAATCTACAGACTATGAGGAGAATTTTTTGGGCTATGTCCTAAGGGTGAGTGTGAACGCTTGCTGAAGCTTATGTCTCTGGATTTTGTGTCAATAGTGGCCGTGGAATGTCGGGCTGGCCTCATGGGCCATGGACGAGTCTTTCTCTCTGGACCCCAATCACTTGGGATGGCCCAATCCCAAGTGATTGGGGTCATTCTGTGAGTGGGAGGAGTCCTTTCTGTGTTTATTTACCTCAAATGTCCCACCAAAGAGGGATTCCAGAGCAGAGCCCTGAGTAGGGGTGACTAGATGTCTCTACCTCTGGTTAAGATTGGGTGACTTGGGGCATGGCAGGCCCCATATGCGGGCTCATGGTCCAGCCACTGAGAGGCTTTACTTGAGGACAGGGCTCAAACAGAGGGTCCCAATGTGTGTTTGAGCCCACCGCAGCTCTTAAGCATAGGCAGGGCCTCAGGGACCCTGCACTACCCTCAGGGGCCCTACTACTACCCCTGTAGGCCCTACAGGGGTCCTACACTGAACGTTGGACAAGATGCCAACCACAAGATTCTGGCGAGAGGGAAGGAGGAGTTCTGATTTCTGCATCACGTTCACCCATGGGAAGTGAGTAGAGATAAGGTCTAGGATTCTGTAGCCTGAAAACCGAAGTTGGAAAGAGATGGCGACCTAAGGCCATGGCGGTTCAGATGTTCTCAGTGTACTGCAAGCTGTCTGGGTGTCGGTTGGGAATTCAGGCCTCAGGTTCTGTCAGACAGGGCATTAGTGCACAGGCTAGACTATATAATTGGTGTACAGTTGAGTGACGTGCAGGTTTATCCTCATTGGAGGTTTCTGGGTAGACCCATAGGGCAATATTTTTCTTCTAGAGGGCAGGCAGAGTGCAGCACTGTGTCATCGGAAATCCCAAAATAGAGGGCGTGTGGTCCAGGAGAGTGAGTACGGAAGTCGGAGAACACTAGCTACGCTTAGGTTTTGGGGTGAGGGCACAGCAGGTACACTCTGAAGAGCTGAATCAAGATCTCGTGCATCTGAAGTCAAGGCGAAGATCAGCTGTTGGCTCAGGTTGGAGTTTCTTTCCATGATCTGCCTTCATGAAGATTGGGGGCATCATGTGACCTTGGAAGCTTTCCATGATATGAGTTGTTAGGTGGTCCATGCACAAGGACTCCTGTGGGACAGTCGAGACCTGTTGGATGGCTCAAGGATGTCCCATAAGGAATGACGCAAGAGCAGGGTTCTAAGGATGGATGCCTGAAGAGCCCAACTCGCATTTCAATTGTCTCCTAGCGATAAGGCAGGTTCAATCTGCTGGCTCTGGAGTAGCAACCGAGGGGGTTTAGTTGAAATGGACTCTCCTGAGGATGGGTCATAATTTGGGATTGTGTCCATGGAGATATTCAAATGGGGCAGTGGCTCCAGTGACCTGAAGTTTTCTCCTAACTGGAGGTTATGACACAGCTCCATAGAGCAAGATTCCCATGTGGAGACGAGATTTTTTCTGATAGGTAGCTCTGGAAACCCCCTTATGCTGGTATTGGAATCCAGGCCTCTGAGGAGAGATGCCTGAAAACAAAAGCAATGGATCCAATTAGGGCCTAGGTGCCTGTCTTGTTCAATATTCTTTTCTATGGATATCTGTCTAAGGTTCTGATTGGAGGTAGTGGCTCAGCTTGTGCCAGAGGGTCCCTGTATGTCCAGGACATCCTACACTATTGGGATGGCCTCAGAGATTTTGGATGATTCTCCTAATCTGTCAGGTTGGGCCACATGAATGAGCAGAATTCCCTTGGAGAGGGCAGGCACAGTCCTGAGGTGTGGCTCCATGGGGCCCAGCCTTTAGAATGTGTGGGTGAGGACAATGGAGACAGAAGTCTGAAAACACAAACTAGGCTTAGGTTTGGGGACATAGGTATGGCAGGCCCGATCTACAGACCTTGAGAATTTTGGGGGCTCTGAACAAAGGGCAAGTGTGTGGCGCTTTTTCAGGTTTTTGTCTCCGGATTTTGTGTCAATGGTGGCCATGGAATGTCAGGCTGGCCTCATCGACCATGGACGAGTATTTCTCTCTGTGGATTTGGCCAGATTCCAAGTGTTTGGGGTCATTCTTTGGATGGTAGGAGTCCTTACTTTTTTTTTTTCTTTATCTTGGTTTTTTTTTTTTGTTTTGTTTTGTTTTTTTTTTTTTTTACCTTATGTGTCCCACCAAAGAGGGATTCCAGAAAAGAGCTCTGAATAAGGTTGACTAGACTTCTCAAGCTCTGGCTAGGATTGGGGGAGTAGGGGCATGGCAAGTCCCATATGCAGGCTCTTGGTCCAGCCCCGGAGAGGCTTTACTTGAGGCCAGGGTTCATGCTTAGGGTCCTAATGTGTGTTTGTGCCCATCGCAGCCCTCAAGCATGTCTGAGGCCTCATGGGCCATGCTGGGTTCTCATATACTGAACGTTGGACAACATGCCAACCACAAGGTTTCTGGTCATGGGGAAGGTGAAGTTCTGATTGCTGCATCACGTACATCACTTAGTTGTGAGTGGAGATAATGTCTAGGTTCTGAAGCCTGAAGACCAAGGTTGGGAAGAGATGATGACCTAAGGCCATGGCATGTTCGATGTGTTCAGTGTGAGGCCAGGTGTCTGGGTGTCGGTCACGAGGTCTGGGGTCAGGCTGTGTCAGACAGGGCATTAGTGCCCAGGCTAGACTGTATAATTGGGGTACAGTCTAGAGAATTGCAGGTTGATCCTCATTTGATGTTTCTGGGTAGACCCCTAGGGCAAAGTCTCTCTTCTGGAGGGCAGGCAGAGTGCTGCATTTTGTCTCCAGAATTCCCAAAGTGGAAGGCTTGTGGGCCAGGAGTGTGAGGACGGAAGTCTGAGAACGTGAGCTGGCTTAGGTTTTGGGGCGAGGGCAAGGCAGGCACACTCTGCAGAGCTGAATTGAGATCTCATGCATCTGAAGTCAGGGCGAGGATCAGACGGGAGTTTCTGTCCATGATGTCCTCTACCTGAAGGTGGAGGCATCACAAGGCCATGGAGGTTTTCCCACGGTGCAAGTGTGTGATGCTGCAAAACACAAGGATTTTTTCTGCAGGACAGTTGAGACCTGTTGAATGGATCAAGGACACCCCATTAGGAATTTCTCCAGAGCAGAGTTCTAACAACGGATACCTGGGCAACGAACTCGCATTCCAATTGTCTCCTAGTGACAAAGCAGGTTTGATCTGCTGGCACTGGTTGAGCAACCGCCAGGTTTGAGTTGAAATGGACTCTCCTGAGGATGGGTCATAATGTGGGATTGTGTCCATTGAGACATTGGAATGGGGCGGTGACTCCAGTGACGTGAAATTTTCTCCTAACTGGAGGTTTTGACACAGTTCCATATAGCATGATTCCCATGTGGCATGCGATTTGTTCTGATTGGTAGCTCCAGAAACCCCCATGTGCTGGTATTGGAATCCAGGCCTCTGAGGAGAGATACGTGAAAACAAAAGCAATGGACCCGTTTAGGGCCTAGGTGCCTGTCCTGTTCAATCTTCTTTTCTATGGATATCTATCTACAGGTCTGATTGGAGGTAGTGGCTCAGCTTGTGGCAGATGGTCCCTGTTTGTCCCGGACATTCTACAATATTGGGGTGGCCTCGGGGACTTCGGATGTTTCTCCTAATCTGTCAGGTTGTGCCAAAGGAATGAGCAGAATTCCCATGGAGAGGGCAGGCACAGTCCTGAGGTGTGGCTCCATGGGGCCAAGCCTTGAGGGTGTGTGGGCCAGGACAATGGAGACAGAAGTCTGAAAACACAAACTTGGCTTAGGTTTGGGGACATAGGTATGGCAGGCCCGATCTACAGACCGTGAGAATTTTTCAGGCTTTGAACAAAGGGCGAGTGTGTGGCGCTTTTTCAGGCTTTTGTCTCCGGATTTTGTGTCAATGGTGGCCGTGGAATGTCAGGATGGCCTCATCAGCCATGGACGAGTATTTCTCTCTGTGAATTTGGCCCAATTCCAAGTGATTGCAGTCATTCTTTGGACGGTAGGAGTCCTTTCTCTATTTTTTTTTTAACCTCATGTGTCCCACCAAGGAGGGATTCTAGAGAAGAGATCTGAGTAGGGGTGACTAGACTTCTCAAGCACTGGTTAAGGCTTGGGGAGTAGGGGCATGGTAATCTCCATATGTGGGCTCTTGGTCCAGCCCCGGAAAGGCTTTACTTGAGGCCAGGGATCATGCTTAGGATCCTAATGTGTGTTTGTGCCCATCGCAGCCCTCAAGCATGTCTGAGGCCTCATGGGCCATGCTGGTTTCTCCTACACTGCACGTTGGACAACATGCCAACCACAGGGTTTCTGGTCATGGGGAAGGAGGAGTTCTGATTTCTGCATCACGTACACGGCATGGCAGTGAGTAGAGATAAGGTCTAGATTCTGAAGCCTGAAAACCGAGGTTGGTAAGAGATGACGACCTAAGGCCATGGTGGGTCCGATGCACTTAGTGTGCGGCCAGATGTCTGTGTCCATCATGAGGTCTGGGCTCAGGCTGTGTCAGGCAGGGCATTAGTCCCCAGGCTAGACCGTATAATTGGGGTACAGTCGAGTGATGTGAAGGTTGGTCCTCATTTGGGGTTTCTGGTTGGCCCCATAGGGCAAAGATTTTCTTCTGGAGTGCAGGCAGAGTGCTGCATTCTGGCTCCAGAATTGCCAACTTCAGGGCTTGTGGGCCAGGTGTTTTAGGACAGAAGTCTGAGAACACAAGTTCAGCTTAGAATTCGCAGCGGTGACATGGCAGGCACACTCTACAGACCTGAAATGAGATCTCGTGCATCTGAAGTCAGGGCGAGGATCAGATGTTGGCTTAGGTTGGAGTTTCTGTACATGATGTCCCCTTCATGAAGGTGGGGGGGCATCAGGAAACCATGGAAGATTTCCAACTTTGTGAGTGTGTGATGCTCCAAACCACAAGGATTCCGTCAGCGGGACAGTCACGACCTTTTGGATGGATCAAGGACGTCCCATAAGAAATGCTCCAAAGCACAGTTCTAATGATGGATGCCTGGGCAGTCCAACTTGCATTCCAGTTGTGTCCTAGTGAAAAGGAGGATTTGATCTGCTGTCACTGGGGGAACAACCGAGGGGACTGAATTGAAATGGAATCTCATGAGGATCAGTCGATGTGGATTTGTGTCCATGGATCCCTTGGAATGGGGCAGTGGCTCTGTTGCCCTGAAGAATTCTCCTAACCTGAGGTTTTGATGCAGCTCCAAAGAGCAAGTTTCCCATGTAGAGACGAGATTTGTTCTGAAACCCCCACAACCTGGTATTGGAAACCAAGCATCTGGGGAACAATGCCTGGAATCCAAAGCAATGGATCTGATTACGGTCTAGGGGCCTGTCCTTTTCAATATTCTCCTCTGAGTGTCTCTGTCTAAGATTCAGAATGGAGGTCACGGCTCAGCTTGTGTCAGATCACCCATGTTTGTTGGGGGAGGCCAACACTATTGGACTGGTCTTGGGAATTGGAGGTTTCTCCTAATCTGTAAGGTTGTGGCAAATGAAACGGGCAGAGTTCCCTTGGAGAGCACTGGCACAGTCCTTAGGTGTGACACCACCTTTCTGGGTGTCATCCAGGAGGTCCAGGCTCAGGCTGTGTCAGACAGGGCATTAGTGCCAAGCTTAGACTGTATAATTGGAGTAAAGTTGAGTGGCATGCAGGTTGATCCTCATTTGGCGTTTCTGGGTAGCCCCAGGGGCAACGTTTTTCTTCTGGAGGGAAGAAAGAGTGCTGCATTGTGGCGACGGAATTCTCACACTGGAGGGCTTGTGGGCCAGAATTGTGAGGAAGGAAGTGTGAGAACACAAGCTAGGCTTAGGTTTTGGGTCAAGATCATGGCAGGCACACTCTGTAGAGCTAAATCTAAATCTCATGCATCTGAAGTCAGGGCGAGGATCAGACGTAGGCTCAGGTTGAAGTTTCTGTTCAGGATGGCCCCTTCATGATGGTGGGGGGCATCATGGGGCTATGGAGACTTTCCCACGATTGGCATTGTATGTTGCTCCAATCGGCAAGGATTCCTTCTACGGGACAGTCGAGACCGGTCAGATTGCTCCAGGACGTCCCATGCGGAACCACGGCAGTGCAGGGTTCTAAGGATGGATTCCTGGAGTGCCCGCCTCACATTCCTATTGTCTCCTAGTGACTAGGCAGGTTCGATCTGCTTCTTTTGGGGAGCAACCAAAGGGGATGTGTTGAAATGGACTCGCCTGCGGATGGGTCATAATGTGGGTTTGTGTCCATGGAGACCTTGGAATGGGGTGTTGGCTGCTGGGACCTGAAGGTTTCCCTTAACTGGAGGTTGTGACACAGCTCCAAAATGCATGTTTCCCATGTGGAAATGAGATTTGTTCAGACTGGTACCTCCAGAAGAACACATATGCTGGTATTGGAAACCAGGCCTCTGAGGAGAGATGCCTGGAATCAAAAGCAATGGATCTGATTAGGTCCTAGGTGCCTGTCCGGTTCAATCTTCTTCTCTGGGGTTATCTGTCTATGGGTCTGAGTTGAGGTAGTTGCTCATCTTGGGACAGATCACCCTGTTTGCCCTGAGTGGCCAACACTATTGGGATGGCCTCAGGGACGTTGGAGTGTTCTCCTAATCTTTAGGGTTGTGGCCAATGGAATGGGCAGAATTTGCTTGGAGAAGGCAGGCACAGTCCTGAGGCATGGCTCCAGGGGCCCCAGCCTGGAGGGTGTGTGGGCCAGGACAGTGGGGACAGAAATCTGAAAACCCAAACTCAGCTTAGGTTTGGGGACGTAGGTATGACAGGGCTGATCTATAGACCGCGAGGAGAATTTTTCAGGCTATGAACAAAGGGCAAGTGTGAGGCATATATCCAGGATTTTGTCTCTAGATTTTGTGTCAATGGTGGCCATGGAATGACGGGATGGCCTCTTTGGCCATGGATGATTCTTTCTCTTTTAAGATTTGGTCAGATCCCAAGTTTTGGGGCTCATTCAGGGGATGGAGGAGACCCTTCGATATTTTTTTCCTCAGGGGTTCCAGAGCAGAGACCTGAATAGGGGTGACTAGAACTCTCAACCTCTCATTAATATTGGGGGACTAGGGATGGCAATGCGGGTTCTTGGTCCAGACCCTGAGAGGCTTTACTTGAGGACAGGGCTCACACTGAGGGTCCCAATGTGTTTGTGCCCATTGAGGTTCTCAAGCATGGGCGGGGACTCATGGGCTACACTGGATTCTCCTACACTGAACGTTGGAAAACATGCCAACCACAAGGTTTCTTGCCTTGAGGAAGAAGGAGTTTCATTTCTGCATCACGTTCACCCCTGGGTAGTGAGTATAGATAAGGTCTAGGTTCTGAAGCCTGAAAACCAAGGTTGGGAAGAGATGATGACCTAAAGCCATGGCGGGTCTGATGTGCTCAGTGTACAGCCAGCTGTCTGGGTGTCGGTTGGGAATTCAGACCTCAGGCTGTGCAAGACAGGGCATTAACGCCGAAGCGAAACTGTATAATTGGGGTAGAGTCAAGTGGCATGCAGGTTGATCCTCATTTGGTGTTTCTGGTTAGCCCCATAGGACAACGTTTCTCTTCTGGAGGGCAGTCAGAGTGCTGCATTGTGTCTCTAGAATTCCCTAACTGGAGGGCTGGTGGGCTCGGAGTGTGAGGACGAAGTCTGAGAACAATAGCTAGGTTTTGCTTCGGGGCGGGGTTTCGGCAGGCACACTCTGCAGAGTTGAATCAAGATTTCGTGCATCTGAAGTCAGGGCGAGGATTAGACGTTGGCTCAGGTTGGAGTTTCTGTCCAAGATGGCTCTTTCATGAAGGGGACGGTGCACCACGAGGCCACAGAGCTTTTCCCATGATGGGAGTGGTGAGGTGCTCCAAAGCGCAAGGATTCCTTCTGCAGGACAGCTGTGACCTGTTGGATGGCTCCAGGACGTCCCATATGGAATTACTTCAGAGTAGTTTTCTACAGATGGATGCCTAGCCAGCCCGCCTCACACTCCAATTGTCTCCTAGTGACAAGATAGGTTCGATCTGCTGGCTCTAGGGGAGCACTCAAGGGCACTGAGTTGAAATAGACTCTCCTGCAGATGGGTCCTAATGTGGGATTGTGTCCATGGAGACCTTGGAATGAGGTGGTGGCACCGGGGCCCTGAAGGATTTTCCTAGCCGGAGGTTTTGACACAGCTTGAAAGAGCACGTTTCCCATGTGGAGAAGACATTTGTTCTGACTGATGACTCAGGAAACCCCCATATGGTGGTATTGAAAACCAGGCCTCTGAGGTTCTGACATAGCTCCACGAGCAAGTTTCCAATGTGCAGACAAGACTTGCTCTGAAGGGGCCTCTGGAAACCCCATAGGCTGGTATTGGAAACCAGGCCTCTGAGAAGAGATGCCTGGAAACCAAAGCAATGGATCTGATTAGGGCCTAGGGGCCTGTCCAGTTCAATGTTCTTCTCTGGGGACATCTGTCTCCGAGTTGGTGTGGAGCCAGTTGCTCAGCTAGTGTCAGATCAGCCCTGTTTGTTCCAAGCGGCCTACAATATTGGTATGGTCCCAAGGAAATTGGAGATTTCTCCTGATTTATATGGTTGTGGCCAATGGAATATGAAGAATTCCCTTTGAGAGGGCAGGAAGAATCCTGAGGTGTGGTTCCAGGGGCCCTAGCCTGGAGGGTGTGTGTTTTTAGACAACTGTCCAAACAGCCCTGGCCTACACAACCTACAGGCTCAGGCCCCTGGAGCCAAACCTGAGGACTGTACTTGCCCTCTCCAAGGGAATTGTGTGTGCCCATTCGAATGGCCACAACCCTTCTAATAGGATAAACCTCTAAAGTCCCTGATTCATCTCAATAGTGGTGACTTCCCAGGAAAAACAGGGGCAATCTGAGCCCAACTGAGCACCTACCTGCACTCAGACCCATAGACAGATGTCCCCAGAGGTAAAAAGGAAAGAACAGGCCCCTAGGCACTAATCAGATCCATTGCTTTGGTTTTCAGGCATCTTTCCTCAGAGGCCTGGATTTCAAAAGCAGCATATAGCTGTTTCTTGACCCACACATCAGAAAACATCTCATCTACACATGGGAAACTTGCACGTTGGGGCTGTGTCAAAGCCTCTGTTTAGGAGAACCCTTTAGGGCCCCAGTGCCTCCGCTTCAATCCAAGGTCTCCATAGACACAAAAGCACGTTAGGACCCATCCCCAGGGGTGTCCATTTCAACTCAGCGTCCTCGGTTGCTCCCCACAGATCCAGGAGATCTAACCTGTCTTGTTGCTAGGAGACAATTGGAATGCGAGGTGGGCTACCCAGCCATCCATCCTTAGAACCCTGCTCAGAATCATTGGCCTGGAGCCAAACAACAGGTCTCAATTGTCCTGCAGAAGACTCTCTGCAGTTTGGAGCTTCTCACAACTCCCATCGTGGGAAAACCCCCATGGCCTCGTGATGCCCCCGCCCATTCATGAAGGGGCCATCAGGGACAGAAACTCCAACCTGAGCGATCGTCTGATCCTCGCCCTGACTTCAGATGCACGAGATCTCGATTCAGGTCTGTAGATTGTGCGTGCCATGGCCTCACCCAGAAACCTAAGCCTAGCTTGTGTTCTCAGACTTTTGTCGTCAGACTACTGGCCCACAAGCCCTCCAGTTTGGCAATCCAGAACTACAATGCAGCACTCTGCCGGCCCTCCAGAAGAAAAACATTGTCCTCTGGTGCTACCCAGTAATCCCAAATGAGGATCAACCTGCACCGACCTTGGCTGTACCCCAAATACATAGGCTGACCAGGGCACTAATGCCCTTTCTGACACAGCCTGAGCCTGGACCCCCTGGCCCCTCCCAGACAGCTGGCCGCACACTGAGCACATCGAGCCGCCATGGCCTTAGGTCGTCATCTCTTCCCAACATCAGTTTTCAGGTTTCAGAACCTAGACCTTATCTCCAATCACTGCCCAGGGTTGAAGGTGATGCAGAAATCAGAACTCCTTCCCCATGGCAAGAAACCTTGTGGTTGGCATGTGTAGTGTAGTTGAAACCAGTGTGGCCCATGAGGCCCCGCCCATGCTCGCGGCCCACATTGGTCACAAACACACATTGTGATGCTCAGGCTGAGCCCAGTCCTCAAGTAAGGCCACTCAGTGGCTGGATGAAGAGATATCATATTGGGCTCGCCATGCCCCTAGGCCCCAATTTTTAACCATAGTTCGGGTTGTCCCTTCAGTCTTCCCCACGGCTTGGCTTTGGAATTCCTCTTTTGGTGGGACAGCTGAGGTAACAAAACTGAAATGAGTCCTCCCATCCCACAGATTGACGAAAAGCAATTGGGAATCGGGCCAAATCCTCAGAGAGGAAGATTTGTCCATGGCCCATGAGGCGTCCCCGACATTCCACGGCCATCGCTGATACAAAATCCCGAGACAAAAGCCTGAGCAAGAGCCTCAGACTCGCACTTTCTTCATATCCTGAAGAGTTCTTCTCATGGTTTGTAGATCGGGCCTGCCATACCTACGTCCCCAAACCTAAGCTGAGTTTGTGTTTTCAGACTTCTGTCCTCAAAGTCTTGGGCCACACACCCTCCAGGCTGGGCCCCTGGAGCCCCACATTAGGACTGTGCCTACCAATCCATGGGAATTCTGCCCATTCCATGGTCCAAAATCGTACAAATTAGGAGAAATCTCCAAAGTCCCTGAGGCCATCCCAATAGTGTAGGTCGCCCGGAACAAACAAGGGCTGTCTGACACCAGGTGATAATCGACCTCCACTCATACCATAGATGGATGTCCCCAGAGAAGAAGATTGAACCAGACAGGACCCTAGGCCATAATAGGATACATTGCTTTGGGTTACAGGCATGTGTCCTCAAAAGCCTGATTCCAATACGAGCATAGGGGTTTTCCTGAGGCACCCATCAGAACTCATCTCGTCTCCACAAGGAAACCTGTGCATGGGAGCCATGTCCAAAGCTTAGGAGAGTACTTCAGGGTCCCGGTGCCACCGCCCCATTCCAACGCCCTCATGGACACAAAAACACATTAGGACCCATCCTCAGGAAAGTCCATTTCAACTCAGCCACCCCGGTTTCTCCCGCAGAGCCATCAGATCTAAACTGTCTTGTTGCTAGGAGACAATTGGAATGCGAGGCGGGCTTCCCAGGCATCCATCCACGAACGGTGCTCTGCAGTCATTCCATATGGGATGTCCTGGAGCTGTCCAACAGGTCTCAATTGTCCCGCAGAAGGAATCCATGAAGGGGGCATCCCACAACTCCCAACGTGGGATAACCTCAATGGCCTCGAGATTCCGCTCCCTTCATGAAGCGGCCGTCATGCTCAGAAACTCCAACCTGAGCCAACGTCTGATCCTCGCCCTGACTTCAGATGCATGAGATATTGGTTCAGATCTGCAGGGGGTACCTGCCGTGCCCTCGCCCTGAAACCCGAGTCTAGCTTGTCTTCTCAGACTTCCGTCCTCACACTCCTGGCCCCGAAGCCCTCAAGTTTGGCAATTCCGGAACCACAATGCAGCACTCTGCCTGCCCTCTAGAAAAAAAATTATTGCCTCATGAGCTGCCCAGGCACCTTAAATGAGGGTAAACCTACACAGCACTCGACTTTACCCAAATTATATAGTCTAACCAGGGCACTAATGCACTGTCGAACACAACCTGAGCCCGGACCTCCTGACCAACACCCAGAAAGCTGACCGCACACTGAGCACATAAAACCCGCCATGGCCTTAGGTCATCATCTCTTCCCTACCTCAGTTTTCAGGCTTCAGAACCGAGACCTTATCTCCAATCACTTCCCAGGGGTGAGTGTGATGCAGAAATCAGAACTCCTCCTTACCCATGGCAAGAACCCTGTGGTTGGCACGTTGTCCAACGTTCAGTGTAGGAGAAACCAGCATTCACCCTGAGGCCCCGCCCATTCTTGAGTGCGACGAGGGCATACACACGCATTGTGACCCTCAGCATGAGTCCTGTCCTCTAGTAAGTCCACTCAGTTGCTGGACCATTAGATGTCATAATGGGCTTGACATGTCCCTAGGCCCCAATTTTTAACCAAATTTCTGATGGTCCAGTCGCCCCTCCCCAGGGCTCTACTCTGGAATCCCTCATTTGGTGGGACACCTGAGGATAAAAAAGAAAAAAACAAGAATAAAAAAAAAACGGACTTCTTCCAGCCCACAGAATGACCCCAAACTCTTTGGACGGGGCCATACCACCAGAGAGTAAGACTCGTCCATTTCCCATGAAGTCACCCAGAAATTCAACGACCATGAGTGACACGATATCCAGAGACAAAAACTTGAGCAGGAGCCTCACACTCGCCCTTCTTTCAAATCCCGAAGAGTTCTCCTCATGGTCTGTAGATCAGTCCTGCCATACCTATGACCCGAAACATAAGCCGAGTTTGTGTTTTCAGACAACTCTCCAAACAGCCCTGGCCTACACAACCTACAGGCTCAGGCCCTGGAGCCAAACCTGAGGACTGTACTTGCCCTCTCCAAGGGAATTGTGTGTGCCCATTCCAATGGCCACTACCCTTCTAATAGGATAAACCTCCAAAGTCCCTGATCCATCTCAATAGTGGTGGCTTCCCAGGAACAACAGGGGCAATCTGAGACCAACGAGCACCTACCTGCACTCAGACCCATAGACAGATGTCCCCAGAGGAAAAAGGAAAGAACAGGCCCCTAGGCACTAATCAGATCCATTGCTTTGGTTTCCAGGCATCACTCCTCAGAGGCCTGGATTTCAAAAGCAGCATATAGCTGTTTCTTGACTCACCCATCAGAAAACATCTCATCTACACATGGGAAACTTGCACGTTGGAGCTCTGTCAAAGGCTCTGTTTAGGAGAACCCTTCAGGGCCCCAGTGCCACCGCTTCATTCCAAGGTCTCCATAGACACAAAAGCACGTTAGGACCCATCCCCAGGAATGTCCATTTCAACTCAGCGTCCTCGGTTGCTCCCCACAGATCCAGGAGATCTAATCTGTCTTGTTGCTAGGAGACAATGGAATGCGAGGTGGGCTACCCAGCCATCCATCCTTAGAACCCTGATCAGAATCATTGGCCTGGAGCCAAACAACAGGTCTCAATTGTCCTGCAGAAGACTCTCTGCAGTTTGGAGCTTCTCACAACTCCCATCGTGGGAAAACCCCCATGGCCTCGTGATGCCCCCCCATTCATGAAGGGGCCATCAGGGACAGAAACTCCAACCTGAGCGATCGTCTGATCCTCGCCCTGACTTCAGATGCACGAGATCTCGATTCAGGTCTGTAGATTGTGCGTGCCATGGCCTCACCCAGAAACCTAAGCCTAGCTTGTGTTCTCAGACTTTTGTCGTCAGACTACTGGCCCACAAGCCCTCCAGTTTGGCAATCCAGAACTACAATGCAGCACTCTGAGGGCCCTCCAGAAGAAAAACATTGTCCTCTGGTGCTACCCAGTAATGCCAAATAAAGATCAACCTGCACCGACCTTGGCTGTACCCCAAATACATAGGCTGACCAGGGCACTAATGCCCTTTCTGACACAGCCTGAGCCTGGACCCCCTGGCCCCTCCCAGACAGCTGGCCGCACACTGAGCACATCGAGCCGCCATGGCCTTAGGTCGTCATCTCTTCCCAACATCAGTTTTCAGGTTTCAGAACCTAGACCTTATCTCCAATCACTGCCCAGGGTTGAAGGTGATGCAGAAATCAGAACTCCTTCCCCATGGCAAGAAACCTTGTGGTTGGCATGTTGTCCAACGTTCAGTGTAGTTGAAACCAGTGTGGCCCATGAGGCCCCGCCCATGCTCGCGGGCCACATTGGTCACAAACACACATTGTGACGCTCAGGCTGAGCCCAGTCCTCAAGTAAGGCCACTCAGTGGCTGGATGAAGAGATATCATATTGGGCTTGCCATGCCCCTAGGCCCCAATTTTTAACCATAGTTCGGGTTGTCCCTTCAGTCTTCCCCACGGCTTGGCTTTGGAATTCCTCTTTTGGTGGGACAGCTGAGGTAACAAAACGGAAATGAGTCCTCCCTTCCCACAGATTGACGAAAAGCAATTGGGAATCGGGCCAAATCCTCAGAGAGGAAGATTCGTCTATGGCCCATGAGGCGTCCCCCACATTCCACGGCCATCGCTGATACAAAATCCAGAGACAAAAGCCTGAGCAAGAGCCTCAGACTCACACATTCTTCATATCCTGAAGAGTTCTTCTCATGGTTTGTAGATCGGGCCTGCCATACCTACGTCCCCAAACCTAAGATGAGTTTGTGTTTTCAGACTTCTGTCCTCAAAGTCTTGGGCCACACACCCTCCAGGCTGGGCCCCTCGAGCCACACATTAGGACTGTGCTTACCAATCCATGGGAATTCTGCCCATTCCATGGTCCAAAATCGTACAAATTAGGAGAAATCTCCAAAGTCCCTGAGGCCATCCCAATAGTGTAGGTCGCCCGGAACAAACAAGGGCTGTCTGACACCAGCTGATAATCGACCTCCACGCATACCATAGATGGATGTCCCCAGAGAAGAAGATTGAACCAGACAGGACCCTAGGCCATAATAGGATACATTGCTTTGGGTTACAGGCATGTGTCCTCAAAAGCCTGATTCCAATACGAGCATAGGGGTTTTCCTGAGGCACCCATCAGAACTCATCTCGTCTCCACAAGGAAACCTGTGCATGGGAGCCATGTCCAAAGCTTAGGAGAGTACTTCAGGGTCCCGGTGCCACCGCCCCATTCCAAGGCCCTCATGGACACAAAAACACATTAGGACCCATCCTCAGGAAAGTCCATTTCAACTCAGCCACCCCGGTTGCTCCCGCAGAGCCATCAGATCTAAACTGTCTTGTTGCTAGGAGACAATTGGAATGCGAGGCGGGCTTCCCAGGCATCCATCCGCGAACGGTGCTCTGGAGTCATTCCATATGGGATGTCCTGGAGCTGTCCAACAGGTCTCAATTGTCCCGCAGAAGGAATCCATGAAGGGGGCATCCCACAACTCCCAACGTGGGAAAACCTCAATGGCCTCGAGATTCCGCTCCCTTCATGAAGCGGCCGTCATGCTCAGAAACTCCAACCTGAGCCAACGTCTGATCCTCGCCCTGACTTCAGGTGCATGAGATATTGGTTCAGATCTGCAGGGTGTGCCTGCCGTGTCCTCGCCCTGAAACCCAAGTCTAGCTTGTCTTCTCAGACTTCCGTCCTCACACTCCTGGCCCCGAAGCCCTCAAGTTTGGCAATTCCGGACCCACTATGCAGCACTCTGCCTGCCCTCTAGAAAAAAAATTATTGCCTCATGAGCTGCCAGGCACCTTAAATGAGGGTAAACCTACACAGCACTCGACTTTACCCAAATTATATAGTCTAACCTGGGCACTAATGCACTGTCGAACACAACTTGAGCCCGGACCTCCTGACCAACACCCAGAAAGCTGACCGCACACTGAGCACAAAAAACCCGTCAT
Source organism: Mustela nivalis (assembly GCF_964662115.1). NCBI lineage: Eukaryota > Metazoa > Chordata > Mammalia > Carnivora > Mustelidae > Mustela > Mustela nivalis. The sequence goes on along the minus strand of NW_028136022.1, from coordinate 321,562 downwards.
GGCCTTAGGTCATCATCTCTTCCCTACCTCAGTTTTTAGGCTTCAGAACCGAGACCTTATCTCCAATCACTTCCCAGGGGTGAGTGTGATGCAGAAATCAGAACTCCTTCTTACCCATGGCAAGAACCCTGTGGTTGGCACGTTGTCCAACGTTCAGTGTAGGAGAAACCAGCATTCACCCTGAGGCCCCGCCCATTCTTGAGTGCGACGAGGGCATACACACGCATTGTGACCCTCAGCATGAGTCCTGTCCTCTAGTAAGTCCACTCAGTTGCTGGACCATTAGATGTCATAATGGGCTTGACATGTCCCTAGGCTCCAATTTTTAACCAAATTTCTGATGGTCCAGTCGCCCCTCCCCAGGGCTCTACTCTGGAATCGCTCATTTGGTGGGACACCTGAGGATAAAAAAGTAAAAAACAAGAATAAAAAAAAAAAACGGACTTCTTCCAGCCCAAAGAATGACCCCAAACTCTTTGGACGGGGCCAAACCACCAGAGAGTAAGACTCGTCCATTTCCCATGAAGACACCCAGAAATTCCACGACCATGAGTGACACGGTATCCCGAGACAAAAACTTGAGCAGGAGCCTCACACTCGCCCTTCTTTCAAATCCCGAAGAGTTCTCCTCATGGTCTGTAGATCAGTCCTGCCATACCTATGACCCGAAACATAAGCCGAGTTTGTGTTTTCAGACAACTGTCCAAACAGCCCTGGCCTACAAAACCTACAGGCTCAGGCCCCTGGAGCCAAACCTGAGGACTGTACTTGCCCTCTCCAAGGGAATTGTGTGTGCCCATTCCAATGGCCACTACCCTTCTAATAGGATAAACCTCCAAAGTCCCTGATCCATCTCAATAGTGGTGGCTTCGCAGGAACAACAGGGGCAATCTGAGCCCAAATGAGCCCCTACCTGCACTCAGACCCATAGACAGATGTCGCCAGAGGTAAAAAGGAAAGAACAGGCCCCTAGGCACTAATCAGATCCATTGCTTTGGTTTCCAGGCATCTCTCCTCAGAGGCCTGGATTTCAAAAGCAGCATATAGCTGTTTCTTGACTCACCCATCAGAAAACATCTCATCTACACATGGGAAACTTGCACGTTGGAGCTCTGTCAAAGGCTCTGTTTAGGAGAACCCTTCAGGGCCCTAATGCCACCGCTTCATTCCAAGGTCTCCATAGACACAAAAGCACGTTAGGACCCATCCCCAGGGGTGTCCATTTCAACTCAGCGGCCTCGGTTGCTCCCCACAGATCCAGGAGATCTAACCTGTCATGTTGCTAGGAGACATTTGGAATGCGAGGTGGGCTACCCAGCCATCCGTACTTAGAACCCTGCTCAGAATCATTGGCCTGGAGCCAAACAACAGGTCTCAATTGTCCTGAAGACAATTGTCTTCTCATGGTTTGTAGATCGGGCCTGCCATACCTACGTCCCCAAACCTAAGATGAGTTTTTGTTTTCAGACTTCTGTCCTCAAAGTATTGGGCCACACACCCTCCAGCCTGGGCCCCTGGAGCCACACATTCGGACTGTGACTACCAATCCATGGGAATTTTGCCCATTCCATGGTCCAAAACGTACAAATTAGGAGAAACCTCCAAAGTCCCTGAGGCCATCCCAATAGTGTAGGTCACCCGGAACAAACAAGGGCTGTCTAACGCCAGCTGATAATCGACCTCCACTCATACCATAGATGGATGTCTCCAGAGAAGAAGATTGAACCAGACAGGACCCTAGGCCATAATAGGATCCATTGATTTGGGTTACAGGCATGTGTCCTCAAAAGCCTGATTCCAATACGAGCATAGGATTTTTCTGAAGGCACCCAAAAGAACACATCTCGTCTCCACAAGGAAACCTGTGCATGGGAGCCATGTCCAAAGCTTAGGAGAGTACTTCAGGGTCCCGGTGCCACCACCCCATTCCAAGGCCCTCATGGACACAAACATACATTAGGACCCATCCTCAGGAAAGTCCATTTCAACTCAGCCACCCCGGTTGCTCCCGCAGAGCCATCATATCTAAACTGTCTTGTTGCTAGGAGACAATTGGAATGCGAGGCGGGCTTCCCAGGCATCCATCCACGAACGGGGCTCTGGAGTCATTCCATATGGGATGTCCTGGAGCTGTCCAACAGGTCTCAATTGTCCCGCAGAAGGAATCCTTGAAGGGGGCATCCCACAACTCCCAACGTGGCAAAACCTCAATGGCCTCGAGATTCCGCTCCCTTCATGAAGCGGCCGTCATGCTCAGTAACTCCAACCTGAGCCAACGTCTGATCCTCGCCCTGACTTCAGATGCATGAGATATTTGTTCAGATCTGCAGGGGGTACCTGCCGTGCCCTCGCCCTGAAACCCGAGTCTAGCTTGTCTTCTCAGACTTCAGTCCTCACACTCCTGGCCCCGAAGCCCTCAAGATTGGCAATTCCGGACCCACAATGCAGCACTCCGCCTGCCCTATAGAAAAAAAAATATTGCCTCATGAGCTGCCCAGGCACCTTAAATGAGGGTAAACTTACACAGCATTCGACTTTACCCAAATTATATAGTCTAACCTGGGCACTAATGCACTGTCGAACACAACCTGAGCCCGGACCTCATGACCAACACTCAGAAAGCTGACCGCACACTGAGCACATAAAACCCGCCATGGCCTTAGGTCATCATGTCTCCCCTACCTCAGTTTTCAGGCTTCAGAACCGAGACCTTATCTACAATCACGGCCCAGGGGTGAGTGTGATGCAGAAATCATAACTGCTCCTTACCCATGGCAAGAAACCTTGTGGTTGGCACGTTGTCCAACGTTCAGTGTAGGAGAAACCAGCATTCACCCTGAGGCCCCGCCCTTCTTGAGTGTTACGAGGGCATACACACGCATTGTGACCCTCCGCATGAGTCCTGTCCTCTAGTAAGTCCTCTCAGTGGCTGGACCATTAGATGTCATAATGGGCTTGAAATGTCCCTAGGCCCCAATTTTTAACCAGATTTCTGATTGTCCAGTCGCCCCTCCCCAGGGCTCTACTCTGGAATCCCTCATTCGGTGGGACACCTGAGGTTAAAAAAGAAAAACAACAACAACAACAACAACAAAAAAAAAAACCTGACTTCTTCAAGCCCACAGAATGACCCCACACTCTTTGGACGAGGCCAAACCACCAGAGAGTAAGAGTCGTCCATTTCCCATGAAGTCACCCAGAAATTCCACGACCATGAGTGACACGATATCCAGAGACAAACACTTGAGCAATAGCCTCACACTCGCCCTTCTTTCAAATCCCGAAGAGTTCTCCTCATGGTCTGTAGATCAGTCCTGCCATACCTATGACCCGAAACATAAGCCGAGTTTGTGTTTTCAGACAACTGTCCAAACAGCCCTTGCCTACACAACCTACAGGCTCAGGCGCCTGGAGCCAAACCTGAGGACTGTACTTGCCCTCTCCAAGGGAATTGTGTGTGCCCATTCCAATGGCCACAACCCTTCTAATAGGATAAACCTCCAAAGTCCCTGATCCATCTCAATAGTGGTGGCTTCCCAGGAAAAACAGGGGCAATCTGAGCCCAACTGAGCACCTACCTGCACTCAGACCCATAGATAGATGTCCCCAGAGGAAAAAAGGAAAGAACAGGCCCCTAGGCACTAATCAGATCCATTGCTTTAGTTTCCAGGCATCTCTCCTCAGAGGCCTGGATTTCAAGAGCAGCATATAGCTGTTTCGTGACTCACCCATCAGAAAACATCTCATCTACACATGGGAAACTTGCACGTTGGAGCTGTGTCAAAGCCTCTGTTTAGGAGAACCCTTTAGGGCCCCAGTGCCACCACTTCATTCCAAGGTCTCCATTGACACAAAGCACATTAGGACCCATCCCCAGGGGTGTCCATTTCAATTCAGCGTCCTCGGTTGCTCCCCACAGATCCAGGAGATCTAACCTGTCTTGTTGCTAGGAGACAATTGGAATGCGAGGTGGGCTACCCAGCCATCCATCCTTAGAACCCTGCTCAGAATCATTGGCCTGGAGCCAAACAACAGGTCTCAATTGTCCTGCGGAAGACTCTCTGCAGTTTGGAGCTCCTCACAACTCCCATCGTGGGAAAACACCCATGGCCTCGTGATGCCCCCCCATCCATGAAGGGGCCATCAGGGTCAGAAACTCCAACCTGAGCGATCGTCTGATCCTCGCCCTGACTTCAGATGCACGAGATCTCGATTCAGGTCTGTAGATTGTGCCTGCCATGGCCTCACCCAGAAACCTAAGCATAGCTTGTGTTCTCAGACTTTTGTCGTCAGACTACTGGCCCACAAGCCCTCCAGTTTGGCAATCCAGAACTACAATGCAGCACTCTGCCGGCCCTCCAAAAGAAAAACATTGTCCTCTGGGGCTACCCAGTAACCCCAAATGAGGATCAACCTGCACCGACCTTGGCTGTACCCCAAATACATAGGCTGACAAGGGCACTAATGCCCTTTCTGACACAGCCTGAGCCTGGACCCCCTGGACCCTCCCAGACAGCTGGCCGCACACTGAGCACATCGAGCCGCCATGGCCTTAGGTCGTCATCTCTTCCCAACCTCGGTTTTTAGGTTTCAGAACCTAGGCAATATCTCCAATCACTGCCCAGGGTTGAAGGTGATGCAGAAATAAGAACTCCTTCCCCATGGCAAGAAAACTTGTGGTTGGCATGCTGTCCATCGTTCAGTGTAGTTGAAACCAGTGTGGCCCATGAGGCCCCGCCCATGCTCACGGGCCACATTGGTCACAAACACACATTGTGACGCTCAGGCTGAGCCCAGTTCTCAAGTAAGGCCACTCAGTGGCTGGATGAAGAGATATCATATTGGGCTTGCCATGCCCCTAGGCCCCAATTTTTAACAATAGTTCGGGTTGTCCCTTCAGTCTTCCCCTCGGCTTTGCTTTGGAATTCCTCTTTTGGTGGGACACCTGAGGTAACAAAACTGAAATGAGTCCTCCCATCCCACAGATTGAAGAAAGCAATTGGGAATCGGGCCAAATCCTCAGAGAGGAAGATTCGTCCATGGCCCAGGAGGCCTCCCCGACATTCCACGGCCATCGCTGATACAAAATCCAGAGACAAAAGCCTGAGCAAGCGCCTCAGACTCGCACTTTCTTCATATCCTGAATAGTTCTTCTCATGGTTTGTAGATCGGGCCTGGCATACCTACGTCCCCAAACCTAAGCTGAGTTTGTGTTCTCAGACTTCTGTCCCCAAAGTCTTGGGCCACACACCCTCCAGCCTGGGCCCCTGGAGCCACACATTAGGACTGTGCCTACCAATCCTATGGAATTCTGCCCATTCCATGGTCCAAAATCGTACAAATTAGGAGAAACCTCCAAAGTCCCTGAGGCCATCCCAATAGTGTAGGTCGCCCGGAACAAACAAGGGCTGTCTGACACCAGCTGATAATCGAACTCCACTCATACCATAGATGGATGTCTCCAGAGAAGAAGATTGAACCAGACAGGACCCTAGGCCATAATAGGATCCATTGCTTTTGGTTACAGGCATGTGTCCTCAAAAGCCTGATTCCAATACGAGCATAGGTGTTTTCCTGAGGCACCCATTAGAACTCATCTCGTCTCCACAAGGAAACCTGTGCAGGGGAGCCATGTCCAAAGCTTAGGAGAGTACTTCAGGGTCCCGGTGCCACCGCCCCATTCCAAGGCTGTCATGGACACAAAAACACATTAGGACCCATCCTCAGGAAAGTCCATTTCAACTCAGCCACCCCGGTTGCTCCGGCAGAGCCATCAGATCTAAACTGTCTTGTTGCTAGGAGACAATTGGAATGCGAGGCGGGCTTCCCAGGCATCCATCCGCGAACGGGGCTCTGGAGTCATTCCATATGGGATGTCCTGGAGCTGTCCAACAGGTCTCAATTGTCCCGCAGAAGGAATCCTTGAAGGGGGCATCCCACAACTCCCAACGTGGCAAAACCTCAATGGCCTCGAGATTCCGCTCCCTTCATGAAGCGGCCGTCATGCTCAGAAACTCCAACCTTTGTCAACGTCTGATCCTCGCCCTGACTTCAGATGCATGAGATATTTGTTCAGATCTGCAAGGGGTAACTGCCGTGCCCTAGCCCTGAAACCCAAGTCTAGCTTCTCTTCTCAGACTTCCGTCCTCACACTCCTGGCCTCGAAGCCCTCAAGTTTGGCAATTCCAGACCCACAATGCAGCACTCTGCCTGTGCTCTAGAAAAAAAATTACTGCCTCATGAGCTGACCAGACACCTTAAATGAGGGTAAACCTACACAGCACTCGACTTTACCCAAATTATATAGTCTAACCTGGGCACTAATGCACTGTCGAACACAACCTGAGCCCGGACCTCCTGAACAACACCCAGAAAGCTGACCACACACTGAGCACATAAAACCCGCCATGGCCTTAGGTCATCATCTCTTCCCTACCTCAGTTTTCAGGCTTCAGAACCGAGACCTTATCTCCAATCACTGCCCAGGGATGAGTGTGATGCAGAAATCATAACTCCTCCTTACCCATGGCAAGAACCCTTGTGGTTGGCACGTTGTCCAACGTTCAGTGTAGGAGAAACCAGCATTCACCCTGAGGCCCCGCCCATCCTTGAGTGCTATGAGGGCATACACAGGCATTGTGACCCTCAGCATGAGTACTGTCCTCTAGTAAGTCCTCTCAGTGGCTGGACCATTAGATGTCATAATGGGCTTGACATGTCCCTAGGCCCCAATTTTAACCAGATTTCTGATTGTCCAGTCGCCTCTCCCCAGGGCTCTACTCTGGAATCCCTCATTCGGTGGGACACCTGAGGTTAAAAAAGAAAACAACAACAACAACAACAAAAAAAAAAAAAACGGACTTCTTCCAGCCCACAGAATGACCGAAAACTCTTTGGACGGGGCCAAACCACCAGAGAGTAAGACTCGTCCATTTTCCATGAAGTCACCCAGAAATTCCACGACCATGAGTGACACGATATCCAGAGACAAAACTTGAGCAGGAGCCTCACACTAGCCCTTCTTTCAAATCCCGAAGAGTTCTCCTCATGGTCTGTAGATCAGTCCTGCCATACCTATGACCCGAAACATAAGCCGAGTTTGTGTTTTCTGACAACTGTCCAAACAGCCCTGGCCTACACAACCTACAGGCTCAGGCCCCTGGAGCCAAACCTGAGGACAGTACTGGCCCTCTCCAAGGGAATTGTGTGTGCCCATTCCAATGGCCACAACCCTTCTAATAGGATAAACCTCCAAAGTCCCTGATCCATCTCAATAGTGGTGGCTTCCCAGGAAAAACATGGGCAATCTGAGCCCAACTGAGCACCTACCTGCACTCAGACCCATAGACAGATGTCCCCAGAGGTAAAAAGGAAAGAACTGGCCCCTAGGCACTAATCAGATCCATTGCTTTGGTTTCCAGGCATCTCTCCTCAGAGGCCTGGATTTCAAAAGCAGCATATAGCTGTTTCTTGACTCACCCATCAGAAAACATCTCATCTACACATGGGACACTTGCACGTTGGAGCTGTGTCAAAGCCTCTGTTTAGGAGAACCATTTAGGGCACCTGTGCCACCGCTTCATTCCAAGGTCTCCATAGACTTAAAAGTACATTAGGACCCATCCTTAGGGGTGTCCATTTCAACTCAGCGTCCTCGGTTGCTCCCCACAGATCCAGGAGATCTAACCTGTCTAGTTGCTAGGAGACAATTGGAATGCGAGGTGGGCTACCCAGGCATCCATCCTTAGAACCCTGCTCAGAATCATTGGCCTGGAGCCAAAGAAGAGGTCTCAATTGTCCTGCAGATGACTCTCTGCAGTTTGGAGCTCCTCACAACTCCCATCGTGGGAAAACACCCATGGCCTCGTGATGCCCCCCCCCATTCATGAAGGGGCCATCAGGGTCAGAAACTCCAACCTGAGCGATCGTCTGATCCTCGCCCTGACTTCAGATGCACGAGATCTCAATTCAGGTCTGTAGATTGTGCCTGCCATGGCCTCACCCAGAAACCTAAGCCTAGCTTGTGTTCTCAGACTTTTGTTGTCAGACTACTGGCCCACAAGCCCTCCAGTTTGGCAATCCAGAATTACAATGCAGCACTCTGCCGACCCTCCAGAAGAAAAACATTGTCCTCTGGGGCTACCCAGTAACCCCAAATGAGGATCAACCTGCACCGACCTTGGCTGTACCCCAAATACATAGGCTGACCAGGGCACTAATGCCCTTTCTGGTACAGCCTGAGCCTGGACCCCCTGGCCCCTCCCAGAAGCTGGCCGCACACTGAGCACAACGAGCCGCCATGGCCTTAGGTCGTCATCTCTTCCCAACCTCAGTTTAAGGTTTCAGAACCTAGGCCATATCTCCAATCACTGCCCAGGGTGAAGGTGATGCAGAAATCAGAAATCCTTCCCCATGGCAAGAAACTTTGTGGTTGGCATGTTGTCCAACTTTCAGTGTAGTTGAAACCAGTGTGGCCCATGAGGCCCCGCCAATGCTCATGGTCCACATTGGTCACAAACACACATTGTGACGCTCAGGCTGAGACCAGTCCTCAAGTAAGGCCACTCAGTGACTGGATGAAGAGATAGCATATTGGGCTTGCCACGCCCCTAGGCCCCAATTTTTAACTATAGTTCGGGTTGTCCCTTCAGTCTTCCCCACGGCTTGGCTTTGGAATTCCTCTTTTGGTGGGACACCTGAGGTAACAAAACTGAAATGAGTCCTCCCATCCCACAGATTGACGAATATTAATTGGGAATCGGGCCAAATCCTTAGAGAGGAAGATTCGTCCATGGCCCATGAGGCCTCCCCAACATTCCACGGCCATCGCTGACACAAAATCCAGAGACAAAAGCCTGAGCAAGCGCCTCAGACTCGCACTTTCTTCATATCCTGAAGAGTTCTTCTCATGGTTTATAGATCGGGCCTGCCATACCTACGTCCCCAACCCTAAGCTGAGTTTGTGTTTTCAGACTTCTGTCCTCAAAGTCTTGGGCCCCACACCATCCAGGCTGGGCCCCTGGAGGCACACATTAGGACTGTGCCTACCAATCCATGGGAATTCTGCCCATTCCATGGTCCAAAATCGGACAAATTAGGAGAAAACTCCAATGTCCCTGAGGCCATCCCAATAGTGTAGGTCGCCCGGAACAAAGAAGGGCTGTCTAACGCCAGCTGATAATCGACCTCCACTCATACCATAGATGGATGTCACCAGAGAAGAAGATTGAACCTGACAGGACCCTAGGCCATAATAGGATCCATTGCTTTGGGTTACAGGCATGTGTCCTCAAAAGCCTGATTCCAATACGAGCATAGGGGTTTTCCTGAGGCACCCATCAGAACTCATCTCGCCTCCAGAAGGAAACCTGTGCATGGGAGCCATATCCAAAGCTTAGGAGAGTAATTCAGGATCCCGGTGCCACCGCCCCATTCCAAGGCCCTCATGGACACAAAAACACATTAGGACCCATCCTCACGAAAGTCCATTTCAAATCAGCCGCCCCGGTTTCTCCCACAGAGCCATCAGATCTAAACTGTCTTGTTGCTAGGAGACAATTGGAATGCGAGGCGGGCTTCCCAGGCATCCATCCGCGAACGGGGCTCTGGAGTCATTCCATATGGGATGTCCTGGAGCTGTCCAACAGGTCTCAATTGTCCCGCAGAAGGAATCCTTGAAGGGGGCATCCCACAACTCCCAACGTGGGAAAACCTCAATGGCCTTGAGATTCCGCTCCCTTCATGAAGCAGCCGTCATGCTCAGAAACTCCAACCTGAGCCAACGTCTGATCCACGCCCTGATTCAGATGCATGAGATATTGGTTCAGATCTGCAGGGGGTACCTGCCATGCCCTAGCCCTGAAACCCAAGTCTAGCTTGTCTTCTAAGACTTCCGTCCTCACACTCCTGGCCCCGAAGCCCTCAAGTTTGGCAATTCCTGACCCACAATGCAGCACTCTGCCTGCCCTCTAGAAAAAAAATTATTGCCTCATGAGCTGCCCAGGCACCTTAAATGAGGGTAAACCTACACAGCACTCGACTTTACCCAAATTATATAGTCTAACCTGGCCACTAATGCACTGTCGAACACAACCTGAGCCCGGACCTCCTGACCAACACCCAGAAAGCAGACCGCACACTGAGCACATAAAACCCGCCATGGCCTTAGGTCATCATGTCTTCCCTACCTCAGTTTTCAGGCTTCAGAACCGAGACCTTATCTCCAATCACTGCCCAGGGGTGAGTGTGATGCAGAAATCAGAACTCCTCCTTACCCATGGCAAGAAACCTTGTGGTTGGCACGTTGTCCAACGTTCAGTGTAGGAGAAACCACCATTTACCCTGAGGCCCCGCCCATTCTTGAGTGTTACGAGGGCATACACACGCATTGTGACCCTCCGCATGAGTCCTGTCCTCTAGTAAGTCCTCTCAGTGGCTGGACCATTAGATGTCATAATGGGCTTGACATGTCCCTAGGCCCCAATTTTTAACCAGATTTCTGATTGTCCAGTCGCCCCTCCCCAGGGCTCTACTCTGGAATCCCTCATTCGGTGGGACACCTGAGGTTAAAAAAGAAAAACAACAACAACAACAACAACAACAAAAAAGAACCGGACTTCTTCAAGCCCACAGAATGACCCAAAACTCTTTGGACGAGGCCAAACCACCAGAGAGTAAGACGCGTCCATTTCCCATGAAGTCACCCAGAAATTCCACGACCATGAGTGACACGATATCCAGAGACAAACACTTGAGCAAGAGCCTCACACTCGCCCTTCTTTCAAATCCCGAAGAGTTCTCCTCATGGTCTGTAGATCAGTCCTGCCATACCTATGACCCGAAACATAAGCCGAGTTTGTGTTTTCAGACAACTCTCCAAACAGCCCTGGCCTACACAACCTACAGGCTCAGTCCCCTGGAGCCAAACCTGAGGACTGTACTTGCCCTCTCCAAGGGAATTGTGTGTGAACATTCCAATGGCCACAACACTTCTCATAGGATAAACCTCCAAAGTCCCTGATCCATCTCAATAGTGGTGGCTTCCCAGGAAAAACAGGGGCAATCTGAGCCCAACTGAGCACCTACCTGCACTCAGACCCATAGACAGATGTCCCCAGAGGTAAAAAGGAAAGAACAGGCCCCTAGGCACTAATCAGATCCATTGCTTTAGTTTCCAGGCATCTCTCCTCAGAGGCCTGGATTTCAAAAGCAGCATATAGCTGTTTCGTGACTCACCCATCAGAAAACATCTCATCTACACATGGGAAACTTGCACGTTGGAGCTGTGTCAAACCCTCTGTTTAGGAGAACCCTTTAGGGCCCCAGTGCCACCGCTTCATTCCGAGGTCTCCATTGACACAAAGCACATTAGGACCCATCCCCAGGGGTGTCCATTTCAACTCAGCGTCCTCGGTTGCTCCCCACAGATCCAGGAGATCTAACCTGTCTTGTTGCTAGGAGACAATTGGAATGCGAGGTGGGCTACCCAGCCATCCATCCTTAGAACCCTGCTCAGAATCATTGGCCTGGAGCCAAACAACAGGTCTCAATTGTCCTGCGAAGACTCTCTGCAGTTTGGAGATCCTCACAACTCTCATCGTGGGAAAACACCCATGGCCTCGTGATGCCCCCCCATCCATGAAGGGGCCATCAGGGTCAGAAACTCCAACCTGAGCGATCGTCTGATCCTCGCCCTGACTTCAGATGCACGAGATCTCGATTCAGGTCTGTAGATTGTGCCTGCCATGGCCTCACCCAGAAACCTAAGCCTAGCTTGTGTTCTCAGACTTTTGTCGTCAGACTACTGGCCCACAAGCCCTCCAGTTTGGCAATCCAGAACTACAATGCAGCACTCTGCCGGCCTTCCAGAAGAAAAACATTGTACTCTGGGGCTACCCAGTAACCCCAAATGAGGATCAACCTGCACCGACCTTGGCTGTACCCCAAATACATAGGCTGACCAGGGCACTAATGCCCTTTCTGACACAGCCTGAGCCTGGACCCCCTGGCCCCTCCCAGACAGCTGGCCGCACACTGAGCACATCGAGCCGCCATGGCCTTAGGTCGTCATCTCTTCCCAACATCAGTTTTCAGGTTTCAGAACCTAGACCTTATCTCCAATCACTGCCCAGGGTTGAAGGTGATGCAGAAATCAGAACTCCTTCCCCATGGCAAGAAACCTTGTGGTTGGCATGTTGTCCAACGTTCAGTGTAGTTGAAACCAGTGTGGCCCATGAGGCCCCGCCCATGCTCGCGGGCCACATTGGTCACAAACACACATTGTGACGCTCAGGCTGAGCCCAGTCCTCAAGTAAGGCCACTCAGTGGCTGGATGAAGAGATATCATATTGGGCTTGCCATGCCCCTAGGCCCCAATTTTTAACCATAGTTCGGGTTGTCCCTTCAGTCTTCCCCACGGCTTGGCTTTGGAATTCCTCTTTTGGTGGGACAGCTGAGGTAACAAAACGGAAATGAGTCCTCCCTTCCCACAGATTGACGAAAAGCAATTGGGAATCGGGCCAAATCCTCAGAGAGGAAGATTCGTCTATGGCCCATGAGGCGTCCCCCACATTCCACGGCCATCGCTGATACAAAATCCAGAGACAAAAGCCTGAGCAAGAGCCTCAGACTCACACATTCTTCATATCCTGAAGAGTTCTTCTCATGGTTTGTAGATCGGGCCTGCCATACCTACGTCCCCAAACCTAAGATGAGTTTGTGTTTTCAGACTTCTGTCCTCAAAGTCTTGGGCCACACACCCTCCAGGCTGGGCCCCTCGAGCCACACATTAGGACTGTGCTTACCAATCCATGGGAATTCTGCCCATTCCATGGTCCAAAATCGTACAAATTAGGAGAAATCTCCAAAGTCCCTGAGGCCATCCCAATAGTGTAGGTCGCCCGGAACAAACAAGGGCTGTCTGACACCAGCTGATAATCGACCTCCACGCATACCATAGATGGATGTCCCCAGAGAAGAAGATTGAACCAGACAGGACCCTAGGCCATAATAGGATACATTGCTTTGGGTTACAGGCATGTGTCCTCAAAAGCCTGATTCCAATACGAGCATAGGGGTTTTCCTGAGGCACCCATCAGAACTCATCTCGTCTCCACAAGGAAACCTGTGCATGGGAGCCATGTCCAAAGCTTAGGAGAGTACTTCAGGGTCCCGGTGCCACCGCCCCATTCCAAGGCCCTCATGGACACAAAAACACATTAGGACCCATCCTCAGGAAAGTCCATTTCAACTCAGCCACCCCGGTTGCTCCCGCAGAGCCATCAGATCTAAACTGTCTTGTTGCTAGGAGACAATTGGAATGCGAGGCGGGCTTCCCAGGCATCCATCCGCGAACGGTGCTCTGGAGTCATTCCATATGGGATGTCCTGGAGCTGTCCAACAGGTCTCAATTGTCCCGCAGAAGGAATCCATGAAGGGGGCATACCACAACTCCCAACGTGGGAAAACCTCAATGGCCTCGAGATTCCGCTCCCTTCATGAAGCGGCCGTCATGCTCAGAAACTCCAACCTGAGCCAACGTCTGATCCTCGCCCTGACTTCAGGTGCATGAGATATTGGTTCAGATCTGCAGGGTGTGCCTGCCGTGTCCTCGCCCTGAAACCCAAGTCTAGCTTGTCTTCTCAGACTTCCGTCCTCACACTCCTGGCCCCGAAGCCCTCAAGTTTGGCAATTCCGGACCCACTATGCAGCACTCTGCCTGCCCTCTAGAAAAAAAATTATTGCCTCATGAGCTGCCAGGCACCTTAAATGAGGGTAAACCTACACAGCACTCGACTTTACCCAAATTATATAGTCTAACCTGGGCACTAATGCACTGTCGAACACAACTTGAGCCCGGACCTCCTGACCAACACCCAGAAAGCTGACCGCACACTGAGCACAAAAAACCCGTCATGGCCTTAGGTCATCATCTCTTCCCTACCTCAGTTTTTAGGCTTCAGAACCGAGACCTTATCTCCAATCACTTCCCAGGGGTGAGTGTGATGCAGAAATCAGAACTCCTTCTTACCCATGGCAAGAACCCTGTGGTTGGCACGTTGTCCAACGTTCAGTGTAGGAGAAACCAGCATTCACCCTGAGGCCCCGCCCATTCTTGAGTGCGACGAGGGCATACACACGCATTGTGACCCTCAGCATGAGTCCTGTCCTCTAGTAAGTCCACTCAGTTGCTGGACCATTAGATGTCATAATGGGCTTGACATGTCCCTAGGCTCCAATTTTTAACCAAATTTCTGATGGTCCAGTCGCCCCTCCCCAGGGCTCTACTCTGGAATCGCTCATTTGGTGGGACACCTGAGGATAAAAAAGTAAAAAACAAGAATAAAAAAAAAAAACGGACTTCTTCCAGCCCAAAGAATGACCCCAAACTCTTTGGACGGGGCCAAACCACCAGAGAGTAAGACTCGTCCATTTCCCATGAAGACACCCAGAAATTCCACGACCATGAGTGACACGGTATCCCGAGACAAAAACTTGAGCAGGAGCCTCACACTCGCCCTTCTTTCAAATCCCGAAGAGTTCTCCTCATGGTCTGTAGATCAGTCCTGCCATACCTATGACCCGAAACATAAGCCGAGTTTGTGTTTTCAGACAACTGTCCAAACAGCCCTGGCCTACAAAACCTACAGGCTCAGGCCCCTGGAGCCAAACCTGAGGACTGTACTTGCCCTCTCCAAGGGAATTGTGTGTGCCCATTCCAATGGCCACTACCCTTCTAATAGGATAAACCTCCAAAGTCCCTGATCCATCTCAATAGTGGTGGCTTCGCAGGAACAACAGGGGCAATCTGAGCCCAAATGAGCCCCTACCTGCACTCAGACCCATAGACAGATGTCGCCAGAGGTAAAAAGGAAAGAACAGGCCCCTAGGCACTAATCAGATCCATTGCTTTGGTTTCCAGGCATCTCTCCTCAGAGGCCTGGATTTCAAAAGCAGCATATAGCTGTTTCTTGACTCACCCATCAGAAAACATCTCATCTACACATGGGAAACTTGCACGTTGGAGCTCTGTCAAAGGCTCTGTTTAGGAGAACCCTTCAGGGCCCTAATGCCACCGCTTCATTCCAAGGTCTCCATAGACACAAAAGCACGTTAGGACCCATCCCCAGGGGTGTCCATTTCAACTCAGCGGCCTCGGTTGCTCCCCACAGATCCAGGAGATCTAACCTGTCATGTTGCTAGGAGACATTTGGAATGCGAGGTGGGCTACCCAGCCATCCGTACTTAGAACCCTGCTCAGAATCATTGGCCTGGAGCCAAACAACAGGTCTCAATTGTCCTGAAGAAGACTCTCTGCAGTTTGGAGCTTCTCACAACTCCCATCGTGGGAAAACACCCATGGCCCCGTGATGCCCCCCCCATTCATGAAGGGGCCATCAGGGACAGAAACTCCAACCTGAGCGATCGTCTGATCATCGCGCTGACTTTAGATGCACGACACCTCGATTCAGGTCTGTAGATTGTGCGTGCCATGGCCTCACCCAGAAACATAAGCTTAGCTTGTGTTCTCAGACTTTTGTCGTCAGACCACTGGCCCACAAGCCCTCCAGTTTGGCAATCCAGAACTACAATGCAGCACTCTGCCGGCTCTGCAAAAGAAAAACATTGTCTTCTGGGGCTACCCAGTAACCCCAAATGAGGATCAACCTGCACCGACCTTGGCTGTACCCCAAATACATAGGCTGACCTGGGCACTAATGCCCTTTCTGACACAGCCTGAACCTGGACCCCCTGGCCCCTCCCAGACAGCTGGCCGCACACTGAGCACATCGAGCCGCCATGGCCTTAGGTGGTCATTTCTTCCCAACATCAGTTTTCAGGTTTCAGAACCTAGACCTTATCTCCAATCACTGCCCAGGGTTGAAGGTGATGCAGAAATCAGAACTCCTTCCCCATGGCAAGAAACCTTGTGGTTGGCATGTTGTCCAACGTTCAGTGTAGTTGAAACCAGTGTGGCCCATGAGGCCCCGCTCATGCTCGCAAAGGACATTGGTCACAAACACACATTGTGACGCTCAGGCTGAGCCCAGTCCTCAAGTAAGGCCACTCAGTGGCTGGATGAAGAGATATCATATTGGGCTTGCCATGCCCCTAGGCCCCAATTTTTAACCATAGTTCGGGTTGTCCCTTCAGTCTTCCCCACGGCTTGGCTTTGGAATTCCTCTTTTGGTGGGACACCTGAGGTAACAAAACTGAAATGAGTCCTCCCATCCCACATATTGACGAAAAGCAATTAGGAATCGGGCCAAATCCTCAGATAGGAAGATTCGTCCATGGCCCATGAGGCGTCCCCGACATTCCACGGCCATCGGTGATACAAAATCCAGAGACAAAAGCCTGAGCAAGCGCCTCAGACTCGCACTTTCTTCATATCCTGAAGAGTTCTTCTCATGGTTTGTAGATCGGGCTTGCCATACCTACGTCCCCAAACCTAAGCTGAGTTTTTGTTTTCAGACTTCTGTCCTCAAAGTATTGGGCCACACACCCTCCAGCCTGGGCCCCTGGAGCCACACATTCGGACTGTGACTACCAATCCATGGGAATTTTGCCCATTCCATGGTCCAAAACGTACAAATTAGGAGAAACCTCCAAAGTCCCTGAGGCCATCCCAATAGTGTAGGTCACCCGGAACAAACAAGGGCTGTCTAACGCCAGCTGATAATCGACCTCCACTCATACCATAGATGGATGTCTCCAGAGAAGAAGATTGAACCAGACAGGACCCTAGGCCATAATAGGATCCATTGATTTGGGTTACAGGCATGTGTCCTCAAAAGCCTGATTCCAATACGAGCATAGGATTTTTCTGAAGGCACCCAAAAGAACACATCTCGTCTCCACAAGGAAACCTGTGCATGGGAGCCATGTCCAAAGCTTAGGAGAGTACTTCAGGGTCCCGGTGCCACCACCCCATTCCAAGGCCCTCATGGACACAAACATACATTAGGACCCATCCTCAGGAAAGTCCATTTCAACTCAGCCACCCCGGTTGCTCCCGCAGAGCCATCATATCTAAACTGTCTTGTTGCTAGGAGACAATTGGAATGCGAGGCGGGCTTCCCAGGCATCCATCCACGAACGGGGCTCTGGAGTCATTCCATATGGGATGTCCTGGAGCTGTCCAACAGGTCTCAATTGTCCCGCAGAAGGAATCCTTGAAGGGGGCATCCCACAACTCCCAACGTGGCAAAACCTCAATGGCCTCGAGATTCCGCTCCCTTCATGAAGCGGCCGTCATGCTCAGTAACTCCAACCTGAGCCAACGTCTGATCCTCGCCCTGACTTCAGATGCATGAGATATTTGTTCAGATCTGCAGGGGGTACCTGCCGTGCCCTCGCCCTGAAACCCGAGTCTAGCTTGTCTTCTCAGACTTCAGTCCTCACACTCCTGGCCCCGAAGCCCTCAAGATTGGCAATTCCGGACCCACAATGCAGCACTCCGCCTGCCCTATAGAAAAAAAAATATTGCCTCATGAGCTGCCCAGGCACCTTAAATGAGGGTAAACTTACACAGCATTCGACTTTACCCAAATTATATAGTCTAACCTGGGCACTAATGCACTGTCGAACACAACCTGAGCCCGGACCTCATGACCAACACTCAGAAAGCTGACCGCACACTGAGCACATAAAACCCGCCATGGCCTTAGGTCATCATGTCTCCCCTACCTCAGTTTTCAGGCTTCAGAACCGAGACCTTATCTACAATCACGGCCCAGGGGTGAGTGTGATGCAGAAATCATAACTGCTCCTTACCCATGGCAAGAAACCTTGTGGTTGGCACGTTGTCCAACGTTCAGTGTAGGAGAAACCAGCATTCACCCTGAGGCCCCGCCCTTCTTGAGTGTTACGAGGGCATACACACGCATTGTGACCCTCCGCATGAGTCCTGTCCTCTAGTAAGTCCTCTCAGTGGCTGGACCATTAGATGTCATAATGGGCTTGAAATGTCCCTAGGCCCCAATTTTTAACCAGATTTCTGATTGTCCAGTCGCCCCTCCCCAGGGCTCTACTCTGGAATCCCTCATTCGGTGGGACACCTGAGGTTAAAAAAGAAAAACAACAACAACAACAACAACAAAAAAAAAAACCTGACTTCTTCAAGCCCACAGAATGACCCCACACTCTTTGGACGAGGCCAAACCACCAGAGAGTAAGAGTCGTCCATTTCCCATGAAGTCACCCAGAAATTCCACGACCATGAGTGACACGATATCCAGAGACAAACACTTGAGCAATAGCCTCACACTCGCCCTTCTTTCAAATCCCGAAGAGTTCTCCTCATGGTCTGTAGATCAGTCCTGCCATACCTATGACCCGAAACATAAGCCGAGTTTGTGTTTTCAGACAACTGTCCAAACAGCCCTTGCCTACACAACCTACAGGCTCAGGCGCCTGGAGCCAAACCTGAGGACTGTACTTGCCCTCTCCAAGGGAATTGTGTGTGCCCATTCCAATGGCCACAACCCTTCTAATAGGATAAACCTCCAAAGTCCCTGATCCATCTCAATAGTGGTGGCTTCCCAGGAAAAACAGGGGCAATCTGAGCCCAACTGAGCACCTACCTGCACTCAGACCCATAGATAGATGTCCCCAGAGGAAAAAAGGAAAGAACAGGCCCCTAGGCACTAATCAGATCCATTGCTTTAGTTTCCAGGCATCTCTCCTCAGAGGCCTGGATTTCAAGAGCAGCATATAGCTGTTTCGTGACTCACCCATCAGAAAACATCTCATCTACACATGGGAAACTTGCACGTTGGAGCTGTGTCAAAGCCTCTGTTTAGGAGAACCCTTTAGGGCCCCAGTGCCACCACTTCATTCCAAGGTCTCCATTGACACAAAGCACATTAGGACCCATCCCCAGGGGTGTCCATTTCAATTCAGCGTCCTCGGTTGCTCCCCACAGATCCAGGAGATCTAACCTGTCTTGTTGCTAGGAGACAATTGGAATGCGAGGTGGGCTACCCAGCCATCCATCCTTAGAACCCTGCTCAGAATCATTGGCCTGGAGCCAAACAACAGGTCTCAATTGTCCTGCGGAAGACTCTCTGCAGTTTGGAGCTCCTCACAACTCCCATCGTGGGAAAACACCCATGGCCTCGTGATGCCCCCCCATCCATGAAGGGGCCATCAGGGTCAGAAACTCCAACCTGAGCGATCGTCTGATCCTCGCCCTGACTTCAGATGCACGAGATCTCGATTCAGGTCTGTAGATTGTGCCTGCCATGGCCTCACCCAGAAACCTAAGCATAGCTTGTGTTCTCAGACTTTTGTCGTCAGACTACTGGCCCACAAGCCCTCCAGTTTGGCAATCCAGAACTACAATGCAGCACTCTGCCGGCCCTCCAAAAGAAAAACATTGTCCTCTGGGGCTACCCAGTAACCCCAAATGAGGATCAACCTGCACCGACCTTGGCTGTACCCCAAATACATAGGCTGACAAGGGCACTAATGCCCTTTCTGACACAGCCTGAGCCTGGACCCCCTGGACCCTCCCAGACAGCTGGCCGCACACTGAGCACATCGAGCCGCCATGGCCTTAGGTCGTCATCTCTTCCCAACCTCGGTTTTTAGGTTTCAGAACCTAGGCAATATCTCCAATCACTGCCCAGGGTTGAAGGTGATGCAGAAATAAGAACTCCTTCCCCATGGCAAGAAAACTTGTGGTTGGCATGCTGTCCATCGTTCAGTGTAGTTGAAACCAGTGTGGCCCATGAGGCCCCGCCCATGCTCACGGGCCACATTGGTCACAAACACACATTGTGACGCTCAGGCTGAGCCCAGTTCTCAAGTAAGGCCACTCAGTGGCTGGATGAAGAGATATCATATTGGGCTTGCCATGCCCCTAGGCCCCAATTTTTAACAATAGTTCGGGTTGTCCCTTCAGTCTTCCCCTCGGCTTTGCTTTGGAATTCCTCTTTTGGTGGGACACCTGAGGTAACAAAACTGAAATGAGTCCTCCCATCCCACAGATTGAAGAAAGCAATTGGGAATCGGGCCAAATCCTCAGAGAGGAAGATTCGTCCATGGCCCAGGAGGCCTCCCCGACATTCCACGGCCATCGATGATACAAAATCCAGAGACAAAAGCCTGAGCAAGCGCCTCAGACTCGCACTTTCTTCATATCCTGAATAGTTCTTCTCATGGTTTGTAGATCGGGCCTGGCATACCTACGTCCCCAAACCTAAGCTGAGTTTGTGTTCTCAGACTTCTGTCCCCAAAGTCTTGGGCCACACACCCTCCAGCCTGGGCCCCTGGAGCCACACATTAGGACTGTGCCTACCAATCCTATGGAATTCTGCCCATTCCATGGTCCAAAATCGTACAAATTAGGAGAAACCTCCAAAGTCCCTGAGGCCATCCCAATAGTGTAGGTCGCCCGGAACAAACAAGGGCTGTCTGACACCAGCTGATAATCGAACTCCACTCATACCATAGATGGATGTCTCCAGAGAAGAAGATTGAACCAGACAGGACCCTAGGCCATAATAGGATCCATTGCTTTTGGTTACAGGCATGTGTCCTCAAAAGCCTGATTCCAATACGAGCATAGGTGTTTTCCTGAGGCACCCATTAGAACTCATCTCGTCTCCACAAGGAAACCTGTGCAGGGGAGCCATGTCCAAAGCTTAGGAGAGTACTTCAGGGTCCCGGTGCCACCGCCCCATTCCAAGGCTGTCATGGACACAAAAACACATTAGGACCCATCCTCAGGAAAGTCCATTTCAACTCAGCCACCCCGGTTGCTCCGGCAGAGCCATCAGATCTAAACTGTCTTGTTGCTAGGAGACAATTGGAATGCGAGGCGGGCTTCCCAGGCATCCATCCGCGAACGGGGCTCTGGAGTCATTCCATATGGGATGTCCTGGAGCTGTCCAACAGGTCTCAATTGTCCCGCAGAAGGAATCCTTGAAGGGGGCATCCCACAACTCCCAACGTGGCAAAACCTCAATGGCCTCGAGATTCCGCTCCCTTCATGAAGCGGCCGTCATGCTCAGAAACTCCAACCTTTGTCAACGTCTGATCCTCGCCCTGACTTCAGATGCATGAGATATTTGTTCAGATCTGCAAGGGGTAACTGCCGTGCCCTAGCCCTGAAACCCAAGTCTAGCTTCTCTTCTCAGACTTCCGTCCTCACACTCCTGGCCTCGAAGCCCTCAAGTTTGGCAATTCCAGACCCACAATGCAGCACTCTGCCTGTGCTCTAGAAAAAAAATTACTGCCTCATGAGCTGACCAGACACCTTAAATGAGGGTAAACCTACACAGCACTCGACTTTACCCAAATTATATAGTCTAACCTGGGCACTAATGCACTGTCGAACACAACCTGAGCCCGGACCTCCTGAACAACACCCAGAAAGCTGACCACACACTGAGCACATAAAACCCGCCATGGCCTTAGGTCATCATCTCTTCCCTACCTCAGTTTTCAGGCTTCAGAACCGAGACCTTATCTCCAATCACTGCCCAGGGATGAGTGTGATGCAGAAATCATAACTCCTCCTTACCCATGGCAAGAACCCTTGTGGTTGGCACGTTGTCCAACGTTCAGTGTAGGAGAAACCAGCATTCACCCTGAGGCCCCGCCCATCCTTGAGTGCTATGAGGGCATACACAGGCATTGTGACCCTCAGCATGAGTACTGTCCTCTAGTAAGTCCTCTCAGTGGCTGGACCATTAGATGTCATAATGGGCTTGACATGTCCCTAGGCCCCAATTTTAACCAGATTTCTGATTGTCCAGTCGCCTCTCCCCAGGGCTCTACTCTGGAATCCCTCATTCGGTGGGACACCTGAGGTTAAAAAAGAAAACAACAACAACAACAACAAAAAAAAAAAAAACGGACTTCTTCCAGCCCACAGAATGACCGAAAACTCTTTGGACGGGGCCAAACCACCAGAGAGTAAGACTCGTCCATTTTCCATGAAGTCACCCAGAAATTCCACGACCATGAGTGACACGATATCCAGAGACAAAACTTGAGCAGGAGCCTCACACTAGCCCTTCTTTCAAATCCCGAAGAGTTCTCCTCATGGTCTGTAGATCAGTCCTGCCATACCTATGACCCGAAACATAAGCCGAGTTTGTGTTTTCTGACAACTGTCCAAACAGCCCTGGCCTACACAACCTACAGGCTCAGGCCCCTGGAGCCAAACCTGAGGACAGTACTGGCCCTCTCCAAGGGAATTGTGTGTGCCCATTCCAATGGCCACAACCCTTCTAATAGGATAAACCTCCAAAGTCCCTGATCCATCTCAATAGTGGTGGCTTCCCAGGAAAAACATGGGCAATCTGAGCCCAACTGAGCACCTACCTGCACTCAGACCCATAGACAGATGTCCCCAGAGGTAAAAAGGAAAGAACTGGCCCCTAGGCACTAATCAGATCCATTGCTTTGGTTTCCAGGCATCTCTCCTCAGAGGCCTGGATTTCAAAAGCAGCATATAGCTGTTTCTTGACTCACCCATCAGAAAACATCTCATCTACACATGGGACACTTGCACGTTGGAGCTGTGTCAAAGCCTCTGTTTAGGAGAACCATTTAGGGCACCTGTGCCACCGCTTCATTCCAAGGTCTCCATAGACTTAAAAGTACATTAGGACCCATCCTTAGGGGTGTCCATTTCAACTCAGCGTCCTCGGTTGCTCCCCACAGATCCAGGAGATCTAACCTGTCTAGTTGCTAGGAGACAATTGGAATGCGAGGTGGGCTACCCAGGCATCCATCCTTAGAACCCTGCTCAGAATCATTGGCCTGGAGCCAAAGAAGAGGTCTCAATTGTCCTGCAGATGACTCTCTGCAGTTTGGAGCTCCTCACAACTCCCATCGTGGGAAAACACCCATGGCCTCGTGATGCCCCCCCCCATTCATGAAGGGGCCATCAGGGTCAGAAACTCCAACCTGAGCGATCGTCTGATCCTCGCCCTGACTTCAGATGCACGAGATCTCAATTCAGGTCTGTAGATTGTGCCTGCCATGGCCTCACCCAGAAACCTAAGCCTAGCTTGTGTTCTCAGACTTTTGTTGTCAGACTACTGGCCCACAAGCCCTCCAGTTTGGCAATCCAGAATTACAATGCAGCACTCTGCCGACCCTCCAGAAGAAAAACATTGTCCTCTGGGGCTACCCAGTAACCCCAAATGAGGATCAACCTGCACCGACCTTGGCTGTACCCCAAATACATAGGCTGACCAGGGCACTAATGCCCTTTCTGGTACAGCCTGAGCCTGGACCCCCTGGCCCCTCCCAGAAGCTGGCCGCACACTGAGCACAACGAGCCGCCATGGCCTTAGGTCGTCATCTCTTCCCAACCTCAGTTTAAGGTTTCAGAACCTAGGCCATATCTCCAATCACTGCCCAGGGTGAAGGTGATGCAGAAATCAGAAATCCTTCCCCATGGCAAGAAACTTTGTGGTTGGCATGTTGTCCAACTTTCAGTGTAGTTGAAACCAGTGTGGCCCATGAGGCCCCGCCAATGCTCATGGTCCACATTGGTCACAAACACACATTGTGACGCTCAGGCTGAGACCAGTCCTCAAGTAAGGCCACTCAGTGACTGGATGAAGAGATAGCATATTGGGCTTGCCACGCCCCTAGGCCCCAATTTTTAACTATAGTTCGGGTTGTCCCTTCAGTCTTCCCCACGGCTTGGCTTTGGAATTCCTCTTTTGGTGGGACACCTGAGGTAACAAAACTGAAATGAGTCCTCCCATCCCACAGATTGACGAATATTAATTGGGAATCGGGCCAAATCCTTAGAGAGGAAGATTCGTCCATGGCCCATGAGGCCTCCCCAACATTCCACGGCCATCGCTGACACAAAATCCAGAGACAAAAGCCTGAGCAAGCGCCTCAGACTCGCACTTTCTTCATATCCTGAAGAGTTCTTCTCATGGTTTATAGATCGGGCCTGCCATACCTACGTCCCCAACCCTAAGCTGAGTTTGTGTTTTCAGACTTCTGTCCTCAAAGTCTTGGGCCCCACACCATCCAGGCTGGGCCCCTGGAGGCACACATTAGGACTGTGCCTACCAATCCATGGGAATTCTGCCCATTCCATGGTCCAAAATCGGACAAATTAGGAGAAAACTCCAATGTCCCTGAGGCCATCCCAATAGTGTAGGTCGCCCGGAACAAAGAAGGGCTGTCTAACGCCAGCTGATAATCGACCTCCACTCATACCATAGATGGATGTCACCAGAGAAGAAGATTGAACCTGACAGGACCCTAGGCCATAATAGGATCCATTGCTTTGGGTTACAGGCATGTGTCCTCAAAAGCCTGATTCCAATACGAGCATAGGGGTTTTCCTGAGGCACCCATCAGAACTCATCTCGCCTCCAGAAGGAAACCTGTGCATGGGAGCCATATCCAAAGCTTAGGAGAGTAATTCAGGATCCCGGTGCCACCGCCCCATTCCAAGGCCCTCATGGACACAAAAACACATTAGGACCCATCCTCACGAAAGTCCATTTCAAATCAGCCGCCCCGGTTTCTCCCACAGAGCCATCAGATCTAAACTGTCTTGTTGCTAGGAGACAATTGGAATGCGAGGCGGGCTTCCCAGGCATCCATCCGCGAACGGGGCTCTGGAGTCATTCCATATGGGATGTCCTGGAGCTGTCCAACAGGTCTCAATTGTCCCGCAGAAGGAATCCTTGAAGGGGGCATCCCACAACTCCCAACGTGGGAAAACCTCAATGGCCTTGAGATTCCGCTCCCTTCATGAAGCAGCCGTCATGCTCAGAAACTCCAACCTGAGCCAACGTCTGATCCACGCCCTGATTCAGATGCATGAGATATTGGTTCAGATCTGCAGGGGGTACCTGCCATGCCCTAGCCCTGAAACCCAAGTCTAGCTTGTCTTCTAAGACTTCCGTCCTCACACTCCTGGCCCCGAAGCCCTCAAGTTTGGCAATTCCTGACCCACAATGCAGCACTCTGCCTGCCCTCTAGAAAAAAAATTATTGCCTCATGAGCTGCCCAGGCACCTTAAATGAGGGTAAACCTACACAGCACTCGACTTTACCCAAATTATATAGTCTAACCTGGCCACTAATGCACTGTCGAACACAACCTGAGCCCGGACCTCCTGACCAACACCCAGAAAGCAGACCGCACACTGAGCACATAAAACCCGCCATGGCCTTAGGTCATCATGTCTTCCCTACCTCAGTTTTCAGGCTTCAGAACCGAGACCTTATCTCCAATCACTGCCCAGGGGTGCGTGTGATGCAGAAATCAGAACTCCTCCTTACCCATGGCAAGAAACCTTGTGGTTGGCACGTTGTCCAACGTTCAGTGTAGGAGAAACCACCATTTACCCTGAGGCCCCGCCCATTCTTGAGTGTTACGAGGGCATACACACGCATTGTGACCCTCCGCATGAGTCCTGTCCTCTAGTAAGTCCTCTCAGTGGCTGGACCATTAGATGTCATAATGGGCTTGACATGTCCCTAGGCCCCAATTTTTAACCAGATTTCTGATTGTCCAGTCGCCCCTCCCCAGGGCTCTACTCTGGAATCCCTCATTCGGTGGGACACCTGAGGTTAAAAAAGAAAAACAACAACAACAACAACAACAACAAAAAAGAACCGGACTTCTTCAAGCCCACAGAATGACCCAAAACTCTTTGGACGAGGCCAAACCACCAGAGAGTAAGACGCGTCCATTTCCCATGAAGTCACCCAGAAATTCCACGACCATGAGTGACACGATATCCAGAGACAAACACTTGAGCAAGAGCCTCACACTCGCCCTTCTTTCAAATCCCGAAGAGTTCTCCTCATGGTCTGTAGATCAGTCCTGCCATACCTATGACCCGAAACATAAGCCGAGTTTGTGTTTTCAGACAACTCTCCAAACAGCCCTGGCCTACACAACCTACAGGCTCAGTCCCCTGGAGCCAAACCTGAGGACTGTACTTGCCCTCTCCAAGGGAATTGTGTGTGAACATTCCAATGGCCACAACACTTCTCATAGGATAAACCTCCAAAGTCCCTGATCCATCTCAATAGTGGTGGCTTCCCAGGAAAAACAGGGGCAATCTGAGCCCAACTGAGCACCTACCTGCACTCAGACCCATAGACAGATGTCCCCAGAGGTAAAAAGGAAAGAACAGGCCCCTAGGCACTAATCAGATCCATTGCTTTAGTTTCCAGGCATCTCTCCTCAGAGGCCTGGATTTCAAAAGCAGCATATAGCTGTTTCGTGACTCACCCATCAGAAAACATCTCATCTACACATGGGAAACTTGCACGTTGGAGCTGTGTCAAACCCTCTGTTTAGGAGAACCCTTTAGGGCCCCAGTGCCACCGCTTCATTCCGAGGTCTCCATTGACACAAAGCACATTAGGACCCATCCCCAGGGGTGTCCATTTCAACTCAGCGTCCTCGGTTGCTCCCCACAGATCCAGGAGATCTAACCTGTCTTGTTGCTAGGAGACAATTGGAATGCGAGGTGGGCTACCCAGCCATCCATCCTTAGAACCCTGCTCAGAATCATTGGCCTGGAGCCAAACAACAGGTCTCAATTGTCCTGCGAAGACTCTCTGCAGTTTGGAGATCCTCACAACTCTCATCGTGGGAAAACACCCATGGCCTCGTGATGCCCCCCCATCCATGAAGGGGCCATCAGGGTCAGAAACTCCAACCTGAGCGATCGTCTGATCCTCGCCCTGACTTCAGATGCACGAGATCTCGATTCAGGTCTGTAGATTGTGCCTGCCATGGCCTCACCCAGAAACCTAAGCCTAGCTTGTGTTCTCAGACTTTTGTCGTCAGACTACTGGCCCACAAGCCCTCCAGTTTGGCAATCCAGAACTACAATGCAGCACTCTGCCGGCCTTCCAGAAGAAAAACATTGTACTCTGGGGCTACCCAGTAACCCCAAATGAGGATCAACCTGCACCGACCTTGGCTGTACCCCAAATACATAGGCTGACCAGGGCACTAATGCCCTTTCTGGTACAGCCTGAGCCTGGACCCCCTGGCCCCTCCCAGAAGCTGGCCGCACACTGAGCACAACGAGCCTTCATGGCCTTAGGTCGTCATCACTTCGCAACCTCGGTTTTCAGGTTTCAGAACCTAGACCTTATCTCCAGTCACTTCCCAGGGTTGAAGGTGATGCAGAAATCAGAATTCCTTCCCCATGGCAAGAAACCTTGTGGTTGGCATGTTGTCCAACGTTCAGTGTAGTTGAAACCAGTGTGGCCCATGAGGCCCCGCCCATGCTCAGGGGCCACATTGGTCACAACACACATTGTTACGCTCAGGTTGAGCCCAGTCCTCAAGTAAGGCCACTAAGTGGCTGGATGAAGAGATAGCATATTGGGCTTGCCATGCCCCTAGGCCCCAATTTTTAACCATAGTTCGGGTTGTCCCTTCAGTCTTCCCCACGGCTTGGCTTTGGAATTCCTCTTTTGGTGGGACACCTGAGGTAACAAAACTGAAATGAGTCCTCCCATCCCACAGATTGACGAAAAGCAATTGGGAATCGGGCCAAATCCTCAGAGAGGAAGATTCGTCCATGGCCCATGAGGCCTCCCCGACATTCCACGGCCATCGCTGATACAAAATCCAGAGACAAAAGCCTGAGCAAGCGCCTCAGACTCGCACTTTCTTCATATCCTGAAGAGTTCTTCTCATGGTTTGTCGATCGGGCCTGCCATACCTACGTCCCCAAACCTAAGCTGAGTTTGTGTTTTCAGACTTCTGTCCTCAAAGTCTTGGGCCACACACCCTCCAGCCTGGGCCCCTGTAGCCACACATTCGGACTGTGCCTACCAATCCATGGGAATTCTGCCCATTCCATGGTCCAAAATCGTACAAATTAGGAGAAACCTCCAAAGTCCCTGAGGCCATCCCAATAGTGTAGGTCGCCCGAAACAAACAAGGGCTGTCTGACACCAGCTGAAAATCGACCTCCACTCATACCATAGATGGATGTCACCAGAGAAGAAGATTGAACCAGACAGGACCCTAGGCCATAATAGGATCCATTGCTTTGGGTTACAGGCATGTTTCCTCAAAAGCCTGATTCCAATACGAGCATATGTGTTTTCCTGAGGCACCCATCAGAATTCATCTCATCTCCACAAGGTAATCTGTGCATGGGAGCCATGTCCAAAGCTTAGGAGAGTACTTCAGGATCCCGGTGCCACCGCCCCATTCCAAGGCTCTCGTGGACACAAAAACACATTAGGACCCATCCTCACGAAAGTCCATTTCAACTCAGCCACCCTGGTTGCTCCCGCAGAGCCATCAGATCTAAACTGTCTTGTTGCTAGGAGACAATTGGAATGCGAGGCGGGCTACCCAGGCATCCATCCGCGAACGGTGCTCTGGAGTCATTCCATATAGGATGTCCTGGAGCTGTCCAACAGGTCTCAATTGTCCCGCAGAAGGAATCCTTGAAGGGGGCATCCCACAACTCCCAACGTGGGAAAACCTCAATGGCCTCGAGATCCTGCTCCCTTCATGAAGCGGCCGTCATGCTCAGAAACTCCAACCTGAGCCAACGTCTGATCCTCGCCCTGACTTCAGATGCATGAGATATTGGTTCAGATCTGCAGGGGGTACCTGCCGTGCCCTCGCCCTGAAACCCAAGTCTAGCTTGTCTTCTCAGACTTCCGTCCTCACACTCCTGGCCCCGAAGCCCTCAAGTTTGGCAATTTCTGACCCACAATGCAGCACTCTGCCTGCCCTCTAGAAAAAAAAATATTGCCTCATTAGCTGCCCAGGCACCTAAAATGAGGGTAAACCTACACAGCACTCGACTTTACCCAAATTATAAAGTCTAACCTGGGCACTAATGCACTGTCGAACACAACCTGAGCCCGGACCTCCTGACCAACACCCAGAAAGCTGACAGCACACTGAGCACATGAA
Organism: Mustela nivalis; assembly: GCF_964662115.1. Taxonomy (NCBI): domain Eukaryota; kingdom Metazoa; phylum Chordata; class Mammalia; order Carnivora; family Mustelidae; genus Mustela; species Mustela nivalis. The sequence goes on along the minus strand of NW_028136022.1, from coordinate 292,651 downwards.
ACCCGCCATGGCCTTAGGTCATCATGTCTTCCCTACCTCAGTTTTCAGGCTTCAGACCGAGACCTTATCTCCAATCACTGCCCAGGGGTGAGTGTGATGCAGAAATCAGAACTCCTCCTTACCCATGGCAAGAACCCTGTGGTTGGCACGTTGTCCAACGTTCAGTGTAGGAGAAACCAGCATTCACCCTGAGGCCCCGCCCATTCTTGAGTGCGAGGAGGGCATACACACGCACTGTGACCCTAATCATGAGTCCTGTCTATAGTAAGTCCTCTCAGTGGCTGGAGGATTAGATGTCATAATGGGCTTGACATGTCCCTAGGCCCCAATTTTTAACCAGATTTCTGATGGTCCAGTCGCCCCTCCCCAGGGCTCTACTCTGGAATCCCTCATTTGGTGGGACACCTGAGGTTAAAAAAGAAAAAATCAACAATAAAAAAAAAAAAACGGACTTCTTCCAGCCCACAGAATGACCCCAAACTCTTTGGACGGGGCCAAACCACCAGAGAGTAGGACTCGTCCATTTCCTATGAAGTCACCCAGAAATTCTACGACCATGAGTAACACGATATCCAGAGACAAAAACTTGAGCAGGAGCCTCACACTCGCCCTTCTTTCAAATCCCAAAAAGTTCTCCTCATGGTCTGTAGATCAGTCCTGCCATACCTATGACCCGAAACATAAGCCGAGTTTGTGTTTTCAGACAACTCTCCAAACAGCCCTGGCCTACACAACCTACAGGCTCAGGCCCCTGGAGCCAAACCTGAGGACTGTACTTGCCCTCTCCAAGGGAATTGTGTGTGCCCATTCCAATGGCCACAACACTTCTAATAGGATAAACCTCCAAAGTCCCTGATCCATCTCAATAGTGGTGGCTTCCCAGGAAAAACAGGGGCAATCTGAGCCCAACTGAGCACCTGCCTGCACTCAGACCCATAGACAGATGTCCCCAGAGGTAAAAAGGAAAGAACAGGCCCCTAGGCACTAATCAGATCCATTGCTTTGGTTTCCAGGCATCTCTCCACAGAGGCCTTGATTTCAAAAGCAGCATTAGCTGTTTCTTGACTCACCCATCAGAAAACATCTCATCTACATATGGGAAACTTGCACGTTGGAGCTGTGTCAAAGCCTCTGTTTAGGAGAACCCTTTAGGGCCCCAGTGCCACCTCTTCATTCCAAGGTCTCCATAGACACAAAAGCACGTTAGGACCCATCCCCAGGGGTGTCCATTTCAACTCAGCATCCTCGGTTGCTCCCCACAGATCCAGGAGATCTAACCTGTCTTGTTGCTAGGAGACAATTGGAATGCGAGGTGGGCTACCCAGCCATCCATCCTTAGAACCCTGCTCAGAATCATTGGCCTGGAGCCAAACAACTGGTCTCAATTGTCCTGCAGAAGACTCTCTGCAGTTTGGAGCTTCTCACAACTCTCATCGTGGGAAAACACCCAAGCCTCGTGATGCCCGTCCCATTCATGAAGGGCCCATCAGGGTCAGAAACTCCAACCTGAGCGATCGTCTGATCCTCGCCCTGACTTCAGATGCACGAGATCTCGATTCAGGTCTGTAGATTGTGCCTCCCATGGCCTCACCCAGAAACCTAAGCCTTGCTTGTGTTCTCAGACTTTTGTCGTCAGACTACTGGCCCACAAGCCCTCCAGTTTGGCAATCCAGAACTACAACGCAGCACTCTGCCGGCCCTCCAGAAGAAAAACATTGTCCTCTGGGGCTACCCAGTAACCCCAAATGAGGATCAACCTGCATCGACCTTGGCTGTACCCCAAATACACAGGCTGACCAGGGCTCTAATGCCCTTTCTGGTACAGCCTGAGCCTGGACCCCCTGGCCCCTCCCAGACAGCTGACCGCAAACTGAGCACATCGAGCCGCCATGGCCTTAGGTCGTCATCTCTTCCCAACATCAATTTTCAGGTTTCAGAACCTAGACCTTATATCCAATCACTGCCCAGGGTTGAAGGTGATGCAGAAATCAGAATTCCTTCCCCATGGCAAGAAACCTTGTGGTTGGCATGTTGTCCAACGTTCATTGTAGTTGAAACCAGTGTGGCCCATGAGGCCCCGCCCATGCTCGTGGGCCACATTGGTCACAAACACACATTGTGACGCTCAGGCTGAGCCCAGTCCTCAAGTAAGGCCACTAAGTGGCTGGATGAAGAGATAGCATATTGGGCTTGCCATGCCCCTAGGCCCCAATTTTTAACCATAGTTCGGGTTGTCCCTTCAGTCTTCCCCACGGCTTGGCTTTGGAATTCCTCTTTTGGTGGGACACCTGAGGTTACAAAACTGAAATGAGTCCTCCCATCCCACAGATTGACGAAAAGCAATTGGGAATCGGGCCAAATCCTCAGAGAGGAAGATTCGTCCAAGGCGCATGAGGCCTCCCCGACATTCCACGGCCATCGCTGATACAAAATCCAGAGACAAAAGCCTGAGCAAGCGCCTCAGACTCGCACTTTCTTCATATCCTGAAGAGTTCTTCTCATGGTTTGTAGATCGGGCCTGTCATACCTACGTCCCCAAACCTAAGCTGAGTTTGTGTTTTCAGACTTCTGTCCTCAAAGTCTTGGACCACCCACCCTCCAGGCTGGGCCCCTGGAGCCACACATTCGGACTGTGCCTACCAATCCATGGGAATTCTGCCCATTCCATGGTCCAAAATCGTACAAATTAGGAGAAACCTCCAAAGTCCCTGAGGCCATCCCAATAGTGTAGGTCGCCCAGTACAAACAAGGGCTGTCTGACACCAGCTGATAATCGACCTATACTCATAACAGAGATGGTTGTCCCCAGAGAAGAAGATTGAACCAGACAGGACCCTAGGCCATAATAGGATCCATTGCTTTGTGTTACAGGCATGTGTCCTCAAAAGCCTGATTCCAATACGAGCATAGGGGTTTTCCTGAGGCACCCATCAGAACTCATCTCGTCTCCACAAGGAAACCTGTGCATGGGAGCCATGTCCAAAGCTTAGGAGAGTACTTCAGGGTCCCGGTGCCACCGTCCCATTCCAAGGCCCTCATGGACACAAAAACACATTAGGACCCATCCTCAGGAAAGTCCATTTCAACTCAGCCACCCCGGTTGCTCCCACAGAGCCATCAGATCTAAACTGTCTTGTTGCTAGGAGACAATTGGAATGCGAGGCGGGCTTCCCAGGCATCCATCCGCGAACGGGGCTCTGGAGTCATTCCATATGGGATGTCCTGGAGCTGTCCAACAGGTCTCAATTGTCCCGCAGAAGGAATCCTTGAAGGGGGCATCCCACAACTCCCAACGTGGGAAAACCTCAATGGCCTTGAGATTCCGCTCCCTTCATGAAGCAGCCGTCATGCTCAGAAACTCCAACCTGAGCCAACGTCTGATCCACGCCCTGATTCAGATGCATGAGATATTGGTTCAGATCTGCAGGGGGTACCTGCCGTGCCCTAGCCCTGAAACCCAAGTCTAGCTTGTCTTCTAAGACTTCCGTCCTCACACTCCTGGCCCCGAAGCCCTCAAGTTTGGCAATTCCTGACCCACAATGCAGCACTCTGCCTGCCCTCTAGAAAAAAAATTATTGCCTCATGAGCTGCCCAGGCACCTTAAATGAGGGTAAACCTACACAGCACTCAACTTTACCCAAATTATAAAGTCTAACCTGGGCACTAATGCACTGTCGAACACAACCTGAGCCCGGACCTCCTGACCAACACCCAGAAAGCTGACAGCACACTGAGCACATAAAACCCGCCATGGCCTTAGGTCATCATGTCTTCCCTACCTCAGTTTTCAGGCTTCAGACCGAGACCTTATCTCCAATCACTGCCCAGGGGTGAGTGTGATGCAGAAATCAGAACTCCTCCTTACCCATGGCAAGAACCCTGTGGTTGGCACGTTGTCCAATGTTCAGTGTAGGAGAAACCAGCATTCACCCTGAGGCCCCGCCCATTCTTGAGTGCGACGAGGGCATACACACGCACTGTGACCCTAATCATGAGTCCTGTCTATAGTAAGTCCTCTCAGTGGCTGGAGGATTAGATGTCATAATGGGCTTGACATGTCCCTAGGCCCCAATTTTTAACCAGATTTCTGATGGTCCAGTCGCCCCTCCCCAGGGCTCTACTCTGGAATCCCTCATTTGGTGGGACACCTGAGGTTAAAAAAGAAAAAATCAACAATAAAAAAAAAAACGGACTTCTTCCAGCCCACAGAATGACCCCAAACTCTTTGGACGGGGCCAAACCACCAGAGAGTAAGACTCGTCCATTTCCTATGAAGTCACCCAGAAATTCTACGACCATGAGTAACACGATATCCAGAGACAAAAACTTGAGCAGGAGCCTCACACTCGCCCTTCTTTCAAATCCCAAAAAGTTCTCCTCATGGTCTGTAGATCAGTCCTGCCATACCCATGACCCGAAACATAAGCCGAGTTTGTGTTTTCAGACAACTGTCCAAACAGCCCTGGCCTACACAACCTACAGGCTCAGGCCCCTGGAGCCAAACCTGAGGACTGTACTTGCCCTCTCCAAGGGAATTGTGTGTGCCCATTCCAATGGCCACAACACTTCTAATAGGATAAACCTCCAAAGTCCCTGATCCATCTCAATAGTGGTGGCTTCCCAGGAAAAACAGGGGCAATCTGAGCCCAACTGAGCACCTGCCTGCACTCAGACCCATAGACAGATGTCCCCAGAGGTAAAAAGGAAAGAACAGGCCCCTAGGCACTAATCAGATCCATTGCTTTGGTTTCCAGGCATCTCTCCACAGAGGCCTTGATTTCAAAAGCAGCATTAGCTGTTTCTTGTTTCACCCATCAGAAAACATCTCATCTACACATGGGAAACTTGCACGTTGGAGCTGTGTCAAAGCCTCTGTTTAGGAGAACCCTTTAGGGCCCCAGTGCCACCTCTTCATTCCAAGGTCTCCATAGACACAAAAGCACGTTAGGACCCATCCCCAGGGGTGTCCATTTCAACTCAGCATCCTCGGTTGCTCCCCACAGATCCAGGAGATCTAACCTGTCTTGTTGCTAGGAGACAATTGGAATGCGAGGTGGGCTACCCAGCCATCCATCCTTAGAACCCTGCTCAGAATCATTGGCCTGGAGCCAAACAACTGGTCTCAATTGTCCTGCAGAAGACTCTCTGCAGTTTGGAGCTTCTCACAACTCTCATCGTGGGAAAACACCCAAGCCTCGTGATGCCCGTCCCATTCATGAAGGGCCCATCAGGGTCAGAAACTCCAACCTGAGCGATCGTCTGATCCTCGCCCTGACTTCAGATGCACGAGATCTCGATTCAGGTCTGTAGATTGTGCCTGCCATGGCCTCACCCAGAAACCTAAGCCTTGCTTGTGTTCTCAGACTTTTGTCGTCAGACTACTGGCCCACAAGCCCTCCAGTTTGGCAATCCAGAACTACAACGCAGCACTCTGCCGGCCCTCCAGAAGAAAAACATTGTCCTCTGGGGCTACCCAGTAACCCCAAATGAGGATCAACCTGCATCGACCTTGGCTGTACCCCAAATACACAGGCTGACCAGGGCTCTAATGCCCTTTCTGGTACAGCCTGAGCCTGGACCCCCTGGCCCCTCCCAGACAGCTGGCCGCAAACTGAGCACATCGAGCCGCCATGGCCTTAGGTCGTCATCTCTTCCCAACATCAATTTTCAGGTTTCAGAACCTAGACCTTTTATCCAATCACTGCCCAGGGTTGAAGGTGATGCAGAAATCAGAACTCCTTCCCCATGGCAAGAAACCTTGTGGTTGGCATGTTGTCCAACGTTCATTGTAGTTGAAACCAGTGTGGCCCATGAGGCCCCGCCCATGCTCGTGGGCCACATTGGTCACAAACACACATTGTGACGCTCAGGCTGAGCCCAGTCCTCAAGTAAGGCCACTAAGTGGCTGGATGAAGAGATAGCATATTGGGCTTGCCATGCCCCTAGGCCCCAATTTTTAACCATAGTTCGGGTTGTCCCTTCAGTCTTCCCCACGGCTTGGCTTTGGAATTCCTCTTTTGGTGGGACACCTGAGGTAACAAAACTGAAATGAGTCCTCCCATCCCACAGATTGACGAAAAGCAATTGGGAATCGGGCCAAATCCTCAGAGAGGAAGATTCGTCCGTGGCGCATGAGGCCTCCCCGACATTCCACGGCCATCGCTGATACAAAATCCAGAGACAAAAGCCTGAGCAAGCGCCTCAGACTCGCACTTTCTTCATATCCTGAAGAGTTCTTCTCATGGTTTGTAGATCGGGCCTGCCATACCTACGTCCCCAAACCTAAGCTGAGTTTGTGTTTTCAGACTTCTGTCCTCAAAGTCTTGGACCACCCACCCTCCAGGCTGGGCCCCTGGAGCCACACATTCGGACTGTGCCTACCAATCCATGGGAATTCTGCCCATTCCATGGTCCAAAATCGTACAAATTAGGAGAAACCTCCAAAGTCCCTGAGGCCATCCCAATAGTGTAGGTCGCCCAGTACAAACAAGGGCTGTCTGACACCAGCTGATAATCGACCTATACTCATAACAGAGATGGTTGTCCCCAGAGAAGAAGATTGAACCAGACAGGACCCTAGGCCATAATAGGATCCATTGCTTTGTGTTACAGGCATGTGTCCTCAAAAGCCTGATTCCAATACGAGCATAGGGGTTTTCCTGAGGCACCCATCAGAACTCATCTCGTCTCCACAAGGAAACCTGTGCATGGGAGCCATGTCCAAAGCTTAGGAGAGTACTTCAGGGTCCCGGTGCCACCGTCCCATTCCAAGGCCCTCATGGACACAAAAACACATTAGGACCCATCCTCAGGAAAGTCCATTTCAACTCAGCCACCCCGGTTGCTCCCACAGAGCCATCAGATCTAAACTGTCTTGTTGCTAGGAGACAATTGGAATGCGAGGCGGGCTTCCCAGGCATCCATCCGCGAACGGGGCTCTGGAGTCATTCCATATGGGATGTCCTGGAGCTGTCCAACAGGTCTCAATTGTCCCGCAGAAGGAATCCTTGAAGGGGGCATCCCACAACTCCCAACGTGGGAAAACCTCAATGGCCTTGAGATTCCGCTCCCTTCATGAAGCAGCCGTCATGCTCAGAAACTCCAACCTGAGCCAACGTCTGATCCACGCCCTGATTCAGATGCATGAGATATTGGTTCAGATCTGCAGGGGGTACCTGCCGTGCCCTAGCCCTGAAACCCAAGTCTAGCTTGTCTTCTAAGACTTCCGTCCTCACACTCCTGGCCCCGAAGCCCTCAAGTTTGGCAATTCCTGACCCACAATGCAGCACTCTGCCTGCCCTCTAGAAAAAAAATAATTGCCTCATGAGCTGCCCAGGCACCTTAAATGAGGGTAAACCTACACAGCACTCGACTTTACCCAAATTATATAGTCTAACCTGGCCACTAATGCACTGTCGAACACAACCTGAGCCCGGACCTCCTGACCAACACCCAGAAAGCAGACCGCACACTGAGCACATAAAACCCGCCATGGCCTTTGGTCATCATGTCTTCCCTACCTCAGTTTTCAGGCTTCAGAACCGAGACCTTATCTCCAATCACTGCCCAGGGGTGAGTGTGATGCAGAAATCAGAACTCCTCCTTAGCCATGGCAAGAAACCTTGTGGTTGGCACGTTGTCCAACGTTCAGTGTAGGAGAAACCAGCATTCACCCTGAGGCCCCGCCCATTCTTGAGTGTTACGAGGGCATACACACGCATTGTGACCCTCCGCATGAGTCCTGTCCTCTAGTAAGTCCTCTCAGTGGCTGGACCATTAGATGTCATAATGGGCTTGACATGTCCCTAGGCCCCAATTTTTAACCAGATTTCTGATTGTCCAGTCGCCCCTCCCCAGGGCTCTACTCTGGAATCCCTCATTCGGTGGGACACCTGAGGTTAAAAAAGAAAAACAACAACAACAACAAAAAAAAAAAACCGGACTTCTTCAAGCCCACAGAATGACCCAAAACTCTTTGGACGAGGCCAAACCACCAGAGAGTAAGACTCGTTCATTTCCCATGAAGTCACCCAGAAATTCCACGACCATGAGTGACACGATATCCAGAGACAAACACTTGAGCAAGAGCCTCACACTCGCCCTTCTTTCAAATCCCAAAAAGTTCTCCTCATGGTCTGTAGATCAGTCCTGCCATACCTATGACCCGAAACATAAGCCGAGTTTGTGTTTTCAGACAACTCTCCAAACAGCCCTGGCCTACACAACCTACAGGCTCAGGCCCCTGGAGCCAAACCTGAGGACTGTACTTGCCCTCTCCAAGGGAATTGTGTGTGCCCATTCCAATGGCCACAACACTTCTCATAGGATAAACCTCCAAAGTCCCTGATCCATCTCAATAGTGGTGGCTTCCCAGGAAAAACAGGGGCAATCTGAGCCCAACTGAGCACCTACCTGCACTCAGACCCATAGACAGATGTCCCCAGAGGTAAAAAGGAAAGAACAGGCCCCTAGGCACTAATCAGATCCATTGCTTTAGTTTCCAGGCATCTCTCCTCAGAGGCCTGGATTTCAAAAGCAGCATATAGCTGTTTCGTGACTCACCCATCAGAAAACATCTCATCTACACATGGGAAACTTGCACGTTGGAGCTGTGTCAAAGCCTCTGTTTAGGAGAACCCTTTAGGGCCCCAGTGCCACCGCTTCATTCCGAGGTCTCCATTGACACAAAGCACATTAGGACCCATCCCCAGGGGTGTCCATTTCAACTCAGCGTCCTCGGTTGCTCCCCACAGATCCAGGAGATCTAACCTGTCTTGTTGCTAGGAGACAATTGGAATGCGAGGTGGGCTACCCAGCCATCCATCCTTAGAACCCTGCTCAGAATCATTGGCCTGGAGCCAAACAACAGGTCTCAATTGTCCTGCGGAAGACTCTCTGCAGTTTGGAGCTCCTCACAACTCCCATCGTGGGAAAACACCCATGGCCTCGTGATGCCCCCCCATCCATGAAGGGGCCATCAGGGTCAGAAAGTCCAACCTGAGCGATCGTCTGATCCTCGCCCTGACTTCAGATGCACGAGATCTCGATTCAGGTCTGTAGATTGTGCCTGCCATGGCCTCACCCAGAAACCTAAGCCTAGCTTGTGTTCTCAGACTTTTGTCGTCAGACTACTGGCCCACAAGCCCTCCAGTTTGGCAATCCAGAACTACAATGCAGCACTCTGCCGGCCCTCCAGAAGAAAAACATTGTCCTCTGGGGCTACCCAGTAACCCCAAATGAGGATCAACCTGCACCGACCTTGGCTGTACCCCAAATACATAGGCTGACCAGGGCACTAATGCCCTTTCTGGTACAGCCTGAGCCTGGACCCCCTGGCCCCTCCCAGAAGCTGGCCGCACACTGAGCACAACGAGCCTTCATGGCCTTAGGTCGTCATCTCTTCGCAACCTCGGTTTTCAGGTTTCAGAACCTAGACCTTATCTCCAATCACTTCCCAGGGTTGAAGGTGATGCAGAAATCAGAATTCCTTCCCCATGGCAAGAAACCTTGTGGTTGGCATGTTGTCCAACGTTCAGTGTAGTTGAAACCAGTGTGGCCCATGAGGCCCCGCCCATGCTCGCGGGCCACATTGGTCACAACACACATTGTTACGCTCAGGCTGAGCCCAGTCCTCAAGTAAGGCCACTAAGTGGCTGGATGAAGAGATAGTATATTGGGCTTGCCATGCCCCTAGGCCCCAATTTTTAACCATAGTTCGGGTTGTCCCTTCAGTCTTCCCCACGGCTTGGCTTTGGAATTCCTCTTTTGGTGGGACACCTGAGGTAACAAAACTGAAATGAGTCCTCCCATCCCACAGATTGACGAAAAGCAATTGGGAATCGGGCCAAATCCTCAGAGAGGAAGATTCGTCCATGGCCCATGAGGCCTCCCCGACATTCCACGGCCATCGCTGATACAAAATCCAGAGACAAAAGCCTGAGCAAGCGCCTCAGACTCGCACTTTCTTCATATCCTGAAGAGTTCTTCTCATGGTTTGTCGATCGGGCCTGCCATACCTACGTCCCCAAACCTAAGCTGAGTTTGTGTTTTCAGACTTCTGTCCTCAAAGTCTTGGGCCACACACCCTCCAGCCTGGGCCCCTGTAGCCACACATTCGGACTGTGCCTACCAATCCATGGGAATTCTGCCCATTCCATGGTCCAAAATCGTACAAATTAGGAGAAACCTCCAAAGTCCCTGAGGCCATCCCAATAGTGTAGGTCGCCCGAAACAAACAAGGGCTGTCTGACACCAGCTGATAATCGACCTCCACTCATACCATAGATGGATGTCACCAGAGAAGAAGATTGAACCAGACAGGACCCTAGGCCATAATAGGATCCATTCCTTTGGGTTACAGGCATGTGTCCTCAAAAACCTGATTCCAATACGAGCATATGTGTTTTCCTGAGGCACCCATCAGAATTCATCTCATCTCCACAAGGTAATCTGTGCATGGGAGCCATGTCCAAAGCTTAGGAGAGTACTTCAGGATCCCGGTGCCACCGCCCCATTCCAAGGCTCTCATGGACACAAAAACACATTAGGACCCATCCTCACGAAAGTCCATTTCAACTCAGCCACCCTGGTTGCTCCCGCAGAGCCATCAGATCTAAACTGTCTTGTTGCTAGGAGACAATTGGAATGCGAGGCGGGCTACCCAGGCATCCATCCACGAACGGTGCTCTGGAGTCATTCCATATAGGATGTCCTGGAGCTGTCCAACAGGTCTCAATTGTCCTGCAGAAGGAATCCTTGAAGGGGGCATCCCACAACTCCCAACGTGGGAAAACCTCAATGGCCTCGAGATTCTGTTCCCTTCATGAAGCGGCCGTCATGCTCAGAAACTCCAACCTGAGCCAACGTCTGATCCTCGCCCTGACTTCAGATGCATGAGATATTGGTTCAGATCTGCAGGGGGTACCTGCCGTGCCCTCGCCCTGAAACCCAAGTCTAGCTTGTCTTCTCAGACTTCCGTCCTCACACTCCTGGCCCCGAAGCCCTCAAGTTTGGCAATTCCTGACCCACAATGCAGCACTCTGCCTGCCCTCTAGAAAAAAAATTATTGCCTCATGAGCTGCCCAGGCACCTTAAATGAGGGTAAACCTACACAGCACTCAACTTTACCCAAATTATAAAGTCTAACCTGGGCACTAATGCACTGTCGAACACAACCTGAGCCCAGACCTCCTGACCAACACCCAGAAAGCTGACAGCACACTGAGCACATAAAACCCGCCATGGCCTTAGGTCATCATGTCTTCCCTACCTCAGTTTTCAGGCTTCAGAACCGAGACCTTATCTCCAATCACTGCCCAGGGGTGAGTGTGATGCAGAAATCAGAACTCCTCCTTAGCCATGGCAAGAAACCTTGTGGTTGGCACGTTGTCCAACGTTCAGTGTAGGAGAAACCAGCATTCACCCTGAGGCCCCGCCCATTCTTGAGTGTTACGAGGGCATACACACGCATTGTGACCCTCCGCATGAGTCCTGTCCTCTAGTAAGTCCTCTCAGTGGCTGGACCATTAGATGTCATAATGGGCTTGACATGTCCCTAGGCCCCAATTTTTAACCAGATTTCTGATTGTCCAGTCGCCCCTCCCCAGGGCTCTACTCTGGAATCCCTCATTCGGTGGGACACCTGAGGTTAAAAAAGAAAAACAACAACAACAACAAAAAAAAAAAACCGGACTTCTTCAAGCCCACAGAATGACCCAAAACTCTTTGGACGAGGCCAAACCACCAGAGAGTAAGACTCGTTCATTTCCCATGAAGTCACCCAGAAATTCCACGACCATGAGTGACACGATATCCAGAGACAAACACTTGAGCAAGAGCCTCACACTCGCCCTTCTTTCAAATCCCAAAAAGTTCTCCTCATGGTCTGTAGATCAGTCCTGCCATACCTATGACCCGAAACATAAGCCGAGTTTGTGTTTTCAGACAACTCTCCAAACAGCCCTGGCCTACACAACCTACAGGCTCAGGCCCCTGGAGCCAAACCTGAGGACTGTACTTGCCCTCTCCAAGGGAATTGTGTGTGCCCATTCCAATGGCCACAACACTTCTCATAGGATAAACCTCCAAAGTCCCTGATCCATCTCAATAGTGGTGGCTTCCCAGGAAAAACAGGGGCAATCTGAGCCCAACTGAGCACCTACCTGCACTCAGACCCATAGACAGATGTCCCCAGAGGTAAAAAGGAAAGAACAGGCCCCTAGGCACTAATCAGATCCATTGCTTTAGTTTCCAGGCATCTCTCCTCAGAGGCCTGGATTTCAAAAGCAGCATATAGCTGTTTCGTGACTCACCCATCAGAAAACATCTCATCTACACATGGGAAACTTGCACGTTGGAGCTGTGTCAAAGCCTCTGTTTAGGAGAACCCTTTAGGGCCCCAGTGCCACCGCTTCATTCCGAGGTCTCCATTGACACAAAGCACATTAGGACCCATCCCCAGGGGTGTCCATTTCAACTCAGCGTCCTCGGTTGCTCCCCACAGATCCAGGAGATCTAACCTGTCTTGTTGCTAGGAGACAATTGGAATGCGAGGTGGGCTACCCAGCCATCCATCCTTAGAACCCTGCTCAGAATCATTGGCCTGGAGCCAAACAACAGGTCTCAATTGTCCTGCGGAAGACTCTCTGCAGTTTGGAGCTCCTCACAACTCCCATCGTGGGAAAACACCCATGGCCTCGTGATGCCCCCCCATCCATGAAGGGGCCATCAGGGTCAGAAAGTCCAACCTGAGCGATCGTCTGATCCTCGCCCTGACTTCAGATGCACGAGATCTCGATTCAGGTCTGTAGATTGTGCCTGCCATGGCCTCACCCAGAAACCTAAGCCTAGCTTGTGTTCTCAGACTTTTGTCGTCAGACTACTGGCCCACAAGCCCTCCAGTTTGGCAATCCAGAACTACAATGCAGCACTCTGCCGGCCCTCCAGAAGAAAAACATTGTCCTCTGGGGCTACCCAGTAACCCCAAATGAGGATCAACCTGCACCGACCTTGGCTGTACCCCAAATACATAGGCTGACCAGGGCACTAATGCCCTTTCTGGTACAGCCTGAGCCTGGACCCCCTGGCCCCTCCCAGAAGCTGGCCGCACACTGAGCACAACGAGCCTTCATGGCCTTAGGTCGTCATCTCTTCGCAACCTCGGTTTTCAGGTTTCAGAACCTAGACCTTATCTCCAATCACTTCCCAGGGTTGAAGGTGATGCAGAAATCAGAATTCCTTCCCCATGGCAAGAAACCTTGTGGTTGGCATGTTGTCCAACGTTCAGTGTAGTTGAAACCAGTGTGGCCCATGAGGCCCCGCCCATGCTCGCGGGCCACATTGGTCACAACACACATTGTTACGCTCAGGCTGAGCCCAGTCCTCAAGTAAGGCCACTAAGTGGCTGGATGAAGAGATAGTATATTGGGCTTGCCATGCCCCTAGGCCCCAATTTTTAACCATAGTTCGGGTTGTCCCTTCAGTCTTCCCCACGGCTTGGCTTTGGAATTCCTCTTTTGGTGGGACACCTGAGGTAACAAAACTGAAATGAGTCCTCCCATCCCACAGATTGACGAAAAGCAATTGGGAATCGGGCCAAATCCTCAGAGAGGAAGATTCGTCCATGGCCCATGAGGCCTCCCCGACATTCCACGGCCATCGCTGATACAAAATCCAGAGACAAAAGCCTGAGCAAGCGCCTCAGACTCGCACTTTCTTCATATCCTGAAGAGTTCTTCTCATGGTTTGTCGATCGGGCCTGCCATACCTACGTCCCCAAACCTAAGCTGAGTTTGTGTTTTCAGACTTCTGTCCTCAAAGTCTTGGGCCACACACCCTCCAGCCTGGGCCCCTGTAGCCACACATTCGGACTGTGCCTACCAATCCATGGGAATTCTGCCCATTCCATGGTCCAAAATCGTACAAATTAGGAGAAACCTCCAAAGTCCCTGAGGCCATCCCAATAGTGTAGGTCGCCCGAAACAAACAAGGGCTGTCTGACACCAGCTGATAATCGACCTCCACTCATACCATAGATGGATGTCACCAGAGAAGAAGATTGAACCAGACAGGACCCTAGGCCATAATAGGATCCATTCCTTTGGGTTACAGGCATGTGTCCTCAAAAACCTGATTCCAATACGAGCATATGTGTTTTCCTGAGGCACCCATCAGAATTCATCTCATCTCCACAAGGTAATCTGTGCATGGGAGCCATGTCCAAAGCTTAAGAGAGTACTTCAGGATCCCGGTGCCACCGCCCCATTCCAAGGCTCTCATGGACACAAAAACACATTAGGACCCATCCTCACGAAAGTCCATTTCAACTCAGCCACCCTGGTTGCTCCCGAAGAGCCATCAGATCTAAACTGTCTTGTTGCTAGGAGACAATTGGAATGCGAGGCGGGCTACCCAGGCATCCATCCACGAACGGTGCTCTGGAGTCATTCCATATAGGATGTCCTGGAGCTGTCCAACAGGTCTCAATTGTCCTGCAGAAGGAATCCTTGAAGGGGGCATCCCACAACTCCCAACGTGGGAAAACCTCAATGGCCTCGAGATTCTGTTCCCTTCATGAAGCGGCCGTCATGCTCAGAAACTCCAACCTGAGCCAACGTCTGATCCTCGCCCTGACTTCAGATGCATGAGATATTGGTTCAGATCTGCAGGGGGTACCTGCCGTGCCCTCGCCCTGAAACCCAAGTCTAGCTTGTCTTCTCAGACTTCCGTCCTCACACTCCTGGCCCCGAAGCCCTCAAGTTTGGCAATTCCTGACCCACAATGCAGCACTCTGCCTGCCCTCTAGAAAAAAAATTATTGCCTCATGAGCTGCCCAGGCACCTTAAATGAGGGTAAACCTACACAGCACTCAACTTTACCCAAATTATAAAGTCTAACCTGGGCACTAATGCACTGTCGAACACAACCTGAGCCCAGACCTCCTGACCAACACCCAGAAAGCTGACAGCACACTGAGCACATAAAACCCGCCATGGCCTTAGGTCATCATGTCTTCCCTACCTCAGTTTTCAGGCTTCAGACCGAGACCTTATCTCCAATCACTGCCCAGGGGTGAGTGTGATGCAGAAATCAGAACTCCTCCTTACCCATGGCAAGAACCCTGTGGTTGGCACGTTGTCCAACGTTCAGTGTAGGAGAAACCAGCATTCACCCTGAGGCCCCGCCCATTCTTGAGTGCGACGAGGGCATACACACGCACTGTGACCCTAATCATGAGTCCTGTCTATAGTAAGTCCTCTCAGTGGCTGGAGGATTAGATGTCATAATGGGCTTGACATGTCCCTAGGCCCCAATTTTTAACCAGATTTCTGATGGTCCAGTCGCCCCTCCCCAGGGCTCTATTCTGGAATCCCTCATTTGGTGGGACACCTGAGGTTAAAAAAGAAAAAATCAACAATAAAAAAAAAAACGGACTTCTTCCAGCCCACAGAATGACCCCAAACTCTTTGGACGGGGCCAAACCACCAGAGAGTAAGACTCGTCCATTTCCTATGAAGTCACCCAGAAATTCTACGACCATGAGTAACACGATATCCAGAGACAAAAACTTGAGCAGGAGCCTCACACTCGCCCTTCTTTCAAATCCCAAAAAGTTCTCCTCATGGTCTGTAGATCAGTCCTGCCATACCCATGACCCGAAACATAAGCCGAGTTTGTGTTTTCAGACAACTGTCCAAACAGCCCTGGCCTACACAACCTACAGGCTCAGGCCCCTGGAGCCAAACCTGAGGACTGTACTTGCCCTCTCCAAGGGAATTGTGTGTGCCCATTCCAATGGCCACAACACTTCTAATAGGATAAACCTCCAAAGTCCCTGATCCATCTCAATAGTGGTGGCTTCCCAGGAAAAACAGGGGCAATCTGAGCCCAACTGAGCACCTGCCTGCACTCAGACCCATAGACAGATGTCCCCAGAGGTAAAAAGGAAAGAACAGGCCCCTAGGCACTAATCAGATCCATTGCTTTGGTTTCCAGGCATCTCTCCACATAGGCCTTGATTTCAAAAGCAGCATTAGCTGTTTCTTGACTCACCCATCAGAAAACATCTCATCTACACATGGGAAACTTGCACGTTGGAGCTGTGTCAAAGCCTCTGTTTAGGAGAACCCTTTAGGGCCCCAGTGCCACCTCTTCATTCCAAGGTCTCCATAGACACAAAAGCACGTTAGGACCCATCCCCAGGGGTGTCCATTTCAACTCAGCATCCTCGGTTGCTCCCCACAGATCCAGGAGATCTAACCTGTCTTGTTGCTAGGAGACAATTGGAATGCGAGGTGGGCTACCCAGCCATCCATCCTTAGAACCCTGCTCAGAATCATTGGCCTGGAGCCAAACAACTGGTCTCAATTATCCTGCAGAAGACTCTCTGCAGTTTGGAGCTTCTCACAACTCTCATCGTGGGAAAACACCCAAGCCTCGTGATGCCCGTCCCATTCATGAAGGGCCCATCAGGGTCAGAAACTCCAACCTGAGCGATCGTCTGATCCTCGCCCTGACTTCAGATGCACGAGATCTCGATTCAGGTCTGTAGATTGTGCCTGCCATGGCCTCACCCAGAAACCTAAGCCTTGCTTGTGTTCTCAGACTTTTGTCGTCAGACTACTGGCCCACAAGCCCTCCAGTTTGGCAATCCAGAACTACAACGCAGCACTCTGCCGGCCCTCCAGAAGAAAAACATTGTCCTCTGGGGCTACCCAGTAACCCCAAATGAGGATCAACCTGCACCGACCTTGGCTGTACCCCAAATACATAGGCTGACCAGGGCACTAATGCCCTTTCTGGTACAGCCTGAGCCTGGACCCCCTGGCCCCTCCCAGAAGCTGGCCGCACACTGAGCACAACGAGCCTTCATGGCCTTAGGTCGTCATCTCTTCGCAACCTCGGTTTTCAGGTTTCAGAACCTAGACCTTATCTCCAATCACTTCCCAGGGTTGAAGGTGATGCAGAAATCAGAATTCCTTCCCCATGGCAAGAAACCTTGTGGTTGGCATGTTGTCCAACGTTCAGTGTAGTTGAAACCAGTGTGGCCCATGAGGCCCCGCCCATGCTCGCGGGCCACATTGGTCACAACACACATTGTTACGCTCAGGCTGAGGCCAGTCCTCAAGTAAGGCCACTAAGTGGCTGGATGAAGAGATAGTATATTGGGCTTGCCATGCCCCTAGGCCCCAATTTTTAACCATAGTTCGGGTTGTCCCTTCAGTCTTCCCCACGGCTTGGCTTTGGAATTCCTCTTTTGGTGGGACACCTGAGGTAACAAAACTGAAATGAGTCCTCCCATCCCACAGATTGACGAAAAGCAATTGGGAATCGGGCCAAATCCTCAGAGAGGAAGATTCGTCCATGGCCCATGAGGCCTCCCCGACATTCCACGGCCATCGCTGATACAAAATCCAGAGACAAAAGCCTGAGCAAGCGCCTCAGACTCGCACTTTCTTCATATCCTGAAGAGTTCTTCTCATGGTTTGTCGATCGGGCCTGCCATACATAAGTCCCCAAACCTAAGCTGAGTTTGTGTTTTCAGACTTCTGTCCTCAAAGTCTTGGGCCACACACCCTCCAGCCTGGGCCCCTGTAGCCACACATTCGGACTGTGCCTACCAATCCATGGGAATTCTGCCCATTCCATGGTCCAAAATCGTACAAATTAGGAGAAACATCCAAAGTCCCTGAGGCCATCCCAATAGTGTAGGTCGCCCGAAACAAACAAGGGCTGTCTGACACCAGCTGATAATCGACCTCCACTCATACCATAGATGGATGTCACCAGAGAAGAAGATTGAACCAGACAGGACCCTAGGCCATAATAGGATCCATTCCTTTGGGTTACAGGCATGTGTCCTCAAAAGCCTGATTCCAATACGAGCATATGTGTTTTCCTGAGGCACCCATCAGAATTCATCTCATCTCCACAAGGTAATCTGTGCATGGGAGCCATGTCCAAAGCTTAGGAGAGTACTTCAGGATCCCGGTGCCACCGCCCCATTCCAAGGCTCTCATGGACACAAAAACACATTAGGACCCATCCTCACGAAAGTCCATTTCAACTCAGCCACCCTGGTTGCTCCCGCAGAGCCATCAGATCTAAACTGTCTTGTTGCTAGGAGACAATTGGAATGCGAGGCGGGCTACCCAGGCATCCATCCGCGAACGGTGCTCTGGAGTCATTCCATATAGGATGTCCTGGAGCTGTCCAACAGGTCTCAATTGTCCTGCAGAAGGAATCCTTGAAGGGGGCATCCCACAACTCCCAACGTGGGAAAACCTCAATGGCCTCGAGATTCTGCTCCCTTCATGAAGCGGCCGTCATGCTCAGAAACTCCAACCTGAGCCAACGTCTGATCCTCGCCCTGACTTCAGATGCATGAGATATTGGTTCAGATCTGCAGGGGGTACCTGCCGTGCCCTCGCCCTGAAACCCAAGTCTAGCTTGTCTTCTCAGACTTCCGTCCTCACACTCCTGGCCCCGAAGCCCTCAAGTTTGGCAAATCTTGACCCACAATGCAGCACTCTGCCTGACCTCTAGAAAAAAAATTATTGCCTCATGAGCTGCCCAGGCACCTTAAATGAGGGTAAACCTACACAGCACTCAACTTTACCCAAATTTTAAAGTCTAACCTGGGCACTAATGCACTGTCGAACACAACCTGAGCCCGGACCTCCTGACCAACACCCAGAAAGCTGACAGCACACTGACCACATAAAACCCGCCATGGCCTTAGGTCATCATGTCTTCCCTACCTCAGTTTTCAGGCTTCAGAACCGAGACCTTATCTCCAATCACTGCCCAGGGGTGAGTGTGATGCAGAAATCAGAACTCCTCCTTACCCATGGCAAGAACCCTGTGGTTGGCACGTTGTCCAACGTTCAGTGTAGGAGAAACCAGCATTCACCCTGAGGCCCCGCCCATTCTTGAGTGCGACGAGGGCATACACACGCACTGTGACCCTAATCATGAGTCCTGTCTATAGTAAGTCCTCTCAGTGGCTGGAGGATTAGATGTCATAATGGGCTTGACATGTCCCTAGGCCCCAATTTTTAACCAGATTTCTGATGGTCCAGTCGCCCCTCCCCAGGGCTCTACTCTGGAATCCCTCATTTGGTGGGACACCTGAGGTTAAAAAAGAAAAAATCAACAATAAAAAAAAAAAACGGACTTCTTCCAGCCCACAGAATGACCCCAAACTCTTTGGACGGGGCCAAACCACCAGAGAGTAAGACTCGTCCATTTCCTATGAAGTCACCCAGAAATTCTACGACCATGAGTAACACGATATCCAGAGACAAAAACTTGAGCAGGAGCCTCACACTCGCCCTTCTTTCAAATCCCAAAAAGTTCTCCTCATGGTCTGTAGATCAGTCCTGCCATACCCATGACCCGAAACATAAGCCGAGTTTGTGTTTTCAGACAACTGTCCAAACAGCCCTGGCCTACACAACCTACAGGCTCAGGCCCCTGGAGCCAAACCTGAGGACTGTACTTGCCCTCTCCAAGGGAATTGTGTGTGCCCATTCCAATGGCCACAACACTTCTAATAGGATAAACCTCCAAAGTCCCTGATCCATCTCAATAGTGGTGGCTTCCCAGGAAAAACAGGGGCAATCTGAGCCCAACTGAGCACCTGCCTGCACTCAGACCCATAGACAGATGTCCCCAGAGGTAAAAAGGAAAGAACAGGCCCCTAGGCACTAATCAGATCCATTGCTTTGGTTTCCAGGCATCTCTCCACATAGGCCTTGATTTCAAAAGCAGCATTAGCTGTTTCTTGACTCACCCATCAGAAAACATCTCATCTACATATGGGAAACTTGCACGTTGGAGCTGTGTCAAAGCCTCTGTTTAGGAGAACCCTTTAGGGCCCCAGTGCCACCTCTTCATTCCAAGGTCTCCATAGACACAAAAGCACGTTAGGACCCATCCCCAGGGGTGTCCATTTCAACTCAGCATCCTCGGTTGCTCCCCACAGATCCAGGAGATCTAACCTGTCTTGTTGCTAGGAGACAATTGGAATGCGAGGTGGGCTACCCAGCCATCCATCCTTAGAACCCTGCTCAGAATCATTGGCCTGGAGCCCAACAACTGGTCTCAATTGTCCTGCAGAAGACTCTCTGCAGTTTGGAGCTTCTCACAACTCTCATCGTGGGAAAACACCCAAGCCTCGTGATGCCCGTCCCATTCATGAAGGGCCCATCAGGGTCAGAAACTCCAACCTGAGCGATCGTCTGATCCTCGCCCTGACTTCAGATGCACGAGATCTCGATTCAGGTCTGTAGATTGTGCCTGCCATGGCCTCACCCAGAAACCTAAGCCTTGCTTGTGTTCTCAGACTTTTGTCGTCAGACTACTGGCCCACAAGCCCTCCAGTTTGGCAATCCAGAACTACAACGCAGCACTCTGCCGGCCCTCCAGAAGAAAAACATTGTCCTCTGGGGCTACCCAGTAACCCCAAATGAGGATCAACCTGCATCGACCTTGGCTGTACCCCAAATACACAGGCTGACCAGGGCTCTAATGCCCTTTCTGGTACAGCCTGAGCCTGGACCCCCTGGCCCCTCCCAGACAGCTGGCCGCAAACTGAGCACATCGAGCCGCCATGGCCTTAGGTCGTCATCTCTTCCCAACATCAATTTTCAGGTTTCAGAACCTAGACCTTATATCCAATCACTGCCCAGGGTTGAAGGTGATGCAGAAATCAGAACTCCTTCCCCATGGCAAGAAACCTTGTGGTTGGCATGTTGTCCAACGTTCATTGTAGTTGAAACCAGTGTGGCCCATGAGGCCCCGCCCATGCTCGTGGGCCACATTGGTCACAAACACACATTGTGACGCTCAGGCTGAGCCCAGTCCTCAAGTAAGGCCACTAAGTGGCTGGATGAAGAGATAGCATATTGGGCTTGCCATGCCCCTAGGCCCCAATTTTTAACCATAGTTCGGGTTGTCCCTTCAGTCTTCCCCACGGCTTGGCTTTGGAATTCCTCTTTTGGTGGGACACCTGAGGTAACAAAACTGAAATGAGTCCTCCCATCCCACAGATTGACGAAAAGCAATTGGGAATCGGGCCAAATCCTCAGAGAGGAAGATTCGTCCAAG
This sequence comes from Mustela nivalis, assembly GCF_964662115.1. Classification (NCBI taxonomy): domain Eukaryota; kingdom Metazoa; phylum Chordata; class Mammalia; order Carnivora; family Mustelidae; genus Mustela; species Mustela nivalis. The sequence goes on along the minus strand of NW_028136022.1, from coordinate 271,543 downwards.
GCGCATGAGGCCTCCCCGACATTCCACGGCCATCGCTGATACAAAATCCAGAGACAAAAGCCTGAGCAAGCGCCTCAGACTCACTCTATATTCAAATCTTCATGAGTTCTTCTCATGGTTTGTAGATTGGGCCTGCCATACCGATATCCCCAAAGAAAGCTGAGTTTGAGTATCGGAATCACAATCAGAACTCTGCCTTCCACATGGCTGTAATGCTTGTTCTTCGCATGGAGTCATACCTTCACGTGGGGAACCCTTCATGGCCCCTGATGCCACGCCCAAACATGAGTGCTGCTTGGGCACAAATTCACACTGTGACCCTAGCATGAGCCCCATGACAAAGAAAGGCCTGTCAGGTTCGGGACGAAGGTCCTGCATATAGTCCTTGCCATGCACATAGTCACCCAGGACTAACTAGATGGTGTGTATTCCAGTTGAGGGAACCCACTGCTGTGCTGTAGAGTCCCTCTCCTGGGAGGTCCTTTGTGGCAGAAAACAGTACTCTTCACTTCCCACAGAATGAACCCAAACACTTGGGAGCTTGGACAATCCCCCGAGAGGAAGGCTCTTCCTCGGACCCTGAGGCAACCCCTACCCTGACCGGACACTGTGAACGCAACACCCAGAGACAAAACCTGAGGGACTGCCTCCCACTTGCCCTCCTTTGATATCCAGAGGATGTCCCCTCACGGACTGGAGATCAGGCCTGCCATTACCTTGGCCCCTACCTGAGCCAAGTTTGCTCTTTCAGACATCAGTCCCCAGAGCCCTGGCAAACACAGCCTCTAGGCTGGGTCCTCTGGAGCCATACCACAAAACTGTGCCTGCTCTCTCTTGGGAAACTGTGTCCATTCCTTTGGCCACACACCTCCAGAATATGAGAAACCTCAAGGCCCCCGAGGTCATCCCACTACTGGGAACCTCCCTGGACACACAGGGGCATTCGGACACAAGCTGAGCAGCTACCTCCACGAAGGCATGCACACAGATGTCAACAGAGATAGAAGGTTGAGCCGGACAGGCCCTTAGGCCCTAATCTCAACTCTTGCTTTGGGTTCCAGGTGTTACTCCTCAGAGGCTTTGGTTCGAAGAACAGGATATGGGGCTTTCCTGAGGCACTGAACAGAACTCCTCTCGTCGCCACATGGGAAGCTTCCTTGTTGGGGCTGTGACAAACGCCTCAGTTTGGAAAACCCTGCAGAGTCCCCGAGCCACCTCCACATTCCAAGGTCTCCCAGGCCACCTAGCCACAGTACAACTCATCTTCAGGAGAGTCCATTTCAACCCTCCCCTCTAGGTAGCTCACCCAGAAGCCTGCAGATTGAGCCTGACTTGTCCTAACTAAACAGTGGGAATATGAGGTGGCATTCCCAGGCATCCATGCTTTGACACCTGCTCTCGACTCTTTCCGTATGGGGCCTCCTGGAACCATCCAATAGGACTCGACTGTCGAGAAGAAGGAAATCTTGAGGTTTGGAGTAGTTCACAAATCCCATCGTAGGCAAACCTCCTGGCTTCATGAAGCCCCCACACCCTTCAGGAAGAGGACATGCTGGACAAAAACTAGAGCCTGAGGCACGTCTCATAGTTGACATGACCCCAGTGCAGGAGATCTCGATTCAGCCTCTGCAGAGTGGGCCTGCCGTGCCCTCGGTCCCAAACCTCACGCTAGCTTGTGTTTTCAGACTTCCTTCCTCACACTCCTGGAAAACAAGCCCTCCGGACTAGTAACTCCAGAACCAAAACCCAGCCCAGTGTCTGCCCAACGGAAGAAAAACGTTTCCCTGTGGGGCTCTCCAGAAAACCCAGATGAGGATCAACCTGCTCGGGCCTCGACGGTACCCGAACTGGATAGGCTGCTCTGGGCACTCATGCTCTGTCTGACACAGCCTGAAGCCAGACGTCCAGACAGACAAGGAGACAGCTGGCCGCACACCCAGCACTTCGGACACGCTATGGTCTTATGCCGTCACCTCTTCCTAACCTTGGTTTTCAGATATCTGAACCTAGACATCATATCAATTCTCCACACAGATGGGTATCCCAAGCACAAAACAGAAGTCCTGCTTCCCCATGGCTGTAAAGCTTGCTCTTGGCATGGAGTAACACCTTCAGGGTGGGAGAAACCTTCATGGCCCCTGATGCCACGCCCAAACGTGAGTGCTGATTGGGAACAAATTCACACTGTGACCCTCAGCATGAGCCCCATGTCAAAGAAAGGCCTCTCAGGGCCTGGAAAAAGAGCGCGCATATGGGGCTTGCCAAGCCCCTATGCACCCAATCCTCACCACGTTTTGAATTTTCCAGTCGCCATGCCCGTACCTGGGGCTCTGCTCTGGAATCCCTTTCTTGGAGAGACCCATGAGCCAGACAACACGACTCCACCCTTCCCACAAAATGACCCCAATCTTGGGAGCTGGGACAAATCCCCAGAGAGGGATAGTCGTCCACAGTCCCTAAGGCCACCCCTCAAATCCACGGCTATCCCGGACACAACATCCAGAGACAAAAGCCTGTTGGAACGCCTCCCACTCGCTCTTGTTTCAGAGGCCCAGGAGTTCCCTCTCGGGCTGTACCTCCGGCCTGCCATACCCTAGGCGCCACTCATAAGCTGAGTTTGTGTATTCAGACTTCTGTGCCCACAGCCTGGACCCACACACCTCCAGGCTAGGGCCTCTAGTGCCACAGCGAAAGATTGTGCCTGCCCTCTCCAAGGAAAGTGTGCCCAATCCATTGACCACAACCCTACAGGTTATGGAAAAGCTCCAAGGCCCCTGAGGCCATCAATAGTGTAGGCACCCCTGGACTAAGAGGGGCTCTCTGACACCAGCGGAGCAACTATCTCCACTTAGACTCTCAGACAGTGTCCCCAGAGACAGAAGGTTGAAATGGACAGGCCCCTAGGCCCTAATCTAAACCTTAGCTTTGGTTTCCATGTTTCCATTCTCAGAGGACTGTTTTCGTAGACCAGCACATGGGGCTTTTCTGAGGCACCGAAACAAACCTCTCTCATCTCCACATGGGCAGCTTTCTTACTGGGATGTATCAAACAATTCAGGTAGGAGAGTTCCGCAGGGCCACTGAACAACCAGCACTTTCCAAGGTCTCCATGGACCCAAACGCACATTATGACGCATCCTCAGGAGAGGCCATTTCAACTCAGCCCCCTGGGTCGCGTGTTCCAGAGGCAGAAGATCAAACATATCTTGTCGCTAATAGCCAAAGGGAATGCGAGACATGCTGTACAGGTTTCCATCCTTCGAACCCTGCTCTCCAGTCCTTCCATATGGTTTGTCCTGGAGCCATGCAACAGGACTCGAATGTCCCGCAGAAGGAAACCTTGTGGTTTGGGGCAACCTCCAAACTCAGCGTGGGAAAACTTCCTTGGCCTCATGAGGCCCCCACTTCATGAAGGTGCCATCATGGACATATACTCCAGCCTCAGCCAACGTCTGATACTCAGCCTGACTTCAGATGCAGGAGATTTTGATTCAGCCACTGCAGAGTGGGCCTGCTCTGCCCTTGGCTCCAATCCTCACACTAGCTTGTGTTTTCAGACTTCCGTCCTCACACTCCCGGCCCACAAACCCTCCCTACTGGGAATTCTGGGGCCACAATGAAGCACTGTGCCTGCCTCCCAGGAGAAAAACATTGTCTATGGCGCTGCCCAGAAACCCCAAATGAGGATCAAACTGCTTGGCCCTCGGCAACACCCCAATTGCATAGGCTACCTTAAACAGTGATGCTCTGTCGCAAATAGCCTGAGCCCAGACCTTCCAACAGACACCGACACAGCTGGCTGCACACCCAGCACATTGGACCCGCCACTGCCTTAGGCCACCATCCATTCCCAACCTGGGTTTTCAGTCATCGGAACCTAGAACTTATCTCCAATCCCTGCACTGGGGGGAACCTGATGCACAAGTCAGAACCCCTCCTTCCCCATGGCAAGAAACCTTGCTGCTGGCAGTGAGTCAAACCTTCAGTGTAGGAGAAAACGGCATGGCCCATGAGGCCACGCCCAAGCGTGAGGGCCGCCTTGGGCACAAACACACATTGTGACCCTCAGCGTGAGTACCTTATTCAAGTAACGCCTCTCAGTGACTGGACCAAGAGCCCGCATATGTGGCTTGCCATGCCCATAGGCACCCAGGACTAACTAGATGGTGTGTATTCCAGTTGAGGGAACCCACTGCTGTGCTCTAGAGTCCCTCTCCTGGGGGGTCCCCTGTGGCAGAAAACAGTACTCTTCATTCCCACAGAATGAACACAAACACTTGGGAGCTTGGACAATCCCCCGAGAGGAAGGCTCTTCCTCGGCCTCTGAGACAACCCCTACCCTGACCGGACACTGTAAACGCAACACCCAGAGACAAAATCCTGAGTGACTGCCTCCCACTTGCCCTACTTTGATTTCCAGAGGATCTCCCCTCACGGACTAGAGATCAGGCCTGCCATTACATTGGCCCCTAGCTGAGCCAAGTTTGCTTTTTCAGACATCTGTCCCCAGAGCCCTGGCAAACACAGCCTCTAGGCTGGGTCCTCTGGAGCCATACCACAGGACCGTGCCTGCTCTCTCCTGGGAAACTGTGTCCATTCCTTTGGCCACACACCTCCAGAATATGAGAAACCTCAAGGCCTCCGAGGACATCCCACTACTGGGAGCCTCACTGGACTCACAGGGGCATTCGGACACAAGCTGAGCAGCTACATCCATGAATGCATGCACACAGATGTCAACAGAGATAGAAGGTTGAGCCGGACAGGCCTTTAGGCCGTAGTCTCAACTCTTGCTTTGGTTTCCAGGTGTCACTCCTCAGAGGCTTTGGTTCGAAGAACAGGGTATGGGGCTTTCCTGAGGCACGGAACAGAACTCCTCTCGTCTCCACATGGGAAGTTTCCTTGTTGGAGCCGTGTCAAACACCTCATGTTGGAGAATCCTGCAGAGTCCCTGAGCCACCTCCACATTCCAAGGTCTCCCAGGCCACCAAGCCACAGTAGGACTCATCTTCAAGAGAGTCCATTTCAACTCTCCCCTCTGGGTAGCTCACCCAGGAGCCCGCAGATTGAGCCTGCCTTGTCCTGACTAAAGAGTGGGAATATGAGGTGGCGTTCCCAGGCATCCATGCTTAGACACCTGCTCTCGAGTCTTTCCATATGGGGCCTCTTGGAACCATCCAATAGGACTCGACTGTCGTGCAGAAGGTAACCTTCAGTTTTGGAGCAGTTCACAAATCCCATCGTAGGCAAAACTTTCTGGCCTCATGAAGCCCCCACACCCTTCAGGAAGAGGCCATGCTGGACAAAAACTCTAGCCTGAGGCACGTCTCATAGTTGACATGACCTCAGTGCAGGAGATCTCGATTCAGCCTCTGCAGAGTGGGCCTGCCGTGCCCTCGGTCCCAAACCTCACGCTAGCTTGTGTTTTCAGACTTCCTTCCTCACACTCCTGGCAAACAAGCCCTCTGGACTAGGAACTCCGGAACCAAAACCCAGCCCAGTGTCTGCCCAACGGAAGAAAAACGTTTCCCTGTGGGTCTCTCCAGAAAACCCAGATGAGGATCAATCTGCTCGGGCCTCGACGGTAACGAACTGGAGAGGCTGCTCTGGGCACTCATGCTCTGCCTGACACAGCCTGAAGCCAGACGTCCAGACAGACAAGGAGACAGCTGGCCGCACACCCAGCACTTCGGACATGCCATGGTCTTATGCCGTCACCTCATCCTAACCTTGGTTTTCAGATATCTGAACCTAGACATCATATCAATTCTCCACACAGCTGGTTCTAGAAAGCACAAAACAGAACTCCTCCTTCCCCATGGCTGTCAAGCTTGCTCTTGGCATGGAGTCACACCTTCAGGGTGGGAGAAACCTTCATGGCCCCTGATGCCACGCCCAAACTTGAGTGCTGCTTGGGCACAAATTCACACTGTGACCCTCAGCATGAGCCCCATGTCAAAGCAAGGCCTGTCAGGGCCTGGACCAAGAGCCCACATATGGGGCTTTCCAAGCCCCTATGCACCCAATCCTCACCACGGTTTGAATTTTCCAGTCGCCCTGCCCGTACCTGGAGCTCTGCTCTGGAATCCCTTTCTTGGAGAGACCCATGAGCCAGACAACACGACTCCACCCTTCCCACAAAATGACACCAAACTCTTGGGAGCTGGGACAAATCCCCAGAGAGGGATACTCGTCCACAGTACCTGAGGCCACCGCTCCAATCCACGGCTATCCCGGACACAACATCCAGAGACAAAAGCCTGAAGGAACGCCTCCCACTCGCCCTTGTTTCAGACGCCCAGGAGCTCCCTCTCGGGCTGTACATCCGGCCTGCCATACCCTAGGCGCCACTCATAAGCTGAGTTTGTGTATTCAGACTTCTGTTCCCACAGCCTGGACCCACACAACATCCAGGCTAGGGCCTTTGGACCAAACAGCGAAAGATTGTGCCTGCCCTCTCCAAGGAAAGTGTGCCCAATCCATTGACCACAACCCTACAGGTTAGGGAAAAGCTCCAAGGTCCCTGAGGCCATCAATAGTATAGGCCACCCTGACTAAGAAGGGCTCTCTGACACCAGCGGAGCAACTATCTCCACTTAGACTCTCACACAGTGTCCCCAGAGACAGAAGGTTGAAATGGACAGGCCCCCAGGCCCTAATCTGAACCTTAGCTTTGGTTTCCATGTTTCCGTTCTCAGAGGACTATTTTCGTAGACCAGCACATGGGGCTTTTCTGAGGCACCAAACCAAACATCTCTCATCTCCACATGGGCAGCTTTCTTACTGGGATGTATAAACACTTCAGGTAGGAGAGTTCCACAGGGCCACTGAACAACCAGCACATTCCAAGGTCTCCATGGACCCAAACGCACATTATGACGCATCCTCAGGAGAGGCCATTTCAACTCAGCCCCCTGGGTCGCGTGTTCCAGAGGCAGCAGATCAAACATATCTTGTCGCTAATAGCCAATGGGAATGCGAGGCATGCTGTACAGGGATCCATCCTTCGAACCCTGCTCTCCAGTCCTTCCATATGGTATGTCCTGGAGCCATGCAACAGGACTCGAATGTCCCGCAGAAGGAAACCTTGTGGTTTGCGGCAACCTCCAAACTCAGCGTGGGAAAACTTCCTTGGCCTCATGAGGCCCCCACTTCAAGAAGGTGCCATCATGGACACATACTCCAGCCTCAGCCAACGTCTGATCCTCAGCCTGACTTCAGATGCAGGAGATTTTGATTCAGCCTCTGCAGAATGGGCCTGCTCTGCCCTTGGCTCCAATCCTCACACTAGCTTGTGTTTTCAGACTTCCGTCCTCACACTCCTGGCCCACAAACCCTCCCTACTGGGAATTCTGGGGCCACAATGAAGCACTGTGCCTGCCTCCCAGGAGAAAAACCTTGTCTATGGCGCTGCCCAGAAACCCCAAATGAGGATCAAACTGCTTGGCCCTCGGCAACACCCCAATTGCATAGGCTACCTTAAACAGTGATGCTCTGTCGCAAATAGCCTGAGCCCAGACCTTCCAAAAGACACCGACACAGCTGGCTGGACACCCAGCACATTGGACCCGCCACTGCCTTAGGCCACCATCCATTCCCAACCTGGGTTTTCAGTCATCGGAACCTAGACCTTATCTCCAATCCCTGCACTGGGGGGAACCTGATGCACAAGTCAGAACCCCTCCTTCCCCATGGCAAGAAACCTTGCTGCTGGCAGTGAGTCAAACCTTCAGTGTAGGAGAAAACGGCATGGCCCATGAGGCCACGCCCAAGCGTGAGGGCCGCCTTGGGCACAAACACACATTGTGACCCTCAGCGTGAGTACCTTATTCAAGTAACGCCTCTCAGTGACTGGACCAAGAGCCCGCATATGTGGCTTGCCATGCCCATAGGCACCCAGGACTAACTAGATGGTGTGTATTCCAGTTGAGGGAACCCACTGCTGTGCTCTAGAGTCCCTCTCCTGGGGGGTCCCCTGTGGCAGAAAACAGTACTCTTCATTCCCACAGAATGAACACAAACACTTGGGAGCTTGGACAATCCCCCGAGAGGAAGGCTCTTCCTCGGCCTCTGAGACAACCCCTACCCTGACCGGACACTGTAAACGCAACACCCAGAGACAAAATCCTGAGTGACTGCCTCCCACTTGCCCTACTTTGATTTCCAGAGGATCTCCCCTCACGGACTAGAGATCAGGCCTGCCATTACATTGGCCCCTAGCTGAGCCAAGTTTGCTTTTTCAGACATCTGTCCCCACAGCCCTGGCAAACACAGCCTCTAGGCTGGGTCCTCTGGAGCCATACCACAGGACCGTGCCTGCTCTCTCCTGGGAAACTGTGTCCATTCCTTTGGCCACACACCTCCAGAATATGAGAAACCTCAAGGCCTCCGAGGACATCCCACTACTGGGAGCCTCACTGGACTCACAGGGGCATTCGGACACAAGCTGAGCAGCTACATCCATGAATGCATGCACACAGATGTCAACAGAGATAGAAGGTTGAGCCGGACAGGCCTTTAGGCCGTAGTCTCAACTCTTGCTTTGGTTTCCAGGTGTCACTCCTCAGAGGCTTTGGTTCGAAGAACAGGGTATGGGGCTTTCCTGAGGCACGGAACAGAACTCCTCTCGTCTCCACATGGGAAGTTTCCTTGTTGGAGCCGTGTCAAACACCTCATGTTGGAGAATCCTGCAGAGTCCCTGAGCCACCTCCACATTCCAAGGTCTCCCAGGCCACCAAGCCACAGTAAAACTCATCTTCAGGAGAGACCATTTCAACTCTCCCCTCTGGGTAGCTCACCCAGGAGGCCGCAGATTGAGCCTGCCTTGTCCTGACTAAAGAGTGGGAATATGAGGTGGCGTTCCCAGGCATCCATGCTTAGACACCTGCTCTCGAGTCTTTCCATATGGGGTCTCTTGGAACCATCCAATAGGACTCGACTGTCGTGCAGAAGGTAACCTTCAGTTTTGGAGCAGTTCACAAATCCCATCGTAGGCAAATCTTTCTGGCCTCATGAAGCCCCCACACCCTTCAGAAAGAGGCCATGCTGGACAAGAACTCTAGCCTGAGGCACGTCTCATAGTTGACATGACCTCAGTGCAGGAGATCTCGATTCAGCCTCTGCAGAGTGGGCCTGCCGTGCCCTCGGTCCCAAACCTCACGCTAGCTTGTGTTTTCAGACTTCCTTCCTCACACTCCTGGCAAACAAGCCCTCTGGACTAGGAACTCCGGAACCAAAACCCAGCCCAGTGTCTGCCCAACGGAAAAAAACGTTTCCCTGTGGGGCTCTCCAGAAAACCCAGATGAGGATCAACCTGCTCGGGCCTCGACGGTACCCGAACTGGATAGGCTGCTCTGGGCACTCATGCTCTGCCTGACACAGCCTGAAGCCAGACGTCCAGACAGACAAGGAGACAGCTGGCCGCACACCCAGCACTTCGGACACGCCATGGTCTTATGCCGTCACCTCATCCTAACCTTGGTTTTCAGATATCTGAACCTAGACATTATATCAATTCTCCACACAGCTGGGTATAGCAAGCACAAAACAGAACTCCTCCTTCCCCATGGCTGTCAAGCTTGCTCTTGGCATGCAGTCACACCTTCAGGGTTGGAGAAACCTTCATGTCCCCTGAAGCCACGCCCAAACTTGAGAGCTGCTCTGGCACAAATTCAAACTGTGACCCTCAGCATGAGCCCCATGTCAAAGAAAGGCCTGTCAGGGCCTGGACCAAGAGCCCACATATGGGGCTTGCCAAGCCCCTATGCACCCAATCCTCACCACGGTTTGTATTTTCCAGTCGCCCCGCCCGTACCTGGAGCTCTGCTCTGGAATCCCTTTCTTGGAGAGACCCATGAGCCAGACAACACGACTCCACCCTTCTCACAAAATGACCCCAAACTCTTGGGAGCTGGGACAAATCCCCAGAGAGGGATACTCGTCCACAGTACCTGAGGCCACCGCTCCAATCCATGGTTATCCCGGACACAACATCCAGAGACAAAAGCCTGAAGGAACGCCTCCCACTCGCCCTTGTTTCAGAGGCCCAGGAGCTCCCTCTCGGGCTGTACATCCGGCCTGCCATACCCTAGGCGCCACTCATAAGCTGAGTTTGTGTATTCAGACTTCTGTGCCCACAGCCTGGACCCACACAACATCCAGGCTAGGGCCTCTGGACCAAACAGCGAAAGATTGTGCCTGCCCTCTCCAAGGAAAGTGTGCCCAATCCATTGACCACAACCCTACAGGTTAGGGAAAAGCTCCAAGGTCCCTGAGGCCATCAATAGTATAGGCCACCCTGGACTAAGAGGTGTTCTCTGACACCAGCGGAGCATTATCTCCACTTAGGCTCTCACACAGTGTCCCCAGAGACAGAAGGTTGAAATGGACAGGCCCCCAGGCCATAATCTGAACCTTAGCTTTGGTTTCCATGTTTCCGTTCTCAGAGGACTGTTTTCGTAGACCAGCACATGGGGCTTATCTGAGGCACCAAACCAAACCTCTCTCATCTCCACATGGGCAGCTTTCTTACTGGGATGTATCAAACACTTCAGGTAGGAGAGTTCCGCAGGGCCACTGAACAACCAGCACATTCCAAGGTCTCCATGGACCCAAACGCACATTATGACGCATCCTCAGGAGAGGCCATTTCAACTCAGCCCCCTGGGTCGCGTGTTCCAGAGGCAGCAGATCAAACATATCTTGTCGCTAATAGCCAATGGGAATGCGAGGCATGCTGTACAGGGATCCATCCTTCGAACCCTGCTCTCCAGTCCTTCCATATGGTATGTCCTGGAGCCATGCAACAGGACTCGAATGTCCCGCAGAGGGAAACCTTGTGGTTTGGGGCAACCTCCAAACTCAGCGTGGGAAAACTTCCTTGGCCTCATGAGGCCCCCACTTCATGAAGGTGCCATCATGGACACATACTCCAGCCTCAGCCAACGTCTGATCCTCAGCCTGACTTCAGATGCAGGAGATTTTGATTCAGCCTCTGCAGAGTGGGCCTTCTCTGCCCTTGGCTCCAATCCTCACACTAGCTTGTGTTTTCAGACTTCCGTCCTCACATTCCTGGCCCACAAACCCTCCCTACTGGGAATTCTGGGGCCACAATGAAGCACTGTGCCTGCCTCCCAGGAGAAAAACCTTGTCTATGGCGCTGCCCAGAAACCCCAAATGAGGATCAAACTGCTTGGCCCTCGGCAACACCCCAATTGCATAGGCTACCTTAAACAGTGATGCTCTGTCGCAAATAGCCTGAGCCCAGACCTTCCAAAAGACACCGACACAGCTGGCTGGACACCCAGCACATTGGACCCGCCACTGCCTTAGGCCACCATCCATTCCCAACCTGGGTTTTCAGTCATCGGAACCTAGACCTTATCTCCAATCCCTGCACTGGGGGGAACCTGATGCACAAGTCAGAACCCCTCCTTCCCCATGGCAAGAAACCTTGCTGCTGGCAGTGAGTCAAACCTTCAGTGTAGGAGAAAACGGCATGGCCCATGAGGCCACGCCCAAGCGTGAGGGCCGCCTTGGGCACAAACACACATTGTGACCCTCAGCGTGAGTACCTTATTCAAGTAACGCCTCTCAGTGACTGGACCAAGAGCCCGCATATGTGGCTTGCCATGCCCATAGGCACCCAGGACTAACTAGATGGTGTGTATTCCAGTTGAGGGAACCCACTGCTGTGCTCTAGAGTCCCTCTCCTGGGGGGTCCCCTGTGGCAGAAAACAGTACTCTTCATTCCCACAGAATGAACACAAACACTTGGGAGCTTGGACAATCCCCCGAGAGGAAGGCTCTTCCTCGGCCTCTGAGACAACCCCTACCCTGACCGGACACTGTAAACGCAACACCCAGAGACAAAATCCTGAGTGACTGCCTCCCACTTGCCCTACTTTGATTTCCAGAGGATCTCCCCTCACGGACTAGAGATCAGGCCTGCCATTACATTGGCCCCTAGCTGAGCCAAGTTTGCTTTTTCAGACATCTGTCCCCACAGCCCTGGCAAACACAGCCTCTAGGCTGGGTCCTCTGGAGCCATACCACAGGACCGTGCCTGCTCTCTCCTGGGAAACTGTGTCCATTCCTTTGGCCACACACCTCCAGAATATGAGAAACCTCAAGGCCTCCGAGGACATCCCACTACTGGGAGCCTCACTGGACTCACAGGGGCATTCGGACACAAGCTGAGCAGCTACATCCATGAATGCATGCACTCAGATGTCAACAGAGATAGAAGGTTGAGCCGGACAGGCCTTTAGGCCGTAGTCTCAACTCTTGCTTTGGTTTCCAGGTGTCACTCCTCAGAGGCTTTGGTTCGAAGAACAGGGTATGGGGCTTTCCTGAGGCACGGAACAGAACTCCTCTCGTCTCCACATGGGAAGTTTCCTTGTTGGAGCCGTGTCAAACACCTCATGTTGGAGAATCCTGCAGAGTCCCTGAGCCACCTCCACATTCCAAGGTCTCCCAGGCCACCAAGCCACAGTAAAACTCATCTTCAGGAGAGACCATTTCAACTCTCCCCTCTGGGTAGCTCACCCAGGAGGCCGCAGATTGAGCCTGCCTTGTCCTGACTAAAGAGTGGGAATATGAGGTGGCGTTCCCAGGCATCCATGCTTAGACACCTGCTCTCGAGTCTTTCCATATGGGGTCTCTTGGAACCATCCAATAGGACTCGACTGTCGTGCAGAAGGTAACCTTCAGTTTTGGAGCAGTTCACAAATCCCATCGTAGGCAAATCTTTCTGGCCTCATGAAGCCCCCACACCCTTCAGAAAGAGGCCATGCTGGACAAGAACTCTAGCCTGAGGCACGTCTCATAGTTGACATGACCTCAGTGCAGGAGATCTCGATTCAGCCTCTGCAGAGTGGGCCTGCCGTGCCCTCGGTCCCAAACCTCACGCTAGCTTGTGTTTTCAGACTTCCTTCCTCACACTCCTGGCAAACAAGCCCTCTGGACTAGGAACTCCGGAACCAAAACCCAGCCCAGTGTCTGCCCAACGGAAAAAAACGTTTCCCTGTGGGGCTCTCCAGAAAACCCAGATGAGGATCAACCTGCTCGGGCCTCGACGGTACCCGAACTGGATAGGCTGCTCTGGGCACTCATGCTCTGCCTGACACAGCCTGAAGCCAGACGTCCAGACAGACAAGGAGACAGCTGGCCGCACACCCAGCACTTCGGACACGCCATGGTCTTATGCCGTCACCTCATCCTAACCTTGGTTTTCAGATATCTGAACCTAGACATTATATCAATTCTCCACACAGCTGGGTATAGCAAGCACAAAACAGAACTCCTCCTTCCCCATGGCTGTCAAGCTTGCTCTTGGCATGCAGTCACACCTTCAGGGTTGGAGAAACCTTCATGTCCCCTGAAGCCACGCCCAAACTTGAGAGCTGCTCTGGCACAAATTCAAACTGTGACCCTCAGCATGAGCCCCATGTCAAAGAAAGGCCTGTCAGGGCCTGGACCAAGAGCCCACATATGGGGCTTGCCAAGCCCCTATGCACCCAATCCTCACCACGGTTTGTATTTTCCAGTCGCCCCGCCCGTACCTGGAGCTCTGCTCTGGAATCCCTTTCTTGGAGAGACCCATGAGCCAGACAACACGACTCCACCCTTCTCACAAAATGACCCCAAACTCTTGGGAGCTGGGACAAATCCCCAGAGAGGGATACTCGTCCACAGTACCTGAGGCCACCGCTCCAATCCATGGTTATCCCGGACACAACATCCAGAGACAAAAGCCTGAAGGAACGCCTCCCACTCACCCTTGTTTCAGAGGCCCAGGAGCTCCCTCTCGGGCTGTACATCCGGCCTGCCATACCCTAGGCGCCACTCATAAGCTGAGTTTGTGTATTCAGACTTCTGTGCCCACAGCCTGGACCCACACAACATCCAGGCTAGGGCCTCTGGACCAAACAGCGAAAGATTGTGCCTGCCCTCTCCAAGGAAAGTGTGCCCAATCCATTGACCACAACCCTACAGGTTAGGGAAAAGCTCCAAGGTCCCTGAGGCCATCAATAGTATAGGCCACCCTGGACTAAGAGGTGTTCTCTGACACCAGCGGAGCATTATCTCCACTTAGGCTCTCACACAGTGTCCCCAGAGACAGAAGGTTGAAATGGACAGGCCCCCAGGCCATAATCTGAACCTTAGCTTTGGTTTCCATGTTTCCGTTCTCAGAGGACTGTTTTCGTAGACCAGCACATGGGGCTTATCTGAGGCACCAAACCAAACCTCTCTCATCTCCACATGGGCAGCTTTCTTACTGGGATGTATCAAACACTTCAGGTAGGAGAGTTCCGCAGGGCCACTGAACAACCAGCACATTCCAAGGTCTCCATGGACCCAAACGCACATTATGACGCATCCTCAGGAGAGGCCATTTCAACTCAGCCCCCTGGGTCGCGTGTTCCAGAGGCAGCAGATCAAACATATCTTGTCGCTAATAGCCAATGGGAATGCGAGGCATGCTGTACAGGGATCCATCCTTCGAACCCTGCTCTCCAGTCCTTCCATATGGTATGTCCTGGAGCCATGCAACAGGACTCGAATGTCCCGCAGAGGGAAACCTTGTGGTTTGGGGCAACCTCCAAACTCAGCGTGGGAAAACTTCCTTGGCCTCATGAGGCCCCCACTTCATGAAGGTGCCATCATGGACACATACTCCAGCCTCAGCCAACGTCTGATCCTCAGCCTGACTTCAGATGCAGGAGATTTTGATTCAGCCTCTGCAGAGTGGGCCTTCTCTGCCCTTGGCTCCAATCCTCACACTAGCTTGTGTTTTCAGACTTCCGTCCTCACATTCCTGGCCCACAAACCCTCCCTACTGGGAATTCTGGGGCCACAATGAAGCACTGTGCCTGCCTCCCAGGAGAAAAACCTTGTCTATGGCGCTGCCCAGAAACCCCAAATGAGGATCAAACTGCTTGGCCCTCGGCAACACCCCAATTGCATAGGCTACCTTAAACAGTGATGCTCTGTCGAAAATAGCCTGAGCCCAGACCTTCCAACAGACACCGACACAGCTGGCTGCACACCCAGCACATTGGACCCGCCACTGCCTTAGGCCACCATCCATTCCCAACCTGGGTTTTCAGTCATCGGAACCTAGACCTTATCTCCAATCCCTGCACAGGGGGGAACCTGATGCACAAGTCAGAACCCCTCCTTCCCCATGGCAAGAAACCTTGCTGCTGGCAGTGAGTCAAACCTTCAGTGTAGGAGAAAACGGCATGGCCCATGAGGCCACGCCCAAGCGTGAGGGCCGCCTTGGGCACAAACACACAATGTGACCTTCAGCGTGAATACCTTATTCAAGTAACGCCTCTCAGTGACTGGACCAAGAGCCCGCATATGTGGCTTGCCATGCCCATAGGCACCCAGGACTAACTAGATGGTGTGTATTCCAGTTGAGGGAACCCACTGCTGTGCTCTAGAGTCCCTCTCCTGGGGGGTCCCCTGTGGCAGAAAACAGTACTCTTCATTCCCACAGAATGAACACAAACACTTGGGAGCTTGGAAAATCCCCCGAGAGGAAGGCTCTTCCTCGGCCTCTGAGACAAACCCTACCCTGACCGGACACTGTAAACGCAACACCCAGAGACAAAATCCTGAGTGACTGCCTCCCACTTGCCCTACTTTGATTTCCAGAGGATCTCCCCTCACGGACTAGTGATCAGGCCTGCCATTACATTGGCCCCTAGCTGAGCCAAGTTTGCTTTTTCAGACATCTGTCCCCACAGCCCTGGCAAACACAGCCTCTAGGCTGGGTCCTCTGGAGCCATACCACAGGACCGTGCCTGCTCTCTCCTGGGAAACTGTGTCCATTCCTTTGGCCACACACCTCCAGAATATGAGAAACCTCAAGGCCTCCGAGGACATCCCACTACTGGGAGCCTCACTGGACTCACAGGGGCATTCGGACACAAGCTGAGCAGCTACATCCATGAATGCATGCACACAGATGTCAACAGAGATAGAAGGTTGAGCCGGACAGGCCTTTAGGCCGTAGTCTCAACTCTTGCTTTGGTTTCCAGGTGTCACTCCTCAGAGGCTTTGGTTCGAAGAACAGGGTATGGGGCTTTCCTGAGGCACGGAACAGAACTCCTCTCGTCTCCACATGGGAAGTTTCCTTGTTGGAGCCGTGTCAAACACCTCATGTTGGAGAATCCTGCAGAGTCCCTGAGCCACCTCCACATTCCAAGGTCTCCCAGGCCACCAAGCCACAGTAGGACTCATCTTCAGGAGAGTCCATTTCAACTCTCCCCTCTGGGTAGCTCACCCAGGAGCCCGCAGATTGAGCCTGCCTTGTCCTGACTAAAGAGTGGGAATATGAGGTGGCGTTCCCAGGCATCCATGCTTAGACACCTGCTCTCGAGTCTTTCCATATGGGGCCTCTTGGAACCATCCAATAGGACTCGACTGTCGTGCAGAAGGTAACCTTCAGTTTTGGAGCAGTTCACAAATCCCATCGTAGGCAAAACTTTCTGGCCTCATGAAGCCCCCACAGCCTTCAGGAAGAGGCCATGCTGGACAAGAACTCTAGCCTGAGGCACGTCTCATAGTTGACATGAACTCAGTGCAGGAGATCTCGATTCAGCCTCTGCAGAGTGGGCCTGCCGTGCCCTCGGTCCCAAACCTCACGCTAGCTTGTGTTTTCAGACTTCCTTCCTCACACTCCTGGCAAACAAGCCCTCCGGACTAGGAACTCCGGAACCAAAACCCAGCCCAGTGTCTGCACAACGGAAGAAAAACGTTTCCCTGTGGGGCTCTCCAGAAAACCCAGTTGAGGATCAACCTGCTCGGGCCTCGACGGTACCCGAACTGGATAGGCTGCTCTGGGCACTCATGCTCTGCCTGACACAGCCTGAAGCCAGACGTCCAGACAGACAAGGAGACAGCTGGCCGCACACCCAGCACTTCGGACACGCCATGGTCTTATGCCGTCACCTCATCCTAACCTTGGTTTTCAGATATCTGAACCTAGACATTATATCAATTCTCCACACAGCTGGGTATAGCAAGCACAAAACAGAACTCCTCCTTCCCCATGGCTGTCAAGCTTGCTCTTGGCATGCAGTCACCCCTTCAGGGTGGGAGAAACCTTCATGGCCCCTGATGCCACGCCCAAACTTGAGTGCTGCTTGGGCACAAATTCACACTGTGACCCTCAGCATGAGCCCCATGTCAAAGAAAGGCCTGTCAGGGCCTGGACCAAGAGCCCACATATGGGGCTTGCCAAGCCCCTATGCACCCAATCCTCACCACGGTTTGAATTTTCCAGTCGCCCCGCCCGTACCTGGAGCTCTGCTCTGGAATCCCTTTCTTGGAGAGACCCATGAGCCAGACAACACGACTCCACCCTTCCCACAAAATGACCCCAAACTCTTGGGAGCTGGGACAAATCCCCAGAGAGGGATACTCGTCCACAGTACCTGAGGCCACCGCTCCAATCCACGGCTATCCCGGACACAACATCCAGAGACAAAAGCCTGAAGGAACGCCTCCCACTCGCCCTTGTTTCAGAGGCCCAGGAGCTCCCTCTCGGGCTGTACATCCGACCTGCCATACCCTAGGCGCCACTCATAAGGTGAGTTTGTGTATTCAGACTTCTGTGCCCACAGCCTGGACCCACACAACATCCAGGCTAGGGCATCTGGACCAACCAGCGAAAGATTGTGCCTGCCCTCTCCAAGGAAAGCGTGCCCAATCCATTGACCACAACCCTACAGGTTAGGGAAAAGCTCCAAGGTCCCTGAGGCCATCAATAGTATAGGCCACCCTGGACTAAGAGGGGCTCTCTGACACCAGCGGAGCAACTATCTCCACTTAGACTCTCACACAGTGTCCCCAGAGACAGAAGGTTGAAATGGACAGGCCCCCAGGCCATAATCTGAACCTTAGCTTTGGTTTCCATGTTTCCGTTCTCAGAGGACTGTTTTCGTAGACCAGCACATGGGGCTTTTCTGAGGCACCAAAACAAACCTCTCTCATCTCCACATGGGCAGCTTTCTTACTGGGATGTATCAAACACTTCAGGTAGGAGAGTTCCGCAGGGCCACTGAACAACCAGCACATTCCAAGGTCTCCATGGACCCAAACACACATTATGACGCATCCTCAGGAGAGGCCATTTCAACTCAGCCCCCTGGGTCGCGTGTTCCAGAGGCAGCAGATCAAACATATCTTGTCGCTAATAGCCAATGGGAATGCGAGGCATGCTGTACAGGGGTCCATCCTTCGAACCCTGCTCTCCAGTCCTTCCATATGGTATGTCCTGGAGCCATGCAACAGGACTCGAATGTCCCGCAGAAGGAAACCTTGTGGTTTGGGGCAACCTCCAAACTCAGCGTGGGAAAACTTCCTTGGCCTCATGAGGCCCCCACTTCATGAAGGTGCCATCATGGACACATACTCCAGCCTCAGCCAACGTCTGATCCTCAGCCTGACTTCAGATGCAGGAGATTTTGATTCAGCCTCTGCAGAGTGGGCCTGCTCTGCCCTTGGCTCCAATCCTCACACTAGCTTGTGTTTTCAGACTTCCGTCCTCACACTCCTGGCCCACAAACCCTCCCTACTGGGAATTCTGGGGCCACAATGAAGCATTGTGCCTGCCTCCCAGGAGAAAAACATTGTCTATGGCGCTGCCCAGAAACCCCAAATGAGGATCAAACTGCTTGGCCCTCGGCAACACCCCAATTGCATAGGCTACCTTAAACAGTGATGCTCTGTCGCAAATAGCCTGAGCCCAGACCTTCCAACAGACACCGACACAGCTGGCTGCACACCCAGCACATTGGACCCGCCACTGCCTTAGGCCACCATCCATTCCCAACCTGGGTTTTCAGTCATTGGAACCTAGACCTTATCTCCAATCCCTGCACAGGGGGGAACCTGATGCACAAGTCAGAACCCCTCCTTCCCCATGGCAAGAAACCTTGCTGCTGGCAGTGAGTCAAACCTTCAGTGTAGGAGAAAACGGCATGGCCCATGAGGCCACGCCCAAGTGTGAGGGCCGCCTTGGGCACAAACACACAATGTGACCTTCAGCGTGAATACCTTATTCAAGTAACGCCTCTCAGTGACTGGACCAAGAGCCCGCATATGTGGCTTGCCATGCCCATAGGCACCCAGGACTAACTAGATGGTGTGTATTCCAGTTGAGGGAACCCACTGCTGTGCTCTAGAGTCCCTCTCCTGGGGGGTCCCCTGTGGCAGAAAACAGTACTCTTCATTTCCACAGAATGAACACAAACACTTGGGAGCTTGGAAAATCCCCCGAGAGGAAGGCTCTTCCTCGGCCTCTGAGACAAACCCTACCCTGACCGGACACTGTAAACGCAACACCCAGAGACAAAATCCTGAGTGACTGCCTCCCACTTGCCCTACTTTGATTTCCAGAGGATCTCCCCTCACGGACTAGAGATCAGGCCTGCCATTACATTGGCCCCTAGCTGAGCCAAGTTTGCTTTTTCAGACATCTGTCCCCACAGCCCTGGCAAACACAGCCTCTAGGCTGGGTCCTCTGGAGCCATACCACAGGACCGTGCCTGCTCTCTCCTGGGAAACTGTGTCCATTCCTTTGGCCACACACCTCCAGAATATGAGAAACCTCAAGGCCTCCGAGGACATCCCACTACTGGGAGCCTCACTGGACTCACAGGGGCATTCGGACACAAGCTGAGCAGCTAATCCATGAATGCATGCACACAGATGTCAACAGAGATAGAAGGTTGAGCCGGACAGGCCTTTAGGCCGTAGTCTCAACTCTTGCTTTGGTTTCCAGGTGTCACTCCTCAGAGGCTTTGGTTCGAAGAACAGGGTATGGGGCTTTCCTGAGGCACGGAACAGAACTCCTCTCGTCTCCACATGGGAAGTTTCCTTGTTGGAGCCGTGTCAAACACCTCATGTTGGAGAATCCTGCAGAGTCCCTGAGCCACCTCCACATTCCAAGGTCTCCCAGGCCACCAAGCCACAGTAGGACTCATCTTCAGGAGAGTCCATTGCAACTCTCCCCTCTGGGTAGCTCACCCAGGAGCCCGCAGATTGAGCCTGCCTTGTCCTGACTAAAGAGTGGGAATATGAGGTGGCGTTCCCAGGCATCCATGCTTAGAAACCTGCTCTCGAGTCTTTCCATATGGGGCCTCTTGGAACCATCCAATAGGACTCGACTGTCGTGCAGAAGGTAACCTTCAGTTTTGGAGCAGTTCACAAATCCCATCGTAGGCAAAACTTTCTGGCCTCATGAAGCCCCCACACCCTTCAGGAAGAGGCCATGCTGGACAAGAACTCTAGCCTGAGGCACGTCTCATAGTTGACATGACCTCAGTGCAGGAGATCTCGATTCAGCCTCTGCAGAGTGGGCCTGCCGTGCCCTCGGTCCCAAACCTCACGCTAGCTTGTGTTTTCAGACTTCCTTCCTCACACTCCTGGCAAACAAGACCTCCGGACTTTGAACTCCAGAATCAAAACCCAGCCCAGTGTCTGCCCAACGGAAGAAAAACGTTTCCCTGTGGGGCTCTCCAGAAAACCCAGATGAGGATCAACCTGCTCGGGCCTCGACGGTACCCGAACTGGATAGGCTGCTCAGGGGACTCATGTTCTGCCTGACACAGCCTGAAGCCAGACGTCCAGACAGACAAGGAGACAGCTGGCCGCACACCCAGCACTTCAGACACGCCATGGTCTTATGCCGTCACCTCATCCTAACCTTGGTTTTCAGATATCTGAACCTAGACATTATATCAATTCTCCACACAGCTGGGTATAGCAAGCACAAAACAGAACCCCTCCTTCCCCATGGCTGTCACGCTTGCTCTTGGCATGCAGTCACACCTTCAGGGTGGGAGAAACCTTCATGGCCCCTGATGCCACGCCCAAACTTGAGTGCTGCTTGGGCACAAATTCACACTGTGACGCTCAGCATGAGCCCCATGTCAAAGAAAGACCTGTCAGGGCCTGGACCAAGAGCCCACATATGGGGCTTGCCAAGCCCCTATGCACCCAATCCTCACCACGGTTTGAATTTTCCAGTCGCCCCGCCAGTACCTGGAGCTCTGCTCTGGAATCCCTTTCTTGGAGAGACCCATGAGCCAGACAACACGACTCCACCCTTCCCACAAAATGACCCCAAACTCTTGGGAGCTGGGACAAATCCCCAGAGAGGGATACTCGTCCACAGTACCTGAGGCCACAGCTCCAATCCACGGCTATCCCGGACACAACATCCAGAGACAAAAGCCTGAAGGAACGACTCCCACTCGCCCTTGTTTCAGAGGCCCAGGAGCTCCCTCTCTGGCTGTACATCAGGCCGGCCATACCCTAGGCGCCACTCCTAAGCTGAGTTTGTGTATTCAGACTTCTGTGCCCACAGCCTGGACCCACACAACATCCAGGCTAGGGCCTCTGGACCAAACAGCGAAAGATTGTGCCTGCCCTCTCCAAGGAAAGTGTGCCCAATCCATTGACCACAACCCTACAGGTTAGGGAAAAGCTCCAAGGTCCCTGAGGCCATCAATAGTATAGGCCACCCTGGACTAAGAGGGGCTCTCTGACACCAGCGGAGCAACTATCTCCACTTAGACTCTCAGACAGTGTCCCCAGAGACAGAAGGTTGAAATGGACAGGCCCCCAGGCCCTAATCTGAACCTTAGCTTTGGTTTCCATGTTTCCGTTCTCAGAGGACTGTTTTCGTAGACCAGCACATGGGGCTTTTCTGAGGCACCAAACCAAACCTCTCTCATCTCCACATGGGCAGCTTTCTTACTGGGATGTATCAAACACTTCAGGTAGGAGAGTTCCGCAGGGCCACTGAACAACCAGCACATTCCAAGGTCTCCATGGACCCAAACGCACATTATGACGCATCCTCAGGAGAGGCCATTTCAACTCAGCCCCCTGGGTCGCATGTTCCAGAGGCAGCAGATCAAACATATCTTGTCGCTAATAGCCAATGGGAATGCGAGGCATGCTGTACAGGGATCCATCCTTCGAACCCTGCTCTCCAGTCCTTCCATATGGTATGTCCTGGAGCCATGCAACAGGACTCGAATGTCCCGCAGAAGGAAACCTTGTGGTTTGGGGCAACCTCCAAACTCAGCGTGGGAAAACTTCCTTGGCCTCATGAGGCCCCCACTTCATGAAGGTGCCATCATGGACACATACTCCAGCCTCAGCCAACGTCTGATCCTCAGCCTGACTTCAGATGCAGGAGATTTTGATTCAGCCTCTGCAGAGTGGGCCTGCTCTGCCCTTGGCTCCAATCCTCACAGTAGCTTGTGTTTTCAGACTTCCGTCCTCACACTCCTGGACCACAAACCCTCCCTACTGGGAATTCTGGGGCCACAATGAAGCACTGTGCCTGCCTCCCAGGAGAAAAACATTGTCTATGGCGCTGCCCAGAAACCACAAATGAGGATCAAACAGCTTGGCCCTCGGCAACACCCCAATTGCATAGGCTACCTTAAACAGTGATGCTCTGTCGCAAATAGCCTGAGCCCAGACCTTCCAACAGACACCGACACAGCTGGCTGCACACCCAGCACATTGGACCCGCCACTGCCTTAGGCCACCATCCATTCCCAACCTGGGTTTTCAGTCATCGGAACCTAGACCTTATCTCCAATCCCTGCACAGGGGGGAACCTGATGCACAAGTCAGAACCCCTCCTAGCCCATGGCAAGAAACCTTGCTGCTGGCAGTGAGTCAAACCTTCAGTGTAGGAGAAAAAGGCATGGCCCATGAGGCCACGCCCAAGCGTGAGGGCAGCCATGGGCACAAACACACATTGTGACCCTCAGCGTGAGTACCTTATTCAAGTAACGCCTCTCAGTGACTGGATCAAGAGCTCGCATATGTGGCTTGCCATGCCCATAGGCACCCAGGACTAACTAGATGGTGTGTATTCCAGTTGAGGGAACCCACTGCTGTGCTCTAGAGTCCCTCTCCTGGGGGGTCCCCTGTGGCAGAAAACAGTACTCTTCATTCCCACAGAATGAACACAAACACTTGGGAGCTTGGACAATCCCCTGAGAGGAAGGCTCATCCTCGGCCTCTGAGACAACCCATACCCTGACCGGACACTGTAAACGCAACACCCAGAGACAAAATCCTGAGTGACTGCCTCCCACTTGCCCTACTTTGATTTCCAGAGGATCTCCCCTCACGGACTAGAGATCAGGCCTGCCATTACATTGGCCCCTAGCTGAGCCAAGTTTGCTTTTTCAGACATCTGTCCCCAGAGCCCTGGCAAACACAGCCTCTAGGCTGGGTCCTCTGGAGCCATACCACAGGACCGTGCCTGCTCTCTCCTGGGAAACTGTGTCCATTCCTTTGGCCACACACCTCCAGAATATGAGAAACCTCAAGGCCTCCGAGGACATCCCACTACTGGGAGCCTCACTGGACTCACAGGGGCATTCGGACACAAGCTGAGCAGCTACATCCATGAATGCATGCACACAGATGTCAACAGAGATAGAAGGTTGAGACGGACAGGCCTTTAGGCCGTAGTCTCAACTCTTGCTTTGGTTTCCAGGTGTCACTCCTCAGAGGCTTTGGTTCGAAGAACAGGGTATGGGGCTTTCCTGAGGCACGGAACAGAACTCCTCTCGTCTCCACATGGGAAGTTTCCTTGTTGGAGCCGTGTCAAACACCTCCTGTTGGAGAATCCTGCAGAGTCCCTGAGCCACCTCCACATTCCAAGGTCTCCCAGGCCCCCAAGCCACAGTAGGACTGATCTTCAGGAGAGTCCATTTCAACTCTCCCCTCTGGGTAGCTCACCCAGGAGCCCGCAGATTGAGCCTGCCTTGTCCTGACTAAAGAGTGTGAATATGAGGTGGCGTTCCCAGGCATCCATGCTTAGACTCCTGCTCTCGAGACTTTCCATATGGGGCCTCTTGGTACCATCCAATAGGACTCGACTGTCGTGCAGAAGGTAACCTTCAGTTTTGGAGCAGTTCACAAATCCCATCGTAGGCAAATCTTTCTGGCCTCATGAAGCCTCCACACCCTTCAGGAAGAGGCCATGCTGGACAAGATCTCTAGCCTGAGGCACGTCTCATAGTTGAGATGACCTCAGTGCAGGAGATCTCGATTCAGCCTCTGCAGAGTGGGCCTGCCGTGCCCTCGGTCCCAAACCTCACGCTAGCTTGTGTTTTCAGACTTCCTTCCTCACACTCCTGGCAAACAAGCCCTCCGGACTTGGAACTCCGGAA
This sequence comes from Mustela nivalis, assembly GCF_964662115.1. Taxonomy (NCBI): domain Eukaryota; kingdom Metazoa; phylum Chordata; class Mammalia; order Carnivora; family Mustelidae; genus Mustela; species Mustela nivalis. The sequence continues at coordinate 247,316 of NW_028136022.1, read as the reverse complement.
CCAAAACCCAGCCCAGTGTCTGCCCAACGGAAGAAAAACGTTTCCCTGTGGGGCTCTCCAGAAAACCCAGATGAGGATCAACCTGCTCGGGCCTCGACGGTACCCGAACTGGATAGGCTGCTCTGGGCACTCATGCTCTGCCTGACACAGCCTGAAGCCAGACGTCCAGACAGACAAGGAGACAGCTGGCCGCACACCCAGCACTTCGGACACGCCATGGTCTTATGCCGTCACCTCATCCTAACCTTGGTTTTCAGATATCTGAACCTAGACATTATATCAATTCTCCACACAGCTGGGTATAGCAAGCACAAAACAGAACCCCTCCTTCCCCATGGCAGTCACGCTTGCTCTTGGCATGCAGTCACACCTTCAGGGTGGGAGAAACCTTCATGGCCCCTGATGCCACGCCCAAACTTGAGTGCTGCTTGGGCACAAATTCACACTGTGACCCTCAGCATGAGCCCCATGTCAAAGAAAGGCCTGTCAGGGCCTGGACCAAGAGCCCACATATGGGGCTTGCCAAGCCCCTATGCACCCAATCCTCACCACGGTTTGAATTTTCCAGTCGCCCCGCCCGTACCTGGAGCTCTGCTCTGGAATCCCTTTCTTGGAGAGACCCATGAGCCAGACAACACGACTCCACCCTTCCCACAAAATGACCCCAAACTCTTGGGAGCTGGGACAAATTTCCAGAGAGGGATACTCGTCCACAGTACCTGAGGCCACCGCTCCAATCCACGGCTATCCCGGACACAACATCCAGAGACAAAAGCCTGAAGGAACGCCTCCCACTCGCCCTTGTTTCAGAGGCCCAGGAGCTCCCTCTCGGGCTGTACATCCGGCTTGCCATACCCTAGGCGCCACTCCTAAGCTGAGTTTGTGTATTCAGACTTCTGTGCCCACAGCCTGGACCCACACAACATCCAGGCTAGGGCCTCTGGACCAAACAGCGAAAGATTGTGCCTGCCCTCTCCAAGGAAAGTGTGCCCAATCCATTGACCACAACCCTACAGGTTAGGGAAAAGCTCCAAGGTCCCTGAGGCCATCAATAGTATAGGCCACCCTGGACTAAGAGGGGCTCTCTGACACCAGCGGAGCAACTATCTCCACTTAGACTCTCAGACAGTGTCCCCAGAGACAGAAGGTTGAAATGGACAGGCCCCCAGGCCCTAATCTGAACCTTAGCTTTGGTTTCCATGTTTCCGTTCTCAGAGGACTGTTTTCGTAGACCAGCACATGGGGCTTTTCTGAGGCACCAAACCAAACCTCTCTCATCTCCACATGGGCAGCTTTCTTACTGGGATGTATCAAACACTTCAGGTAGGAGAGTTCCGCAGGGCCACTGAACAACCAGCACATTCCAAGGTCTCCATGGACCCAAACGCACATTATGACGCATCCTCAGGAGAGGCCATTTCAACTCAGCCCCCTGGGTCGCGTGTTCCAGAGGCAGCAGATCAAACATATCTTGTCGCTTATAGCCAATGGGAATGCGAGGCATGCTGTACAGGGATCCATCCTTCGAACCCTGCTCTCTAGTCCTTCCATATGGTATGTCCTGGAGCCATGCAACAGGACTCGAATGTCCCGCAGAAGGAAACCTTGTGGTTTGGGGCAACCTCCAAACTCAGTGTGGGAAAACTTCCTTGGCCTCATGAGGCCCCCACTTCATGAAGGTGCCATCATGGACACATACTCCAGCCTCAGCCAACGTCTGATCCTCAGCCTGACTTCAGATGCAGGAGATTTTGATTCAGCCTCTGCAGAGTGGGCCTGCTCTGCCCTTGGCTCCAATCCTCACAGTAGCTTGTGTTTTCAGACTTCCGTCCTCACACTCCTGGACCACAAACCCTCCCTACTGGGAATTCTGGGGCCACAATGAAGCACTGTGCCTGCCTCCCAGGAGAAAAACATTGTCTATGGCGCTGCCCAGAAACCACAAATGAGGATCAAACTGCTTGGCCCTCGGCAACACCCCAATTGCATAGGCTACCTTAAACAGTGATGCTCTGTCGCAAATAGCCTGAGCCCAGACCTTCCAACAGACACCGACACAGCTGGCTGCACACCCAGCACATTGGACCCGCCACTGCCTTAGGCCACCATCCATTCCCAACCTGGGTTTTCAGTCATTGGAACCTAGACCTTATCTCCAATCCCTGCACAGGGGGGAACCTGATGCACAAGTCAGAACCCCTCCTTCCCCATGGCAAGAAACCTTGCTGCTGGCAGTGAGTCAAACCTTCAGTGTAGGAGAAAACGGCATGGCCCATGAGGCCACGCCCAAGTGTGAGGGCCGCCTTGGGCACAAACACACAATGTGACCTTCAGCGTGAATACCTTATTCAAGTAACGCCTCTCAGTGACTGGACCAAGAGCCCGCATATGTGGCTTGCCATGCCCATAGGCACCCAGGACTAACTAGATGGTGTGTATTCCAGTTGAGGGAACCCACTGCTGTGCTCTAGAGTCCCTCTCCTGGGGGGTCCCCTGTGGCAGAAAACAGTACTCTTCATTTCCACAGAATGAACACAAACACTTGGGAGCTTGGAAAATCCCCCGAGAGGAAGGCTCTTCCTCGGCCTCTGAGACAAACCCTACCCTGACCGGACACTGTAAACGCAACACCCAGAGACAAAATCCTGAGTGACTGCCTCCCACTTGCCCTACTTTGATTTCCAGAGGATCTCCCCTCACGGACTAGAGATCAGGCCTGCCATTACATTGGCCCCTAGCTGAGCCAAGTTTGCTTTTTCAGACATCTGTCCCCACAGCCCTGGCAAACACAGCCTCTAGGCTGGGTCCTCTGGAGCCATACCACAGGACCGTGCCTGCTCTCTCCTGGGAAACTGTGTCCATTCCTTTGGCCACACACCTCCAGAATATGAGAAACCTCAAGGCCTCCGAGGACATCCCACTACTGGGAGCCTCACTGGACTCACAGGGGCATTCGGACACAAGCTGAGCAGCTAATCCATGAATGCATGCACACAGATGTCAACAGAGATAGAAGGTTGAGCCGGACAGGCCTTTAGGCCGTAGTCTCAACTCTTGCTTTGGTTTCCAGGTGTCACTCCTCAGAGGCTTTGGTTCGAAGAACAGGGTATGGGGCTTTCCTGAGGCACGGAACAGAACTCCTCTCGTCTCCACATGGGAAGTTTCCTTGTTGGAGCCGTGTCAAACACCTCATGTTGGAGAATCCTGCAGAGTCCCTGAGCCACCTCCACATTCCAAGGTCTCCCAGGCCACCAAGCCACAGTAGGACTCATCTTCAGGAGAGTCCATTGCAACTCTCCCCTCTGGGTAGCTCACCCAGGAGCCCGCAGATTGAGCCTGCCTTGTCCTGACTAAAGAGTGGGAATATGAGGTGGCGTTCCCAGGCATCCATGCTTAGAAACCTGCTCTCGAGTCTTTCCATATGGGGCCTCTTGGAACCATCCAATAGGACTCGACTGTCGTGCAGAAGGTAACCTTCAGTTTTGGAGCAGTTCACAAATCCCATCGTAGGCAAAACTTTCTGGCCTCATGAAGCCCCCACACCCTTCAGGAAGAGGCCATGCTGGACAAGAACTCTAGCCTGAGGCACGTCTCATAGTTGACATGACCTCAGTGCAGGAGATCTCGATTCAGCCTCTGCAGAGTGGGCCTGCCGTGCCCTCGGTCCCAAACCTCACGCTAGCTTGTGTTTTCAGACTTCCTTCCTCACACTCCTGGCAAACAAGACCTCCGGACTTTGAACTCCAGAATCAAAACCCAGCCCAGTGTCTGCCCAACGGAAGAAAAACGTTTCCCTGTGGGGCTCTCCAGAAAACCCAGATGAGGATCAACCTGCTCGGGCCTCGACGGTACCCGAACTGGATAGGCTGCTCAGGGGACTCATGTTCTGCCTGACACAGCCTGAAGCCAGACGTCCAGACAGACAAGGAGACAGCTGGCCGCACACCCAGCACTTCAGACACGCCATGGTCTTATGCCGTCACCTCATCCTAACCTTGGTTTTCAGATATCTGAACCTAGACATTATATCAATTCTCCACACAGCTGGGTATAGCAAGCACAAAACAGAACCCCTCCTTCCCCATGGCTGTCACGCTTGCTCTTGGCATGCAGTCACACCTTCAGGGTGGGAGAAACCTTCATGGCCCCTGATGCCACGCCCAAACTTGAGTGCTGCTTGGGCACAAATTCACACTGTGACGCTCAGCATGAGCCCCATGTCAAAGAAAGACCTGTCAGGGCCTGGACCAAGAGCCCACATATGGGGCTTGCCAAGCCCCTATGCACCCAATCCTCACCACGGTTTGAATTTTCCAGTCGCCCCGCCAGTACCTGGAGCTCTGCTCTGGAATCCCTTTCTTGGAGAGACCCATGAGCCAGACAACACGACTCCACCCTTCCCACAAAATGACCCCAAACTCTTGGGAGCTGGGACAAATCCCCAGAGAGGGATACTCGTCCACAGTACCTGAGGCCACAGCTCCAATCCACGGCTATCCCGGACACAACATCCAGAGACAAAAGCCTGAAGGAACGACTCCCACTCGCCCTTGTTTCAGAGGCCCAGGAGCTCCCTCTCTGGCTGTACATCAGGCCGGCCATACCCTAGGCGCCACTCCTAAGCTGAGTTTGTGTATTCAGACTTCTGTGCCCACAGCCTGGACCCACACAACATCCAGGCTAGGGCCTCTGGACCAAACAGCGAAAGATTGTGCCTGCCCTCTCCAAGGAAAGTGTGCCCAATCCATTGACCACAACCCTACAGGTTAGGGAAAAGCTCCAAGGTCCCTGAGGCCATCAATAGTATAGGCCACCCTGGACTAAGAGGGGCTCTCTGACACCAGCGGAGCAACTATCTCCACTTAGACTCTCAGACAGTGTCCCCAGAGACAGAAGGTTGAAATGGACAGGCCCCCAGGCCCTAATCTGAACCTTAGCTTTGGTTTCCATGTTTCCGTTCTCAGAGGACTGTTTTCGTAGACCAGCACATGGGGCTTTTCTGAGGCACCAAACCAAACCTCTCTCATCTCCACATGGGCAGCTTTCTTACTGGGATGTATCAAACACTTCAGGTAGGAGAGTTCCGCAGGGCCACTGAACAACCAGCACATTCCAAGGTCTCCATGGACCCAAACGCACATTATGACGCATCCTCAGGAGAGGCCATTTCAACTCAGCCCCCTGGGTCGCATGTTCCAGAGGCAGCAGATCAAACATATCTTGTCGCTAATAGCCAATGGGAATGCGAGGCATGCTGTACAGGGATCCATCCTTCGAACCCTGCTCTCCAGTCCTTCCATATGGTATGTCCTGGAGCCATGCAACAGGACTCGAATGTCCCGCAGAAGGAAACCTTGTGGTTTGGGGCAACCTCCAAACTCAGCGTGGGAAAACTTCCTTGGCCTCATGAGGCCCCCACTTCATGAAGGTGCCATCATGGACACATACTCCAGCCTCAGCCAACGTCTGATCCTCAGCCTGACTTCAGATGCAGGAGATTTTGATTCAGCCTCTGCAGAGTGGGCCTGCTCTGCCCTTGGCTCCAATCCTCACAGTAGCTTGTGTTTTCAGACTTCCGTCCTCACACTCCTGGACCACAAACCCTCCCTACTGGGAATTCTGGGGCCACAATGAAGCACTGTGCCTGCCTCCCAGGAGAAAAACATTGTCTATGGCGCTGCCCAGAAACCACAAATGAGGATCAAACAGCTTGGCCCTCGGCAACACCCCAATTGCATAGGCTACCTTAAACAGTGATGCTCTGTCGCAAATAGCCTGAGCCCAGACCTTCCAACAGACACCGACACAGCTGGCTGCACACCCAGCACATTGGACCCGCCACTGCCTTAGGCCACCATCCATTCCCAACCTGGGTTTTCAGTCATCGGAACCTAGACCTTATCTCCAATCCCTGCACAGGGGGGAACCTGATGCACAAGTCAGAACCCCTCCTAGCCCATGGCAAGAAACCTTGCTGCTGGCAGTGAGTCAAACCTTCAGTGTAGGAGAAAAAGGCATGGCCCATGAGGCCACGCCCAAGCGTGAGGGCAGCCATGGGCACAAACACACATTGTGACCCTCAGCGTGAGTACCTTATTCAAGTAACGCCTCTCAGTGACTGGATCAAGAGCTCGCATATGTGGCTTGCCATGCCCATAGGCACCCAGGACTAACTAGATGGTGTGTATTCCAGTTGAGGGAACCCACTGCTGTGCTCTAGAGTCCCTCTCCTGGGGGGTCCCCTGTGGCAGAAAACAGTACTCTTCATTCCCACAGAATGAACACAAACACTTGGGAGCTTGGACAATCCCCTGAGAGGAAGGCTCATCCTCGGCCTCTGAGACAACCCATACCCTGACCGGACACTGTAAACGCAACACCCAGAGACAAAATCCTGAGTGACTGCCTCCCACTTGCCCTACTTTGATTTCCAGAGGATCTCCCCTCACGGACTAGAGATCAGGCCTGCCATTACATTGGCCCCTAGCTGAGCCAAGTTTGCTTTTTCAGACATCTGTCCCCAGAGCCCTGGCAAACACAGCCTCTAGGCTGGGTCCTCTGGAGCCATACCACAGGACCGTGCCTGCTCTCTCCTGGGAAACTGTGTCCATTCCTTTGGCCACACACCTCCAGAATATGAGAAACCTCAAGGCCTCCGAGGACATCCCACTACTGGGAGCCTCACTGGACTCACAGGGGCATTCGGACACAAGCTGAGCAGCTACATCCATGAATGCATGCACACAGATGTCAACAGAGATAGAAGGTTGAGACGGACAGGCCTTTAGGCCGTAGTCTCAACTCTTGCTTTGGTTTCCAGGTGTCACTCCTCAGAGGCTTTGGTTCGAAGAACAGGGTATGGGGCTTTCCTGAGGCACGGAACAGAACTCCTCTCGTCTCCACATGGGAAGTTTCCTTGTTGGAGCCGTGTCAAACACCTCCTGTTGGAGAATCCTGCAGAGTCCCTGAGCCACCTCCACATTCCAAGGTCTCCCAGGCCCCCAAGCCACAGTAGGACTGATCTTCAGGAGAGTCCATTTCAACTCTCCCCTCTGGGTAGCTCACCCAGGAGCCCGCAGATTGAGCCTGCCTTGTCCTGACTAAAGAGTGTGAATATGAGGTGGCGTTCCCAGGCATCCATGCTTAGACTCCTGCTCTCGAGACTTTCCATATGGGGCCTCTTGGTACCATCCAATAGGACTCGACTGTCGTGCAGAAGGTAACCTTCAGTTTTGGAGCAGTTCACAAATCCCATCGTAGGCAAATCTTTCTGGCCTCATGAAGCCTCCACACCCTTCAGGAAGAGGCCATGCTGGACAAGATCTCTAGCCTGAGGCACGTCTCATAGTTGAGATGACCTCAGTGCAGGAGATCTCGATTCAGCCTCTGCAGAGTGGGCCTGCCGTGCCCTCGGTCCCAAACCTCACGCTAGCTTGTGTTTTCAGACTTCCTTCCTCACACTCCTGGCAAACAAGCCCTCCGGACTTGGAACTCCGGAACCAAAACCCAGCCCAGTGTCTGCCCAACGGAAGAAAAACGTTTCCCTGTGGGGCTCTCCAGAAAACCCAGATGAGGATCAACCTGCTCGGGCCTCGACGGTACCCGAACTGGATAGGCTGCTCTGGGCACTCATGCTCTGCCTGACACAGCCTGAAGCCAGACGTCCAGACAGACAAGGAGACAGCTGGCCGCACACCCAGCACTTCGGACACGCCATGGTCTTATGCCGTCACCTCATCCTAACCTTGGTTTTCAGATATCTGAACCTAGACATTATATCAATTCTCCACACAGCTGGGTATAGCAAGCACAAAACAGAACCCCTCCTTCCCCATGGCAGTCACGCTTGCTCTTGGCATGCAGTCACACCTTCAGGGTGGGAGAAACCTTCATGGCCCCTGATGCCACGCCCAAACTTGAGTGCTGCTTGGGCACAAATTCACACTGTGACCCTCAGCATGAGCCCCATGTCAAAGAAAGGCCTGTCAGGGCCTGGACCAAGAGCCCACATATGGGGCTTGCCAAGCCCCTATGCACCCAATCCTCACCACGGTTTGAATTTTCCAGTCGCCCCGCCCGTACCTGGAGCTCTGCTCTGGAATCCCTTTCTTGGAGAGACCCATGAGCCAGACAACACGACTCCACCCTTCCCACAAAATGACCCCAAACTCTTGGGAGCTGGGACAAATTTCCAGAGAGGGATACTCGTCCACAGTACCTGAGGCCACCGCTCCAATCCACGGCTATCCCGGACACAACATCCAGAGACAAAAGCCTGAAGGAACGCCTCCCACTCGCCCTTGTTTCAGAGGCCCAGGAGCTCCCTCTCGGGCTGTACATCCGGCTTGCCATACCCTAGGCGCCACTCCTAAGCTGAGTTTGTGTATTCAGACTTCTGTGCCCACAGCCTGGACCCACACAACATCCAGGCTAGGGCCTCTGGACCAAACAGCGAAAGATTGTGCCTGCCCTCTCCAAGGAAAGTGTGCCCAATCCATTGACCACAACCCTACAGGTTAGGGAAAAGCTCCAAGGTCCCTGAGGCCATCAATAGTATAGGCCACCCTGGACTAAGAGGGGCTCTCTGACACCAGCGGAGCAACTATCTCCACTTAGACTCTCAGACAGTGTCCCCAGAGACAGAAGGTTGAAATGGACAGGCCCCCAGGCCCTAATCTGAACCTTAGCTTTGGTTTCCATGTTTCCGTTCTCAGAGGACTGTTTTCGTAGACCAGCACATGGGGCTTTTCTGAGGCACCAAACCAAACCTCTCTCATCTCCACATGGGCAGCTTTCTTACTGGGATGTATCAAACACTTCAGGTAGGAGAGTTCCGCAGGGCCACTGAACAACCAGCACATTCCAAGGTCTCCATGGACCCAAACGCACATTATGACGCATCCTCAGGAGAGGCCATTTCAACTCAGCCCCCTGGGTCGCGTGTTCCAGAGGCAGCAGATCAAACATATCTTGTCGCTTATAGCCAATGGGAATGCGAGGCATGCTGTACAGGGATCCATCCTTCGAACCCTGCTCTCTAGTCCTTCCATATGGTATGTCCTGGAGCCATGCAACAGGACTCGAATGTCCCGCAGAAGGAAACCTTGTGGTTTGGGGCAACCTCCAAACTCAGTGTGGGAAAACTTCCTTGGCCTCATGAGGCCCCCACTTCATGAAGGTGCCATCATGGACACATACTCCAGCCTCAGCCAACGTCTGATCCTCAGCCTGACTTCAGATGCAGGAGATTTTGATTCAGCCTCTGCAGAGTGGGCCTGCTCTGCCCTTGGCTCCAATCCTCACAGTAGCTTGTGTTTTCAGACTTCCGTCCTCACACTCCTGGACCACAAACCCTCCCTACTGGGAATTCTGGGGCCACAATGAAGCACTGTGCCTGCCTCCCAGGAGAAAAACATTGTCTATGGCGCTGCCCAGAAACCACAAATGAGGATCAAACTGCTTGGCCCTCGGCAACACCCCAATTGCATAGGCTACCTTAAACAGTGATGCTCTGTCGCAAATAGCCTGAGCCCAGACCTTCCAACAGACACCGACACAGCTGGCTGCACACCCAGCACATTGGACCCGCCACTGCCTTAGGCCACCATCCATTCCCAACCTGGGTTTTCAGTCATCGGAACCTAGACCTTATCTCCAATCCCTGCACAGGGGGGAACCTGATGCACAAGTCAGAACCCCTCCTAGCCCATGGCAAGAAACCTTGCTGCTGGCAGTGAGTCAAACCTTCAGTGTAGGAGAAAACGGCATGGCCCATTAGGCCACGCCCAAGCGTGAGGGCCGCCTTGGGCACAAACACACATTGTGACCCTCAGCGTGAGTACCTTATTCAAGTAACGCCTCTCAGTGACTGGACCAAGAGCCCGCATATGTGGCTTGCCATGCCCATAGGCACCCAGGACTAACTAGATGGTGTGTATTCCAGTTGAGGGAACCCACTGCTGTGCTCTAGAGTCCCTCTCCTGGGGGGTCCCCTGTGGCAGAAAACAGTACTCTTCATTCCCACAGAATGAACACAAACACTTGGGAGCTTGGACAATCCCCCGAGAGGAAGGCTCTTCCTCGGCCTCTGAGACAACCCCTACCCTGACCGGACACTGTAAACGCAACACCCAGAGACAAAATCCTGAGTGACTGCCTCCCACTTGCCCTACTTTGATTTCCAGAGGATCTCCCCTCACGGACTAGAGATCAGGCCTGCCATTACATTGGCCCCTAGCTGAGCCAAGTTTGCTTTTTCAGACATCTGTCCCCACAGCCCTGGCAAACACAGCCTCTAGGCTGGGTCCTCTGGAGCCATACCACAGGACCGTGCCTGCTCTCTCCTGGGAAACTGTGTCCATTCCTTTGGCCACACACCTCCAGAATATGAGAAACCTCAAGGCCTCCGAGGACATCCCACTACTGGGAGCCTCACTGGACTCACAGGGGCATTCGGACACAAGCTGAGCAGCTACATCCATGAATGCATGCACACAGATGTCAACAGAGATAGAAGGTTGAGACGGACAGGCCTTTAGGCCGTAGTCTCAACTCTTGCTTTGGTTTCCAGGTGTCACTCCTCAGAGGCTTTGGTTCGAAGAACAGGGTATGGGGCTTTCCTGAGGCACGGAACAGAACTCCTCTCGTCTCCACATGGGAAGTTTCCTTGTTGGAGCCGTGTCAAACACCTCCTGTTGGAGAATCCTGCAGAGTCCCTGAGCCACCTCCACATTCCAAGGTCTCCCAGGCCACCAAGCCACAGTAGGACTGATCTTCAGGAGAGTCCATTTCAACTCTCCCCTCTGGGTAGCTCACCCAGGAGCCCGCAGATTGAGCCTGCCTTGTCCTGACTAAAGAGTGTGAATATGAGGTGGCGTTCCCAGGCATCCATGCTTAGACTCCTGCTCTCGAGACTTTCCATATGGGGCCTCTTGGTACCATCCAATAGGACTCGACTGTCGTGCAGAAGGTAACCTTCAGTTTTGGAGCAGTTCACAAATCCCATCGTAGGCAAAACTTTCTGGCCTCATGAAGCCCCCACACCCTTCAGGAAGAGGCCATGCTGGACAAGATCTCTAGCCTGAGGCACGTCTCATAGTTGAGATGACCTCAGTGCAGGAGATCTCGATTCAGCCTCTGCAGAGTGGGCCTGCCGTGCCCTCGGTCCCAAACCTCACGCTAGCTTGTGTTTTCAGACTTCCTTCCTCACACTCCTGGCAAACAAGCCCTCCGGACTTGGAACTCCGGAACCAAAACCCAGCCCAGTGTCTGCCCAACGGAAGAAAAACGTTTCCCTGTGGGGCTCTCCAGAAAACCCAGATGAGGATCAACCTGCTCGGGCCTCGACGGTACCCGAACTGGATAGGCTGCTCTGGGCACTCATGCTCTGCCTGACACAGCCTGAAGCCAGACGTCCAGACAGACAAGGAGACAGCTGGCCGCACACCCAGCACTTCGGACACGCCATGGTCTTATGCCGTCACCTCATCCTAACCTTGGTTTTCAGATATCTGAACCTAGACATTATATCAATTCTCCACACAGCTGGGTATAGCAAGCACAAAACAGAACCCCTCCTTCCCCATGGCAGTCACGCTTGCTCTTGGCATGCAGTCACACCTTCAGGGTGGGAGAAACCTTCATGGCCCCTGATGCCACGCCCAAACTTGAGTGCTGCTTGGGCACAAATTCACACTGTGACCCTCAGCATGAGCCCCATGTCAAAGAAAGGCCTGTCAGGGCCTGGACCAAGAGCCCACATATGGGGCTTGCCAAGCCCCTATGCACCCAATCCTCACCACGGTTTGAATTTTCCAGTCGCCCCGCCCGTACCTGGAGCTCTGCTCTGGAATCCCTTTCTTGGAGAGACCCATGAGCCAGACAACACGACTCCACCCTTCCCACAAAATGACCCCAAACTCTTGGGAGCTGGGACAAATTTCCAGAGAGGGATACTCGTCCACAGTACCTGAGGCCACCGCTCCAATCCACGGCTATCCCGGACACAACATCCAGAGACAAAAGCCTGAAGGAACGCCTCCCACTCGCCCTTGTTTCAGAGGCCCAGGAGCTCCCTCTCGGGCTGTACATCCGGCTTGCCATACCCTAGGCGCCACTCCTAAGCTGAGTTTGTGTATTCAGACTTCTGTGCCCACAGCCTGGACCCACACAACATCCAGGCTAGGGCCTCTGGACCAAACAGCGAAAGATTGTGCCTGCCCTCTCCAAGGAAAGTGTGCCCAATCCATTGACCACAACCCTACAGGTTAGGGAAAAGCTCCAAGGTCCCTGAGGCCATCAATAGTATAGGCCACCCTGGACTAAGAGGGGCTCTCTGACACCACCGAAGCAACTATCTCCACTTAGACTCTCAGACAGTGTCCCCAGAGACAGAAGGTTGAAATGGACAGGCCCCCAGGCCCTAATCTGAACCTTAGCTTTGGTTTCCATGTTTCCATTCTCAGAGGACTGTTTTCGTAGACCAGCACATGGGGCTTTTCTGAGGCACCAAACCAAACCTCTCTCATCTCCACATGGGCAGCTTTCTTACTGGGATGTATCAAACACTTCAGGTAGGAGAGTTCCGCAGGGCCACTGAACAACCAGCACATTCCAAGGTCTCCATGGACCCAAACGCACATTATGACGCATCCTCAGGAGAGGCCATTTCAACTCAGCCCCCTGGGTCGCGTGTTCCAGAGGCAGCAGATCAAACATATCTTGTCGCTAATAGCCAATGGGAATGCGAGGCATGCTGTACAGGGATCCATCCTTCGAACCCTGCTCTCCAGTCCTTCCATATGGTATGTCCTGGAGCCATGCAACAGGACTCGAATGTCCCGCAGAAGGAAACCTTGTGGTTTGGGGCAACCTCCAAACTCAGCGTGGGAAAACTTCCTTGGCCTCATGAGGCCCCCACTTCATGAAGGTGCCATCATGGACACATACTCCAGCCTCAGCCAACGTCTGATCCTCAGCCTGACTTCAGATGCAGGAGATTTTGATTCAGCCTCTGCAGAGTGGGCCTGCTCTGCCCTTGGCTCCAATCCTCACAGTAGCTTGTGTTTTCAGACTTTCGTCCTCACACTCCTGGACCACAAACCCTCCCTACTGGGAATTCTGGGGCCACAATGAAGCACTGTGCCTGCCTCCCAGGAGAAAAACATTGTCTATGGCGCTGCCCAGAAACCACAAATGAGGATCAAACTGCTTGGCCCTCGGCAACACCCCAATTGCATAGGCTACCTTAAACAGTGATGCTCTGTCGCAAATAGCCTGAGCCCAGACCTTCCAACGGACACCGACACAGCTGGCTGCACACCCAGCACATTGGACCCGCCACTGCCTTAGGCCACCATCCATTCCCAACCTGGGTTTTCAGTCATCGGAACCTAGACCTTATCTCCAATCCCTGCACAGGGGGGAACCTGATGCACAAGTCAGAACCCCTCCTAGCCCATGGCAAGAAACCTTGCTGCTGGCAGTGAGTCAAACCTTCAGTGTAGGAGAAAACGGCATGGCCCATGAGGCCACGCCCAAGCGTGAGGGCCGCCTTGGGCACAAACACACATTGTGACCCTCAGCGTGAGTACCTTATTCAAGTAACGCCTCTCAGTGACTGGACCAAGAGCCCGCATATGTGGCTTGCCATGCCCATAGGCACCCAGGACTAACTAGATGGTGTGTATTCCAGTTGAGGGAACCCACTGCTGTGCTCTAGAGTCCCTCTCCTGGGGGGTCCCCTGTGGCAGAAAACAGTACTCTTCATTCCCACAGAATGAACACAAACACTTGGGAGCTTGGACAATCCCCCGAGAGGAAGGCTCTTCCTCGGCATCTGAGACAACCCCTACCCTGACCGGACACTGTAAACGCAACACCCAGAGACAAAATCCTGAGTGACTGCCTCCCACTTGCCCTACTTTGATTTCCAGAGGATCTCCCCTCACGGACTAGAGATCAGGCCTGCCATTACATTGGCCCCTAGCTGAGCCAAGTTTGCTTTTTCAGACATCTGTCCCCACAGCCCTGGCAAACACAGCCTCTAGGCTGGGTCCTCTGGAGCCATACCACAGGACCGTGCCTGCTCTCTCCTGGGAAACTGTGTCCATTCCTTTGGCCACACACCTCCAGAATATGAGAAACCTCAAGGCCTCCGAGGACATCCCACTACTGGGAGCCTCACTGGACTCACAGGGGCATTCGGACACAAGCTGAGCAGCTACATCCATGAATGCATGCACACAGATGTCAACAGAGATAGAAGGTTGAGCCGGACAGGCCTTTAGGCCGTAGTCTCAACTCTTGCTTTGGTTTCCAGGTGTCACTCCTCAGAGGCTTTGGTTCGAAGAACAGGGTATGGGGCTTTCCTGAGGCACGGAACAGAACTCCTCTCGTCTCCACATAGGAAGTTTCCTTGTTGGAGCCGTGTCAAACACCTCCTGTTGGAGAATCCTGCAGAGTCCCTGAGCCACCTCCACATTCCAAGGTCTCCCAGGCCACCAAGCCACAGTAGGACTGATCTTCAGGAGAGTCCATTTCAACTCTCCCCTCTGGGTAGCTCACCCAGGAGCCCGCAGATTGAGCCTGCCTTGTCCTGACTAAAGAGTGTGAATATGAGGTGGCGTTCCCAGGCATCCATGCTTAGACACCTGCTCTCGAGACTTTCCATATGGGGCCTCTTGGTACCATCCAATAGGACTCGACTGTCGTGCAGAAGGTAACCTTCAGTTTTGGAGCAGTTCACAAATCCCATCGTAGGCAAAACTTTCTGGCCTCATGAAGCCCCCACACCCTTCAGGAAGAGGCCATGCTGGACAAGATCTCTAGCCTGAGGCACGTCTCATAGTTGAGATGACCTCAGTGCAGGAGATCTCGATTCAGCCTCTGCAGAGTGGGCCTGCCGTGCCCTCGGTCCCAAACCTCACGCTAGCTTGTGTTTTCAGACTTCCTTCCTCACACTCTTGGCAAACAAGCCCTCCGGACTTGGAACTCCGGAACCAAAACCCAGCCCAGTGTCTGCCCAACGGAAGAAAAACGTTTCCCTGTGGGGCTCTCCAGAAAACCCAGATGAGGATCAACCTGCTCGGGCCTCGACGGTACCCGAACTGGATAGGCTGCTCTGGGCACTCATGCTCTGCCTGACACAGCCTGAAGCCAGACGTCCAGACAGACAAGGAGACAGCTGGCCGCACACCCAGCACTTCGGACACGCCATGGTCTTATGCCGTCACCTCATCCTAACCTTGGTTTTCAGATATCTGAACCTAGACATTATATCAATTCTCCACACAGCTGGGTATAGCAAGCACAAAACAGAACCCCTCCTTCCCCATGGCAGTCACGCTTGCTCTTGGCATGCAGTCACACCTTCAGGGTGGGAGAAACCTTCATGGCCCCTGATGCCACGCCCAAACTTGAGTGCTGCTTGGGCACAAATTCACACTGTGACCCTCAGCATGAGCCCCATGTCAAAGAAAGGCCTGTCAGGGCCTGGACCAAGAGCCCACATATGGGGCTTGCCAAGCCCCTATGCACCCAATCCTCACCACGGTTTGAATTTTCCAGTCGCCCCGCCCGTACCTGGAGCTCTGCTCTGGAATCCCTTTCTTGGAGAGACCCATGAGCCAGACAACACGACTCCACCCTTCCCACAAAATGACCCCAAACTCTTGGGAGCTGGGACAAATTTCCAGAGAGGGATACTCGTCCACAGTACCTGAGGCCACCGCTCCAATCCACGGCTATCCCGGACACAACATCCAGAGACAAAAGCCTGAAGGAACGCCTCCCACTCGCCCTTGTTTCAGAGGCCCAGGAGCTCCCTCTCGGGCTGTACATCCGGCTTGCCATACCCTAGGCGCCACTCCTAAGCTGAGTTTGTGTATTCAGACTTCTGTGCCCACAGCCTGGACCCACACAACATCCAGGCTAGGGCCTCTGGACCAAACAGCGAAAGATTGTGCCTGCCCTCTCCAAGGAAAGTGTGCCCAATCCATTGACCACAACCCTACAGGTTAGGGAAAAGCTCCAAGGTCCCTGAGGCCATCAATAGTATAGGCCACCCTGGACTAAGAGGGGCTCTCTGACACCACCGAAGCAACTATCTCCACTTAGACTCTCAGACAGTGTCCCCAGAGACAGAAGGTTGAAATGGACAGGCCCCCAGGCCCTAATCTGAACCTTAGCTTTGGTTTCCATGTTTCCATTCTCAGAGGACTGTTTTCGTAGACCAGCACATGGGGCTTTTCTGAGGCACCAAACCAAACCTCTCTCATCTCCACATGGGCAGCTTTCTTACTGGGATGTATCAAACACTTCAGGTAGGAGAGTTCCGCAGGGCCACTGAACAACCAGCACATTCCAAGGTCTCCATGGACCCAAACGCACATTATGACGCATCCTCAGGAGAGGCCATTTCAACTCAGCCCCCTGGGTCGCGTGTTCCAGAGGCAGCAGATCAAACATATCTTGTCGCTAATAGCCAATGGGAATGCGAGGCATGCTGTACAGGGATCCATCCTTCGAACCCTGCTCTCCAGTCCTTCCATATGGTATGTCCTGGAGCCATGCAACAGGACTCGAATGTCCCGCAGAAGGAAACCTTGTGGTTTGGGGCAACCTCCAAACTCAGCGTGGGAAAACTTCCTTGGCCTCATGAGGCCCCCACTTCATGAAGGTGCCATCATGGACACATACTCCAGCCTCAGCCAACGTCTGATCCTCAGCCTGACTTCAGATGCAGGAGATTTTGATTCAGCCTCTGCAGAGTGGGCCTGCTCTGCCCTTGGCTCCAATCCTCACAGTAGCTTGTGTTTTCAGACTTCCGTCCTCACCCTCCTGGACCACAAACCCTCCCTACTGGGAATTCTGGGGCCACAATGAAGCACTGTGCCTGCCTCCCAGGAGAAAAACATTGTCTATGGCGCTGCCCAGAAACCACAAATGAGGATCAAACTGCTTGGCCCTCGGCAACACCCCAATTGCATAGGCTACCTTAAACAGTGATGCTCTGTCGCAAATAGCCTGAGCCCAGACCTTCCAACAGACACCGACACAGCTGGCTGCACACCCAGCACATTGGACCCGCCACTGCCTTAGGCCACCATCCATTCCCAACCTGGGTTTTCAGTCATCGGAACCTAGACCTTATCTCCAATCCCTGCACAGGGGGGAACCTGATGCACAAGTCAGAACCCCTCCTAGCCCATGGCAAGAAACCTTGCTGCTGGCAGTGAGTCAAACCTTCAGTGTAGGAGAAAACGGCATGGCCCATGAGGCCACGCCCAAGCGTGAGGGCCGCCTTGGGCACAAACACACATTGTGACCCTCAGCGTGAGTACCTTATTCAAGTAACGCCTCTCAGTGACTGGACCAAGAGCCCGCATATGTGGCTTGCCATGCCCATAGGCACCCAGGACTAACTAGATGGTGTGTATTCCAGTTGAGGGAACCCACTGCTGTGCTCTAGAGTCCCTCTCCTGGGGGGTCCCCTGTGGCAGAAAACAGTACTCTTCATTCCCACAGAATGAACACAAACACTTGGGAGCTTGGACAATCCCCCAAGAGGAAGGCTCTTCCTCGGCATCTGAGACAACCCCTACCCTGACCGGACACTGTAAACGCAACACCCAGAGACAAAATCCTGAGTGACTGCCTCCCACTTGCCCTACTTTGATTTCCAGAGGATCTCCCCTCACGGACTAGAGATCAGGCCTGCCATTACATTGGCCCCTAGCTGAGCCAAGTTTGGTTTTTCAGACATCTGTCCCCACAGCCCTGGCAAACACAGCCTCTAGGCTGGGTCCTCTGGAGCCATACCACAGGACCGTGCCTGCTCTCTCCTGGGAAACTGTGTCCATTCCTTTGGCCACACACCTCCAGAATATGAGAAACCTCAAGGCCTCCGAGGACATCCCACTACTGGGAGCCTCACTGGACTCACAGGGGCATTCGGACACAAGCTGAGCAGCTACATCCATGAATGCATGCACACAGATGTCAACAGAGATAGAAGGTTGAGCCGGACAGGCCTTTAGGCCGTAGTCTCAACTCTTGCTTTGGTTTCCAGGTGTCACTCCTCAGAGGCTTTGGTTCGAAGAACAGGGTATGGGGCTTTCCTGAGGCACGGAACAGAACTCCTCTCGTCTCCACATAGGAAGTTTCCTTGTTGGAGCCGTGTCAAACACCTCCTGTTGGAGAATCCTGCAGAGTCCCTGAGCCACCTCCACATTCCAAGGTCTCCCAGGCCACCAAGCCACAGTAGGACTGATCTTCAGGAGAGTCCATTTCAACTCTCCCCTCTGGGTAGCTCACCCAGGAGCCCGCAGATTGAGCCTGCCTTGTCCTGACTAAAGAGTGTGAATATGAGGTGGCGTTCCCAGGCATCCATGCTTAGACACCTGCTCTCGAGACTTTCCATATGGGGCCTCTTGGTACCATCCAATAGGACTCGACTGTCGTGCAGAAGGTAACCTTCAGTTTTGGAGCAGTTCACAAATCCCATCGTAGGCAAAACTTTCTGGCCTCATGAAGCCCCCACACCCTTCAGGAAGAGGCCATGCTGGACAAGATCTCTAGCCTGAGGCACGTCTCATAGTTGAGATGACCTCAGTGCAGGAGATCTCGATTCAGCCTCTGCAGAGTGGGCCTGCCGTGCCCTCGGTCCCAAACCTCACGCTAGCTTGTGTTTTCAGACTTCCTTCCTCACACTCCTGGCAAACAAGCCCTCCGGACTTGGAACTCCGGAACCAAAACCCAGCCCAGTGTCTGCCCAACGGAAGAAAAACGTTTTTCTGTGGGGCTCTCCAGAAAACCCAGATGAGGATCAACCTGCTCGGGCCTCGACGGTACCCGAACTGGATAGGCTGCTCTGGGCACTCATGCTCTGCCTGACACAGCCTGAAGCCAGACGTCCAGACAGACAAGGAGACAGCTGGCCGCACACCCAGCACTTCGGACACGCCATGGTCTTATGCCGTCACCTCATCCTAACCTTGGTTTTCAGATATCTGAACCTAGACATTATATCAATTCTCCACACAGCTGGGTATAGCAAGCACAAAACAGAACCCCTCCTTCCCCATGGCAGACACGCTTGCTCTTGGCATGCAGTCACACCTTCAGGGTGGGAGAAACCTTCATGGCCCCTGATGCCACGCCCAAACTTGAGTGCTGCTTGGGCACAAATTCACACTGTGACCCTCAGCATGAGCCCCATGTCAAAGAAAGGCCTGTCAGGGCCTGGACCAAGAGCCCACATATGGGGCTTGCCAAGCCCCTATGCACCCAATCCTCACCACGGTTTGAATTTTCCAGTCGCCCCGCCCGTACCTGGAGCTCTGCTCTGGAATCCCTTTCTTGGAGAGACCCATGAGCCAGACAACACGACTCCACCCTTCCCACAAAATGACCCCAAACTCTTGGGAGCTGGGACAAATTTCCAGAGAGGGATACTCGTCCACAGTACCTGAGGCCACCGCTCCAATCCACGGCTATCCCGGACACAACATCCAGAGACAAAAGCCTGAAGGAATCGCCTCCCACTCGCCCTTGTTTCAGAGGCCCAGGAGCTCCCTCTCGGGCGGTACATCCGGCTTGCCATACCCTAGGCGCCACTCCTAAGCTGAGTTTGTGTATTCAGACTTCTGTGCCCACAGCCTGGACCCACACAACATCCAGGCTAGGGCCTCTGGACCAAACAGCGAAAGATTGTGCCTTCCCTCTCCAAGGAAAGTGTGCCCAATCCATTGACCACAACCCTACAGGTTAGGGAAAAGCTCCAAGGTCCCTGAGGCCATCAATAGTATAGGCCACCCTGGACTAAGAGGGGCTCTCTGACACCAGCGGAGCAACTATCTCCACTTAGACTCTCAGACAGTGTCCCCAGAGACAGAAGGTTGAAATGGACAGGCCCCCAGGCCCTAATCTGAACCTTAGCTTTGGTTTCCATGTTTCCGTTCTCAGAGGACTGTTTTCGTAGACCAGCATATGGGGCTTTTCTGAGGCACCAAACCAAACCTCTCTCATCTCCACATGGGCAGCTTTCTTACTGGGATGTATCAAACACTTCAGGTAGGAGAGTTCCGCAGGGCCACTGAACAACCAGCACATTCCAAGGTCTCCATGGACCCAAACGCACATTATGACGCATCCTCAGGAGAGGCCATTTCAACTCAGCCCCCTGGGTCGCGTGTTCCAGAGGCAGCAGATCAAACATATCTTGTCGCTAATAGCCAATGGGAATGCGAGGCATGCTGTACAGGGATCCATCCTTCGAACCCTGCTCTCCAGTCCTTCCATATGGTATGTCCTGGAGCCATGCAACAGGACTCGAATGTCCCGCAGAAGGAAACCTTGTGGTTTGGGGCAACCTCCAAACTCAGCGTGGGAAAACTTCCTTGGCCTCATGAGGCCCCCACTTCATGAAGGTGCCATCATGGACACATACTCCAGCCTCAGCCAACGTCTGATCCTCAGCCTGACTTCAGATGCAGGAGATTTTGATTCAGCCTCTGCAGAGTGGGCCTGCTCTGCCCTTGGCTCCAATCCTCACACTAGCTTGTGTTTTCAGACTTCCGTCCTCACACTCCTGGACCACAAACCCTCCCTACTGGGAATTCTGGGGCCACAATGAAGCACTGTGCCTGCCTCCCAGGAGAAAAACATTGTCTATGGCGCTGCCCAGAAATCACAAAGGAGGATCAAACTGCTTGGCCCTCGGCAACACCCCAATTGCATAGGCTACCTTAAACAGTGATGCTCTGTCGCAAATAGCCTGAGCCCAGACCTTCCAACAGACACCGACACAGCTGGCTGCACACCCAGCACATTGGACCCGCCACTGCCTTAGGCCACCATCCATTCCCAACCTGGGTTTTCAGTCATCGGAACCTAGACCTTATCTCCAATCCCTGCACAGGGGGGAACCTGATGCACAAGTCAGAACCCCTCCTAGCCCATGGCAAGAAACCTTGCTGCTGGCAGTGAGTCAAACCTTCAGTGTAGGAGAAAACGGCATGGCCCATGAGGCCACGCCCAAGCGTGAGGGCCGCCTTGGGCACAAACACACATTGTGACCCTCAGCGTGAGTACCTTATTCAAGTAACGCCTCTCAGTGACTGGACCAAGAGCCCGCATATGTGGCTTGCCATGCCCATAGGCACCCAGGACTAACTAGATGGTGTGTATTCCAGTTGAGGGAACCCACTGCTGTGCTCTAGAGTCCCTCTCCTGGGGGGTCCCCTGTGTCAGAAAACAGTACTCTTCATTCCCACAGAATGAACACAAACACTTGGGAGCTTGGACAATCCCCTGAGAGGAAGGCTCTTCCTCGGCCTCTGAGACAACCCCAACCTGACCGGACACTGTAAACGCAACACCCAGAGACAAAATCCTGAGTGACTGCCTCCCACTTGCCCTACTTTGATTTCCAGAGATCTCCCCTCACGGACTAGAGATCAGGCCTGCCATTACATTGGCCCCTAGCTGAGCCAAGTTTGCTTTTTCAGACATCTGTCTCCACAGCCCTGGCAAACACAGCCTCTAGGCTGGGTCCTCTGGAGCCATACCACAGGACCGTGCCTGCTCTCTCCTGGCAAACTGTGTCCATTCCTTTGGCCACACACCTCCAGAATATGAGAAACCTCAAGGCCTCCGAGGACATCCCACTACTGGGAGCCTCACTGGACTCACAGGGGCATTCGGACACAAGCTGAGCAGCTACATCCATGAATGCATGCACACAGATGTCAACAGAGATAGAAGGTTGAGCCGGACAGGCCTTTAGGCCGTAGTCTCAACTCTTGCTTTGGTTTCCAGGTGTCACTCCTCAGAGGCTTTGGTTCGAAGAACAGGGTATGGGGCTTTCCTGAGGCACGGAACAGAACTCCTCTTGTCTCCACATGGGAAGTTTCCTTGTTGGAGCCGTGTCAAACACCTCCTGTTGGAGAATCCTGCAGAGTCCCTGAGCCACCTCCACATTCCAATGTCTCCCAGGCCACCAAGCCACAGTAGGACTGATCTTCAGGAGAGTCCATTTCAACTCTCCCCTCTGGGTAGCTCACCCAGGAGCCCGCAGATTGAGCCTGCCTTGTCCTGACTAAAGAGTGTGAATATGAGGTGGCGTTCCCAGGCATCCATGCTTAGACACCTGCTCTCGAGTCTTTCCATATGGGGCCTCTTGGTACCATCCAATAGGACTCGACTGTCGTGCAGAAGGTAACCTTCAGTTTTGGAGCAGTTCACAAATCCCATCTTAGGCAAAACTTTCTGGCCTCATGAAGCCCCCACACCCTTCAGGAAGAGGCCATGCTGGACAAGAACTCTAGCCTGAGGCACGTCTCATAGTTGACATGACCTCAGTGCAGGAGATCTCGATTTAGCCTCTGCAGAGTGGGCCTGCCGTGCCCTCGGTCCCAAACCTCACGCTAGCTTGTGTTTTCAGACTTCCTTCCTCACACTCCTGGCAAACAAGCCCTCCGAACTAAGAACTCCGGAACCAAAACCAAGCCCAGTGTCTGCCTAACGGAAGAAAAACGTTTTTCTGTGGGGCTCTCCAGAAAACCCAGATGAGGATCAACCTGCTCGGGCCTCGACGGTACCCGAACTGGATAGGCTGCTCTGGGCACTCATGCTCTGCCTGACACAGCCTGAAGCCAGACGTCCAGACAGACAAGGAGACAGCTGGCCGCACACCCAGCACTTCGGACACGCCATGGTCTTATGCCGTCACCTCATCCTAACCTTGGTTTTCAGATACCTGAACCTAGACATTATATCAATTCTCCACACAGCTGGGTATAGCAAGCACAAAACAGAACCCCTCCTTCCCCATGGGAGTCACGCTTGCTCTTGGCATGCAGTCACACCTTCAGGGTGGGAGAAACCTTCATGGCCCCTGATGCCACGCCCAAACTTGAGTGCTGCTTGGGCACAAATTCACACTGTGACCCTCAGCATGAGCCCCATGTCAAAGAAAGGCCTGTCAGGGCCTGGACCAAGAGCCCACATATGGGGCTTGCCAAGCCCCTTTGCACCCAATCCTCACCACGGTTTGAATTTTCCAGTCGCCCCGCCCGTACCTGGAGCTCTGCTCTGGAATCCCTTTCTTGGAGAGACCCATGAGCCAGATAACACGACTCCACCCTTCCCACAAAATGACCCCAAACTCTTGGGAGCTGGGACAAATTTCCAGAGAGGGATACTCGTCCACATTGCCTGAGGCCACCGCTCCAATCCACGGCTATCCCGGACACAACATGCAGAGACAAAAGCCTGAAGGAACGCCTCCCACTCGCCCTTGTTTCAGAGGCCCAGGAGCTCCCTCTCGGGCTGTACATCCGGCTTGCCATACCCTAGGCGCCACTCCTAAGCTGAGTTTGTGTATTCAGACTTCTGTGCCCACAGCCTGGACCCACACAACATCCAGGCTAGGGCCTCTGGACCAAACAGCGAAAGATTGTGCCTGCCCTCTCCAAGGAAAGTGTGCCCAATCCATTGACCACAACCCTACAGGTTAGGTTAAAGCTCCAAGGTCCCTGAGGCCATCAATAGTATAGGCCACCCTGGACTAAGAGGGGCTCTCTGACACCAGCGGAGCAACTATCTCCACTTAGACTCTCAGACAGTGTCCCCAGAGACAGAAGGTTGAAATGGACAGGCCCCCAGGCCCTAATCTGAACCTTAGCTTTGGTTTCCATGTTTCCGTTCTCAGAGGACTGTTTTCGTAGACCAGCACATGGGGCTTTTCTGAGGCACCAAACCAAACCTCTCTCATCTCCACATGGGCAGCTTTCTTACTGGGATGTATCAAACACTTCAGGTAGGAGAGTTCCGCAGGGCCACTGAACAACCAGCACATTCCAAGGTCTCCATGGACCCAAACGCACATTATGACGCATCCTCAGGAGAGGCCATTTCAACTCAGCCCCCTGGGTCGCGTGTTCCAGAGGCAGCAGATCAAACATATCTTGTCGCTAATAGCCAATGGGAATGCGAGGCTGCTGTACAAGGATCCATCCTTCGAACCCTGCTCTCCAGTCCTTCCATATGGTATGTCCTGGAGCCATGCAACAGGACTCGAATGTCCCGCAGAAGGAAACCTTGTGGTTTGGGGCAACCTCCAAACTCAGCGTGGGAAAACTTCCTTGGCCTCATGAGGCCCCCACTTCATGAAGGTGCCATCATGGACACATACTCCAGCCTCAGCCAACGTCTGATCCTCAGCCTGACTTCAGATGCAGGAGATTTTGATTCAGCCTCTGCAGAGTGGGCCTGCTCTGCCCTTGGCTCCAATCCTCACAGTAGCTTGTGTTTTCAGACTTCCGTCCTCACACTCCTGCCCCACAAACCCTCCCTACTGGGAATTCTGGGGCCACAATGAAGCACTGTGCCTGCCTCCCAGGAGAAAAACATTGTCTATGGCGCTGCCCAGAAACCCCAAATGAGGATCAAACTGCTTGGCCCTCGGCAACACCCCAATTGCATACGCTACCTTAAACAGTGATGCTCTGTCGCAAATAGCCTGAGCCCAGACCTTCCAACAGACACCGACACAGCTGGCTGCACACCCAGCACATTGGACCCGCCACTGCCTTAGGCCACCATCCATTCCCAACCTGGGTTTTCAGTCATCGGAACCTAGACCTTATCTCCAATCCCTGCACAGGGGGGAACCTGATGCACAAGTCAGAACCGCTCCTACCCCATGGCAAGAAACCTTGCTGCTGGCAGTGAGTCAATCCTTCAGTGTAGGAGAAAACAGGATGCCCCATGAGGCCACGCCCAAGCGTGAGGGCCGCCTTGGGCACAAACACACATTGTGACCCTCAGCGTGAGTACCTTATTCAAGTAACGCCTCTCAGTGACTGGACCAAGAGCCCGCATATGTGGCTTGCCATGCCCATAGGCACCCAGGACTAACTAGATGGTGTGTATTCCAGTTGAGGGAACCCACTGCTGTGCTCTAGAGTCCCTCTCCTGGGGGGTCCCCTGTGTCAGAAAACAGTACTCTTCATTCCCACAGAATGAACACAAACACTTGGGAGCTTGGACAATCCCCTGAGAGGAAGGCTCTTCCTCGGCCTCTGAGACAACCCCAACCTGACCGGACACTGTAAACGCAACACCCAGAGACAAAATCCTGAGTGACTGCCTCCCACTTGCCCTACTTTGATTTCCAGAGGATCTCCCCTCACGGACTAGAGATCAGGCCTGCCATTACATTGGCCCCTAGCTGAGCCAAGTTTGCTTTTTCAGACATCTGTCCCCACAGCCCTGGCAAACACAGCCTCTAGGCTGGGTCCTCTGGAGCCATACCACAGGACCGTGCCTGCTCTCTCCTGGGAAACTGTGTCCATTCCTTTGGCCACACACCTCCAGAATATGAGAAACCTCAAGGCCTCCGAGGACATCCCACTACTGGGAGCCTCACTGGACTCACAGGGGCATTCGGACACAAGCTGAGCAGCTACATCCATGAATGCATGCACACAGATGTCAACAGAGATAGAAGGTTGAGCCGGACAGGCCTTTAGGCCGTAGTCTCAACTCTTGCTTTGGTTTCCAGGTGTCACTCCTCAGAGGCTTTGGTTCGAAGAACAGGGTATGGGGCTTTCCTGAGGCACGGAACAGAACTCCTCTTGTCTCCACATGGGAAGTTTCCTTGTTGGAGCCGTGTCAAACACCTCCTGTTGGAGAATCCTGCAGAGTCCCTGAGCCACCTCCACATTCCAATGTCTCCCAGGCCACCAAGCCACAGTAGGACTGATCTTCAGGAGAGTCCATTTCAACTCTCCCCTCTGGGTAGCTCACCCAGGAGCCCGCAGATTGAGCCTGCCTTGTCCTGACTAAAGAGTGTGAATATGAGGTGGCGTTCCCAGGCATCCATGCTTAGACACCTGCTCTCGAGTCTTTCCATATGGGGCCTCTTGGTACCATCCAATAGGACTCGACTGTCGTGCAGAAGGTAACCTTCAGTTTTGGAGCAGTTCACAAATCCCATCTTAGGCAAAACTTTCTGGCCTCATGAAGCCCCCACACCCTTCAGGAAGAGGCCATGCTGGACAAGAACTCTAGCCTGAGGCACGTCTCATAGTTGACATGACCTCAGTGCAGGAGATCTCGATTTAGCCTCTGCAGAGTGGGCCTGCCGTGCCCTCGGTCCCAAACCTCACGCTAGCTTGTGTTTTCAGACTTCCTTCCTCACACTCCTGGCAAACAAGCCCACCGAACTAGGAACTCCGGAACCAAAACCAAGCCCAGTGTCTGCCTAACGGAAGAAAAACGTTTTTCTGTGGGGCTCTCCAGAAAACCCAGATGAGGATCAACCTGCTCGGGCCTCGACGGTACCCGAACTGGATAGGCTGCTCTGGGCACTCATGCTCTGCCTGACACAGCCTGAAGCCAGACGTCCAGACAGACAAGGAGACAGCTGGCCGCACACCCAGCACTTCGGACACGCCATGGTCTTATGCCGTCACCTCATCCTAACCTTGGTTTTCAGATATCTGAACCTAGACATTATATCAATTCTCCACACAGCTGGGTATAGCAAGCACAAAACAGAACCCCTCCTTCCCCATGGCCGTCACGCTTGCTCTTGGCATGCAGTCACACCTTCAGGGTGGGAGAAACCTTCATGGCCCCTGATGCCACGCCCAAACTTGAGTGCTGCTTGGGCACAAATTCACACTGTGACCCTCAGCATGAGCCCCATGTCAAAGAAAGGCCTGTCAGGGCCTGGACCAAGAGCCCACATATGGGGCTTGCCAAGCCCCTATGCACCCAATCCTCACCACGGTTTGAATTTTCCAGTCGCCCCGCCCGTACCTGGAGCTCTGCTCTGGAATCCCTTTCTTGGAGAGACCCATGAGCCAGATAACACGACTCCACCCTTCCCACAAAATGACCCCAAACTCTTGGGAGCTGGGACAAATTTCCAGAGAGGGATACTCGTCCACATTACCTGCGGCCACCGCTCCAATCCACGGCTATCCCGGACACAACATCCAGAGACAAAAGCCTGAAGGAACGCCTCCCACTCGCCCTTGTTTCAGAGGCCCAGGAGCTCCCTCTCGGGCTGTACATCCGGCTTGCCATACCCTAGGCGCCACTCCTAAGCTGAGTTTGTGTATTCAGACTTCTGTGCCCACAGCCTGGACCCACACAACATCCAGGCTAGGGCCTCTGGACCAAACAGCGAAAGATTGTGCCTGCCCTCTCCAAGGAAAGTGTGCCCAATCCATTGACCACAACCCTACAGGTTAGGTTAAAGCTCCAAGGTCCCTGAGGCCATCAATAGTATAGGCCACCCTGGACTAAGAGGGGCTCTCTGACACCAGCGGAGCAACTATCTCCACTTAGACTCTCAGACAGTGTCCCCAGAGACAGAAGGTTGAAATGGACAGGCCCCCAGGCCCTAATCTGAACCTTAGCTTTGGTTTCCATGTTTCCGTTCTCAGAGGACTGTTTTCGTAGACCAGCACATGGGGCTTTTCTGAGGCACCAAACCAAACCTCTCTCATCTCCACATGGGCAGCTTTCTTACTGGGATGTATCAAACACTTCAGGTAGGAGAGTTCCGCAGGGCCACTGAACAACCAGCACATTCCAAGGTCTCCATGGACCCAAACGCACATTATGACGCATGCTCAGGAGAGGCCATTTCAACTCAGCCCCCTGGGTCGCGTGTTCCAGAGGCAGCAGATCAAACATATCTTGTCGCTAATAGCCAATGGGAATGCGAGGCTGCTGTACAAGGATCCATCCTTCGAACCCTGCTCTCCAGTCCTTCCATATGGTATGTCCAGGAGCCATGCAACAGGACTCGAATGTCCCGCAGAAGGAAACCTTGTGGTTTGGGGCAACCTCCAAACTCAGCGTGGGAAAACTTCCTTGGCCTCATGAGGCCCCCACTTCATGAAGGTGCCATCATGGACACATACTCCAGCCTCAGCCAACGTCTGATCCTCAGCCTGACTTCAGATGCAGGAGATTTTGATTCAGCCTCTGCAGAGTGGGCCTGCTCTGCCCTTGGCTCCAATCCTCACAGTAGCTTGTGTTTTCAGACTTCCGTCCTCACACTCCTGGCCCACAAACCCTCCCTACTGGGAATTCTGGGGCCACAATGAAGCACTGTGCCTGCCTCCCAGGAGAAAAACATTGTCTATGGCGCTGCCCAGAAACCCCAAATGAGGATCAAACTGCTTGGCCCTCGGCAACACCCCAATTGCATACGCTACCTTAAACAGTGATGCTCTGTCGCAAATAGCCTGAGCCCAGACCTTCCAACAGACACCGACACAGCTGGCTGCACACCCAGCACATTGGACCCGCCACTGCCTTAGGCCACCATCCATTCCCAACCTGGGTTTTCAGTCATCGGAACCTAGACCTTATCTCCAATCCCTGCACAGGGGGGAACCTGATGCACAAGTCAGAACCGCTCCTACCCCATGGCAAGAAACCTTGCTGCTGGCAGTGAGTCAATCCTTCAGTGTAGGAGAAAACAGGATGCCCCATGAGGCCACGCCCAAGCGTGAGGGCCGCCTTGGGCACAAACACACATTGTGACCCTCAGCGTGAGTACCTTATTCAAGTAACGCCTCTCAGTGACTGGACCAAGAGCCCGCATATGTGGCTTGCCATGCCCATAGGCACCCAGGACTAACTAGATGGTGTGTATTCCAGTTGAGGGAACCCACTGCTGTGCTCTAGAGTCCCTCTCCTGGGGGGTCCCCTGTGGCAGAAAACAGTACTCTTCATTCCCACAGAATGAACACAAACACTTGGGAGCTTGGACAATCCCCCGAGAGGAAGGCTCTTCCTCGGCATCTGAGACAACCCCTACCCTGACCGGACACTGTAAACGCAACACCCAGAGACAAAATCCTGAGTGACTGCCTCCCACTTGCCCTACTTTGATTTCCAGAGGATCTCCCCTCACGGACTAGAGATCAGGCCTGCCATTACATTGGCCCCTAGCTGAGCCAAGTTTGCTTTTTCAGACATCTGTCCCCACAGCCCTGGCAAACACAGCCTCTAGGCTGGGTCCTCTGGAGCCATACCACAGGACCGTGCCTGCTCTCTCCTGGGAAACTGTGTCCATTCCTTTGGCCACACACCTCCAGAATATGAGAAACCTCAAGGCCTCCGAGGACATCCCACTACTGGGAGCCTCACTGGACTCACAGGGGCATTCGGACACAAGCTGAGCAGCTACATCCATGAATGCATGCACACAGATGTCAACAGAGATAGAAGGTTGAGTCGGACAGGCCTTTAGGCCGTAGTCTCAACTCTTGCTTTGGTTTCCAGGTGTCACTCCTCAGAGGCTTTGGTTCGAAGAACAGGGTATGGGGCTTTCCTGAGGCACGGAACAGAACTCCTCTCGTCTCCACATGGGAAGTTTCCTTGTTGGAGCCGTGTCAAACACCTCATGTTGGAGAATCCTGCAGAGTCCCTGAGCCACCTCCACATTCCAAGGTCTCCCAGGCCACCAAGCCACTGTAGGACTGATCTTCAGGAGAGTCCATTTCAACTCTCCCCTCTGGGTAGCTCACCCAGGAGCCCGCAGATTGAGCCTGCCTTGTCCTGACTAAAGAGTGTGAATATGAGGTGGCGTTCCCAGGCATCCATGCTTAGACACCTGCTCTCGAGTCTTTCCATATGGGGCCTCTTGGTACCATCCAATAGGACTCGACTGTCGTGCAGAAGGTAACCTTCAGTTTTGGAGCAGTTCACAAATCCCATCGTAGGCAAAACTTTCTGGCCTCATGAAGCCCCCACACCCTTCAGGAAGAGGCCATGCTGGACAAGAACTCTAGCCTGAGGCACGTCTCATAGTTGACATGACCTCAGTGCAGGAGATCTCGATTTAGCCTCTGCAGATTGGGCCTGCCGTGCCCTCGGTCCCAAACCTCACGCAAGCTTGTGTTTTCAGACTTCCTTCCTCACACTCTTGGCAAACAAGCCCTCCGGACTAGGAACTCCGGAACCAAAACCCAGCCCAGTGTCTGCCCAACGGAAGAAAAACGTTTCCCTGTGGGGCTCTCCAGAAAACCCAGATGAGGATCAACCTGCTCGGGCCTCGACGGTACCCGAACTGGATAGGCTGCTCTGGGCACTCATGCTCTGCCTGACACAGCCTGAAGCCAGACGTCCAGACAGACAAGGAGACAGCTGGCCGCACACCCAGCACTTCGGACACGCCATGGTCTTATGCCATCACCTCATCCTAACCTTGGTTTTCAGATATCTGAACCTAGACATTATATCAATTCTCCACACAGCTGGGTATAGCAAGCACAAAACAGAACCCCTCCTTCCCCATGGCAGTCACGCTTGCTCTTGGCATGCAGTCACACCTTCAGGGTGGGAGAAACCTTCATGGCCCCTGATGCCACGCCCAAACTTGAGTGCTGCTTGGGCACAAATTCACACTGTGACCCTCAGCATGAGCCCCATGTCAAAGAAAGGCCTGTCAGGGCCTGGACCAAGAGCCCACATATGGGGCTTGCCAAGCCCCTATGCACCCAATCCTCACCACGGTTTGAATTTTCCAGTCGCCCCGCCCGTACCTGGAGCTCTGCTCTGGAATCCCTTTCTTGGAGAGACCCATGACCAGACAACACGACTCCACCCTTCCCACAAAATGACCCCAAACTCTTGGGAGCTGGGACAAATCCCCAGAGAGGGATACTCGTCCACAGTACCTGAGGCCACCGCTCCAATCCACGGCTATCCCGGACACAACATCCAGAGACAAAAGCCTGAAGGAACGCCTCCCACTCGCCCTTGTTTCAGACGCCCAGGAGCTCCCTCTCGGGCTGTACATCCGGCCGGCCATACCCTAGGCGCCACTCCTAAGCTGAGTTTGTGTATTCAGACTTCTGTGCCCACAGCCTGGACCCACACAACATCCAGGCTAGGGCCTCTGGACCAAACAGCGAAAGATTGTGCCTGCCCTCTCCAAGGAAAGTGTGCCCAATCCATTGACCACAACCCTACAGGTTAGGTTAAAGCTCCAAGGTCCCTGAGGCCATCAATAGTATAGGCCACCCTGGACTAAGAGGGGCTCTCTGACACCAGCGGAGCAACTATCTCCACTTAGACTCTCAGACAGTGTCCCCAGAGACAGAAGGTTGAAATGGACAGGCCCCCAGGCCCTAATCTGAACCTTAGCTTTGGTTTCCATGTTTCCGTTCTCAGAGGACTGTTTTCGTAGACCAGCACATGGGGCTTTTCTGAGGCACCAAACCAAACCTCTCTCATCTCCACATGGGCAGCTTTCTTACTGGGATGTATCAAACACTTCAGGTAGGAGAGTTCCGCAGGGCCACTGAACAACCAGCACATTCCAAGGTCTCCATGGACCCAAACGCACATTATGACGCATCCTCAGGAGAGGCCATTTCAACTCAGCCCCCTGGGTCGCGTGTTCCAGAGGCAGCAGATCAAACATATCTTGTCGCTAATAGCCAATGGGAATGCGAGGCATGCTGTACAGGGATCCATCCTTCGAACCCTGCTCTCCAGTCCTTCCATATGGTATGTCCTGGAGCCATGCAACAGGACTCGAATGTCCCGCAGAAGGAAACCTTGTGGTTTGGGGCAACCTCCAAACTCAGCGTGGGAAAACTTCCTTGGCCTCATGAGGCCCCCACTTCATGAAGGTGCCATCATGGACACATACTCCAGCCTCAGCCAACGTCTGATCCTCAGCCTGACTTCAGATGCAGGAGATTTTGATTCAGCCTCTGCAGAGTGGGCCTGCTCTGCCCTTGGCTCCAATCCTCACACTAGCTTGTGTTTTCAGACTTCCATCCTCACATCCTGGCCCACAAACCCTCCCTACTCGGAATTCTGGGGCCACAATGAAGCACTGTGCCTGCCTCCCAGGAGAAAAACATTGTCTATGGCGCTGCCCAGGAACCACAAATGAGGATCAAACTGCTTGGCCCTCGGCAACACCCCAATTGCATAGGCTACCTTAAACAGTGATGCTCTGTCGCAAATAGCCTGAGCCCAGACTTTCCAACAGACACTGACACAGCTGGCTGCACACCCAGCACATTGGACCCGCCACTGCCTTAGGCCACCATCCATTCCCAACCTGCGTTTTCAGTCATCGGAACCCAGACCTTATCTCCAATCCCTGCACAGGGGGGAACCTGATGCACAAGTCAGAACCCCTCCTAGCCCATGGCAAGAAACCTTGCTGCTGGCAGTGAGTCAAACCTTCAGTGTAGGAGAAAACGGCATGGCCCATGAGGCCACGCCCAAGCGTGAGGGCCGCCTTGGGCACAAACACACATTGTGACCCTCAGCGTGAGTACCTTATTCAAGTAACGCCTCTCAGTGACTGGACCAAGAGCCCGCATATGTGGCTTGCCATGCCCATAGGCACCCAGGACTAACTAGATGGTGTGTATTCCAGTTGAGGGAACCCACTGCTGTGCTCTAGAGTCCCTCTCCTGGGGGGTCCCCTGTGGCAGAAAACAGTACTCTTCATTCCCACAGAATGAACACAAACACTTGGGAGCTAGGACAATCCCCCGAGAGGAAGGCTCATCCTCGGCCTCTGAGACAACCCAACCTGACCGGACACTGTAAACGCAACACCCAGAGACAAAATCCTGAGTGACTGCCTCCCACTTGCCCTACTTTGATTTCCAGAGGATCTCCCCTCACGGACTAGAGATCAGGCCTGCCATTACATTGGCCCCTAGCTGAGCCAAGTTTGCTTTTTCAGACATCTGTCCCCACAGCCCTGGCAAACACAGCCTCTAGGCTGGGTCCTCTGGAGCCATACCACAGGACCGTGCCTGCTCTCTCCTGGGAAACTGTGTCCATTCCTTTGGCCACACACCTCCAGAATATGAGAAACCTCAAGGCCTCCGAGGACATCCCACTACTGGGAGCCTCACTGGACTCACAGGGGCATTCGGACACAAGCTGAGCAGCTACATCCATGAATGCATGCACACAGATGTCAACAGAGATAGAAGGTTGAGCCGGACAGGCCTTTAGGCCATAGTCTCAACTCTTGCTTTGGTTTCCAGGTGTCACTCCTCAGAGGCTTTGGTTCGAAGAACAGGGTATGGGGCTTTCCTGAGGCACGGAACAGAACTCCTCTCGTCTCCACATGGGAAGTTTCCTTGTTGGAGCCGTGTCAAACACCTCCTGTTGGAGAATCCTGCAGAGTCCCTGAGCCACCTCCACATTCCAAGGTCTCCCAGGCCACCAAGCCACAGTAGGACTGATCTTCAGGAGAGTCCATTTCAACTCTCCCCTCTGGGTAGCTCACCCAGGAGTCCGCAGATTGAGCCTGCCTTGTCCTGACTAAAGAGTGTGAATATGAGGTGGCGTTCCCAGGCATCCATGCTTAGACACCTGCTCTCGAGTCTTTCCATATGGGGCCTCTTGGTACCATCCAATAGGACTCGACTGTCGTGCAGAAGGTAACCTTCAGTTTTGGAGCAGTTCACAAATCCCATCGTATGCAAAATTTTCTGGCCTCATGAAGCCCCCACACCCTTCAGGAAGAGGCCATACTGGACAAGAACTCTAGCCTGAGGCACGTCTCATAGTTGACATGACCTCAGTGCAGGAGATCTCGATTTAGCCTCTGCAGAGTGGGCCTGTCGTGCCCTCGGTCCCAAACCTCACGCTAGCTTGTGTTTTCAGACTTCCTTCCTCACACTCCTGGCAAACAAGCCCTCCGGACTAGGAACTCCGGAACCAAAACCCAGCCCAGTGTCTGCCCAACGGAAGAAAAACGTTTCCCTGTGGGGCTCTCCAGAAAACCCAGATGAGGATCAACCTGCTCGGGCCTCGACGGTACCCGAACTGGATAGGCTGCTCTGGGCACTCATGCTCTGCCTGACACAGCCTGAGGCCAGACGTCCAGACAGACAAGGAGACAGCTGGCCGCACACCCAGCACTTCGGACACGTCATGGTCTTATGCAGTCACCTCATCCTAACCTTGGTTTTCAGATACCTGAACCTAGACATTATATCAATTCTCCACACAGCTGGGTATAGCAAGCACAAAACAGAACCCCTCCTTCCCCATGGGAGTCACGCTTGCTCTTGGCATGCAGTCACACCTTCAGGGTGGGAGAAACCTTCATGGCCCCTGATGCCACGCCCAAACATGAGTGCTGCTTGGGCACAAATTCACACTGTGACCCTCAGCATGAGCCCCATGTCAAAGAAAGGCCTGTCAGGGCCTGGACCAAGAGCCCACATATGGGGCTTGCCAAGCCCCTATGCACCCAATCCTCACCACGGTTTGAATTTTCCAGTCGCCCCGCCAGTACCTGGAGCTCTGCTCTGGAATCCCTTTCTTGGAGAGACCCATGAGCCAGACAACACGACTCCACCCTTCCCACAAAATGACCCCAAACTCTTGGGAGCTGGGACAAATTTCCAGAGAGGGATACTCGTCCACAGTACCTGAGGCCACCGCTCCAATCCACGGCTATCCCGGACACAACATCCAGAGACAAAAGCCTGAAGGAACGCCTCCCACTCGCCCTTGTTTCAGACGCCCAGGAGCTCCCTCTCGGGCTGTACATCCGGCTTGCCATACCCTAGGCGCCACTCATAAGCTGAGTTTGTGTATTCCGAATTCTGTGCCCACAGCCTGGACCCACACAACATCCAGGCTAGGGCCTCTGGACCAAACAGCGAAAGATTGTGCCTGCCCTCTCCAAGGAAAGTGTGCCCAATCCATTGACCACAACCCTACAGGTTAGGTTAAAGCTCCAAGGTCCCTGAGGCCATCAATAGTATAGGCCACCCTGGACTAAGAGGGGCTCTCTGACACCAGCGGAGCAACTATCTCCACTTAGACTCTCAGACAGTGTCCCCAGAGACAGAAGGTTGAAATGGACAGGCCCCCAGGCCCTAATCTGAACCTTAGCTTTGGTTTCCATGTTTCCGTTCTCAGAGGACTGTTTTCGTAGACCAGCACATGGGGCTTTTCTGAGGCACCAAACCAAACCTCTCTCATCTCCACATGGGCAGCTTTCTTACTGGGATGTATCAAACACTTCAGGTAGGAGAGTTCTGCAGGGCCACTGAACAACCAGCACATTCCAAGGTCTCCATGGACCCAAACGCACATTATGACGCATCCTCAGGAGAGGCCATTTCAACTCAGCCCCCTGGGTCGCGTGTTCCAGAGGCAGCAGATCAAACATATCTTGTCGCTAATAGCCAATGGGAATGCGAGGCATGCTGTACAGGGATCCATCCTTCGAACCCTGCTCTCCAGTCCTTCCATATGGTATGTCCTGGAGCCATGCAACAGGACTCGAATGTCCCGCAGAAGGAAACCTTGTGGTTTGGGGCAACCTCCAAACTCAGCGTGGGAAAACTTCCTTGGCCTCATGAGGCCCCCACTTCATGAAGGTGCCATCATGGACACATACTCCAGCCTCAGCCAACGTCTGATCCTCAGCCTGACTTCAGATGCAGGAGATTTTGATTCAGCCTCTGCAGAGTGGGCCTGCTCTGCCCTTGGCTCCAATCCTCACACTAGCTTGTGTTTTCAGACTTCCGTCCTCACCCTCCTGGCCCACAAACCCTCCCTACTGGGAATTCTGGGGCCACAATGAAGCACTGTGCCTGCCTCCCAGGAGAAAAACATTGTCTATGGCGCTGCCCAGAAACCACAAATGAGGATCAAACTGCTTGGCCCTCGGCAACACCCCAATTGCATAGGCTACCTTAAACAGTGATGCTCTGTCGCAAATAGCCTGAGCCCAGACCTTCCAACAGACACCGACACAGCTGGCTGCACACCCAGCACATTGGACCCGCCAGTGCCTTAGGCCACCATCCGTTCCCAACCTGGGTTTACAGTCATCAGAACCTAGACCTTATCTCCAATCCCTGCACAGGGGGGAGCCTGATGCACAAGTCAGAACCCCTCCTAGCCCATGGCAAGAAACCTTGCTGCTGGCAGTGAGTCAAACCTTCATTGTAGGAGAAAACGGCATGGCCCATGAGGCCACGCCCAAGCGTGAGGGCCGCCTTGGGCACAAACACACATTGTGACCCTCAGCGTGAGTACCTTATTCAAGTAACACCTCTCAGTGACTGGACCAAGAGCCCGCATATTGGCTTGCCATGCCCATAGGCACCCAGGACTAACTAGATGGTGTGTATTCCAGTTGAGGGAACCCACTGCTGTGCTCTAGAGTCCCTCTCCTGGGTGGTCCCCTGTGTCAGAAAACAGTACTCTTCATTCCCACAGAATGAACACAAACACTTGGGAGCTTGGACAATCCCCCGAGAGGAAGGCTCTTCCTCGGCCTCTGAGACAACCCCAACCTGACCGGACACTGTAAACGCAACACCCAGAGACAAAATCCTGAGTGACTGCCTCCCACTTGCCCTACTTTGATTTCCAGAGATCTCCCCTCATGGACTAGAGATCAGGCCTGCCATTACATTGGCCCCTAGCTGAGCCAAGTTTGCTTTTTCAGACATCTGTCTCCACAGCCCTGGCAAACACAGCCTCTAGGCTGGGTCCTCTGGAGCCATACCACAGGACCGTGCCTGCTCTCTCCTGGGAAACTGTGTCCATTCCTTTGGCCACACACCTCCAGAATATGAGAAACCTCAAGGCCTCCGAGGACATCCCACTACTGGGAGCCTCACTGGACTCACAGGGGCATTCGGACACAAGCTGAGCAGCTACATCCATGAATGCATGCACACAGCTGTCAACAGAGATAGAAGGTTGAGCCGGACAGGCCTTTAGGCCGTAGTCTCAACTCTTGCTTTGGTTTCCAGGTGTCACTCCTCAGAGGCTTTTGTTCGAAGAACAGGGTATGGGGCTTTCCTGAGGCACGGAACAGAACTCCTCTCGTCTCCACATGGGAGGTTTCCTTGTTGGAGCCGTGTCAAACACCTCCTGTTGGAGAATCCTGCAGAGTCCCTGAGCCACCTCCACATTCCAAGGTCTCCCAGGCCACCAAGCCACAGTAGGACTGATCTTCAGGAGAGTCCATTTCAACTCTCCCCTCTGGGTAGCTCACCCAGGAGCCCGCAGATTGAGCCTGCCTTGTCCTGACTAAAGAGTGTGAATATGAGGTTGCGTTCCCAGGCATCCATGCTTAGACACCTGCTCTCGAGTCTTTCCATATGGGGCCTCTTGGTACCATCCAATAGGACTCGACTGTCGTGCAGAAGGTAACCTTCAGTTTTGGAGCAGTTCACAAATCCCATCGTAGGCAAAACTTTCTGGCCTCATGAAGCCCCCACACCCTTCAGGAAGAGGCCATGCTGGACAAGAACTCTAGCCTGAGGCACGTCTCATAGTTGACATGACCTCAGTGCAGGAGATCTCGATTCAGCCTCTGCAGAGTGGGCCTGCCGTGCCCTCGGTCCCAAACCTCACGCTAGCTTGTGTTTTCAGACTTCCTTCCTCACACTCCTGGCAAACAAGCCCTCCGGACTAGGAACTCCGGAACCAAAACCCAGCCCAGTGTCTGCCCAACGGAAGAAAAACGTTTCCCTGTGGGGCTCTCCAGAAAACCCAGATGAGGATCAACCTGCTCGGGCCTCGACGGTACCCGAACTATCCAGGCTGCTCTGGGCACGCATGCTCTGCCTGACACAGCCTGAAGCCAGACGTCCAGACAGACAAGGAGACAGCTGGCCGCACACCCAGCACTTCGGACACGCCATGGTCTTATGCCGTCACCTCATCCTAACCTTGGTTTTCAGATATCTGAACCTAGACATTATATCAATTCTCCACACAGCTGGGTATAGTAAGCACAAAACAGAACCCCTCCTTCCCCATGGCAGTCAAGCTTGCTCTTGGCATGCAGTCACACCTTCAGGGTGGGAGAAACCTTCATGGCCCCTGATGCCACGCCCAAACTTGAGTGCTGCTTGGGCACAAATTCACACTGTGACCCTCAGCATGAGCCCCATGTCAAAGAAAGGCCTGTCAGGGCCTGGACCAAGAGCCCACATATGGGGCTTGCCAAGCCCCTATGCACCCAATCCTCACCACGGTTTGAATTTTCCAGTCGCCCCGCCCGTACCTGGAGCTCTGCTCTGGAATCCCTTTCTTGGAGAGACCCATGACCAGACAACACGACTCCACCCTTCCCACAAAATGACCCCAAACTCTTGGGAGCTGGGACAAATCCCCAGAGAGGGATACTCGTCCACAGTACCTGAGGCCACCGCTCCAATCCACGGCTATCCCGGACACAACATCCAGAGACAAAAGCCTGAAGGAACGCCTCCCACTCGCCCTTGTTTCAGACGCCCAGGAGCTCCCTCTCGGGCTGTACATCCGGCCGGCCATACCCTAGGCGCCACTCCTAAGCTGAGTTTGTGTATTCAGACTTCTGTGCCCACAGCCTGGACCCACACAACATCCAGGCTAGGGCCTCTGGACCAAACAGCGAAAGATTGTGCCTGCCCTCTCCAAGGAAAGTGTGCCCAATCCATTGACCACAACCCTACAGGTTAGGGAAAAGCTCCAAGGTCCCTGAGGCCATCAATAGTATAGGCCACCCTGGACTAAGAGGGGCTCTCTGACACCAGCGGAGCAACTATCTCCACTTAGACTCTCAGACAGTGTCCCCAGAGACAGAAGGTTGAAATGGACAGGCCCCCTGGCCCTAATCTGAACCTTAGCTTTGGTTTCCATGTTTCCGTTCTCAGAGGACTGTTTTCGTAGACCAGCACATGGGGCTTTTCTGAGGCACCAAACCAAACCTCTCTCATCTCCACATGGGCAGCTTTCTTACTGGGATGTATCAAACACTTCAGGTAGGAGAGTTCCGCAGGGCCACTGAACAACCAGCACATTCCAAGGTCTCCATGGACCCAAACGCACATTATGACGCATCCTCAGGAGAGGCCATTTCAACTCAGCCCCCTGGGTCGCGTGTTCCAGAGGCAGCAGATCAAACATATCTTGTCGCTAATAGCCAATGGGAATGCGAGGCATGCTGTACAGGGATCCATCCTTCGAACCCTGCTCTCCAGTCCTTCCATATGGTATGTCCTGGAGCCATGCAACAGGACTCGAATGTCCCGCAGAAGGAAACCTTGTGGTTTGGGGCAACCTCCAAACTCAGCGTGGGAAAACTTCCTTGGCCTCATGAGGCCCCCACTTCATGAAGGTGCCATCATGGACACATACTCCAGCCTCAGCCAACGTCTGATCCTCAGCCTGACTTCAGATGCAGGAGATTTTGATTCAGCCTCTGCAGAGTGGGCCTGCTCTGCCCTTGGCTCCAATCCTCACACTAGCTTGTGTTTTCAGACTTCCGTCCTCACCCTCCTGGCCCACAAACCCTCCCTACTGGGAATTCTGGGGCCACAATGAAGCACTGTGCCTGCCTCCCAGGAGAAAAACATTGTCTATGGCGCTGCCCAGAAACCACAAATGAGGATCAAACTGCTTGGCCCTCGGCAACACCCCAATTGCATAGGCTACCTTAAACAGTGATGCTCTGTCGCAAATAGCCTGAGCCCAGACCTTCCAACGGACACCGACACAGCTGGCTGCACACCCAGCACATTGGACCCGCCAGTGCCTTAGGCCACCATCCGTTCCCAACCTGGGTTTTCAGTCATCAGAACCTAGACCTTATCTCCAATCCCTGCACAGGGGGGAACCTGATGCACAAGTCAGAACCCCTCCTAGCCCATGGCAAGAAACCTTGCTGCTGGCAGTGAGTCAAACCTTCATTGTAGGAGAAAACGGCATGGCCCATGAGGCCACGCCCAAGCGTGAGGGCCGCCTTGGGCACAAACACACATTGTGACCCTCAGCGTGAGTACCTTATTCAAGTAACGCCTCTCAGTGACTGGACCAAGAGCCCGCATATGTGGCTTGCCATGCCCATAGGCACCCAGGACTAACTAGATGGTGTGTATTCCAGTTGAGGGAACCCACTGCTGTGCTCTAGAGTCCCTCTCCTGGGGGGTCCCCTGTGGCAGAAAACAGTACTCTTCATTCCCACAGAATGAACACAAACACTTGGGAGCTAGGACAATCCCCCGAGAGGAAGGCTCATCCTCGGCCTCTGAGACAACCCAACCTGACCGGACACTGTAAACGCAACACCCAGAGACAAAATCCTGAGTGACTGCCTCCCACTTGCCCTACTTTGATTTCCAGAGGATCTCCCCTCACGGACTAGAGATCAGGCCTGCCATTACATTGGCCCCTAGCTGAGCCAAGTTTGCTTTTTCAGACATCTGTCCCCACAGCCCTGGCAAACACAGCCTCTAGGCTGGGTCCTCTGGAGCCATACCACAGGACCGTGCCTGCTCTCTCCTGGGAAACTGTGTCCATTCCTTTGGCCACACACCTCCAGAATATGAGAAACCTCAAGGCCTCCGAGGACATCCCACTACTGGGAGCCTCACTGGACTCACAGGGGCATTCGGACACAAGCTGAGCAGCTACATCCATGAATGCATGCACACAGATGTCAACAGAGATAGAAGGTTGAGCCGGACAGGCCTTTAGGCCATAGTCTCAACTCTTGCTTTGGTTTCCAGGTGTCACTCCTCAGAGGCTTTGGTTCGAAGAACAGGGTATGGGGCTTTCCTGAGGCACGGAACAGAACTCCTCTCGTCTCCACATGGGAAGTTTCCTTGTTGGAGCCGTGTCAAACACCTCCTGTTGGAGAATCCTGCAGAGTCCCTGAGCCACCTCCACATTCCAAGGTCTCCCAGGCCACCAAGCCACAGTAGGACTGATCTTCAGGAGAGTCCATTTCAACTCTCCCCTCTGGGTAGCTCACCCAGGAGTCCGCAGATTGAGCCTGCCTTGTCCTGACTAAAGAGTGTGAATATGAGGTGGCGTTCCCAGGCATCCATGCTTAGACACCTGCTCTCTAGTCTTTCCATATGGGGCCTCTTGGTACCATCCAATAGGACTCGACTCTCGTGCAGAAGGTAACCTTCAGTTTTGGAGCAGTTCACAAATCCCATCGTATGCAAAATTTTCTGGCCTCATGAAGCCCCCACACCCTTCAGGAAGAGGCCATACTGGACAAGAACTCTAGCCTGAGGCACGTCTCATAGTTGACATGACCTCAGTGCAGGAGATCTCGATTTAGCCTCTGCAGAGTGGGCCTGCCGTGCCCTCGGTCCCAAACCTCACGCTAGCTTGTGTTTTCAGACTTCCTTCCTCACACTCCTGGCAAACAAGCCCTCCGGACTAGGAACTCCGGAACCAAAACCCAGCCCAGTGTCTGCCCAACGGAAGAAAAACGTTTCCCTGTGGGGCTCTCCAGAAAACCCAGATGAGGATCAACCTGCTCGGGCCTCGACGGTACCCGAACTGGATAGGCTGCTCTGGGCACTCATGCTCTGCCTGACACAGCCTGAGGCCAGACGTCCAGACAGACAAGGAGACAGCTGGCCGCACACCCAGCACTTCGGACACGCCATGGTCTTATGCAGTCACCTCATCCTAACCTTGGTTTTCAGATACCTGAACCTAGACATTATATCAATTCTCCACACAGCTGGGTATAGCAAGCACAAAACAGAACCCCTCCTTCCCCATGGGAGTCACGCTTGCTCTTGGCATGCAGTCACACCTTCAGGGTGGGAGAAACCTTCATGGCCCCTGATGCCACGCCCAAACATGAGTGCTGCTTGGGCACAAATTCACACTGTGACCCTCAGCATGAGCCCCATGTCAAAGAAAGGCCTGTCAGGGCCTGGACCAAGAGCCCACATATGGGGCTTGCCAAGCCCCTATGCACCCAATCCTCACCACGGTTTGAATTTTCCAGTCGCCCCGCCCGTACCTGGAGCTCTGCTCTGGAATCCCTTTCTTGGAGAGACCCATGAGCCAGACAACACGACTCCACCCTTCCCACAAAATGACCCCAAACTCTTGGGAGCTGGGACAAATTTCCAGAGAGGGATACTCGTCCACAGTACCTGAGGCCACCGCTCCAATCCACGGCTATCCCGGACACAACATCCAGAGACAAAAGCCTGAAGGAACGCCTCCCACTCGCCCTTGTTTCAGACGCCCAGGAGCTCCCTCTCGGGCTGTACATCCGGCTTGCCATACCCTAGGCGCCACTCATAAGCTGAGTTTGTGTATTCCGAATTCTGTGCCCACAGCCTGGACCCACACAACATCCAGGCTAGGGCCTCTGGACCAAACAGCGAAAGATTGTGCCTGCCCTCTCCAAGGAAAGTGTGCCCAATCCATTGACCACAACCCTACAGGTTAGGTTAAAGCTCCAAGGTCCCTGAGGCCATCAATAGTATAGGCCACCCTGGACTAAGAGGGGCTCTCTGACACCAGCGGAGCAACTATCTCCACTTAGACTCTCAGACAGTGTCCCCAGAGACAGAAGGTTGAAATGGACAGGCCCCCAGGCCCTAATCTGAACCTTAGCTTTGGTTTCCATGTTTCCGTTCTCAGAGGACTGTTTTCGTAGACCAGCACATGGGGCTTTTCTGAGGCACCAAACCAAACCTCTCTCATCTCCACATGGGCAGCTTTCTTACTGGGATGTATCAAACACTTCAGGTAGGAGAGTTCTGCAGGGCCACTGAACAACCAGCACATTCCAAGGTCTCCATGGACCCAAACGCACATTATGACGCATCCTCAGGAGAGGCCATTTCAACTCAGCCCCCTGGGTCACGTGTTCCAGAGGCAGCAGATCAAACATATCTTGTCGCTAATAGCCAATGGGAATGCGAGGCATGCTGTACAGGGATCCATCCTTCGAACCCTGCTCTCCAGTCCTTCCATATGGTATGTCCTGGAGCCATGCAACAGGACTCGAATGTCCCGCAGAAGGAAACCTTGTGGTTTGGGGCAACCTCCAAACTCAGCGTGGGAAAACTTCCTTGGCCTCATGAGGCCCCCACTTCATGAAGGTGCCATCATGGACACATACTCCAGCCTCAGCCAACGTCTGATCCTCAGCCTGACTTCAGATGCAGGAGATTTTGATTCAGCCTCTGCAGAGTGGGCCTGCTCTGCCCTTGGCTCCAATCCTCACACTAGCTTGTGTTTTCAGACTTCCGTCCTCACCCTCCTGGCCCACAAACCCTCCCTACTGGGAATTCTGGGGCCACAATGAAGCACTGTGCCTGCCTCCCAGGAGAAAAACATTGTCTATGGCGCTGCCCAGAAACCACAAATGAGGATCAAACTGCTTGGCCCTC
Source organism: Mustela nivalis (assembly GCF_964662115.1). Classification (NCBI taxonomy): domain Eukaryota; kingdom Metazoa; phylum Chordata; class Mammalia; order Carnivora; family Mustelidae; genus Mustela; species Mustela nivalis. The sequence continues at coordinate 204,111 of NW_028136022.1, read as the reverse complement.
GGCAACACCCCAATTGCATAGGCTACCTTAAACAGTGATGCTCTGTCGCAAATAGCCTGAGCCCAGACCTTCCAACGGACACCGACACAGCTGGCTGCACACCCAGCACATTGGACCCGCCAGTGCCTTAGGCCACCATCCGTTCCCAACCTGGGTTTTCAGTCATCAGAACCTAGACCTTATCTCCAATCCCTGCACAGGGGGGAACCTGATGCACAAGTCAGAACCCCTCCTAGCCCATGGCAAGAAACCTTGCTGCTGGCAGTGAGTCAAACCTTCATTGTAGGAGAAAACGGCATGGCCCATGAGGCCACGCCCAAGCGTGAGGGCCGCCTTGGGCACAAACACACATTGTGACCCTCAGCGTGAGTACCTTATTCAAGTAACGCCTCTCAGTGACTGGACCAAGAGCCCGCATATTGGCTTGCCATGCCCATAGGCACCCAGGACTAACTAGATGGTGTGTATTCCAGTTGAGGGAACCCACTGCTGTGCTCTAGAGTCCCTCTCCTGGGTGGTCCCCTGTGTCAGAAAACAGTACTCTTCATTCCCACAGAATGAACACAAACACTTGGGAGCTTGGACAATCCCCCGAGAGGAAGGCTCTTCCTCGGCCTCTGAGACAACCCCAACCTGACCGGACACTGTAAACGCAACACCCAGAGACAAAATCCTGAGTGACTGCCTCCCACTTGCCCTACTTTGATTTCCAGAGATCTCCCCTCATGGACTAGAGATCAGGCCTGCCATTACATTGGCCCCTAGCTGAGCCAAGTTTGCTTTTTCAGACATCTGTCTCCACAGCCCTGGCAAACACAGCCTCTAGGCTGGGTCCTCTGGAGCCATACCACAGGACCGTGCCTGCTCTCTCCTGGGAAACTGTGTCCATTCCTTTGGCCACACACCTCCAGAATATGAGAAACCTCAAGGCCTCCGAGGACATCCCACTACTGGGAGCCTCACTGGACTCACAGGGGCATTCGGACACAAGCTGAGCAGCTACATCCATGAATGCATGCACACAGCTGTCAACAGAGATAGAAGGTTGAGCCGGACAGGCCTTTAGGCCGTAGTCTCAACTCTTGCTTTGGTTTCCAGGTGTCACTCCTCAGAGGCTTTGGTTCGAAGAACAGGGTATGGGGCTTTCCTGAGGCATGGAACAGAACTCCTCTCGTCTCCACATGGGAAGTTTCCTTGTTGGAGCCGTGTCAAACACCTCCTGTTGGAGAATCCTGCAGAGTCCCTGAGCCACCTCCACATTCCAAGGTCTCCCAGGCCACCAAGCCACAGTAGGACTGATCTTCAGGAGAGTCCATTTCAACTCTCCCCTCTGGGTAGCTCACCCAGGAGCCCGCAGATTGAGCCTGCCTTGTCCTGACTAAAGAGTGTGAATATGAGGTGGCGTTCCCAGGCATCCATGCTTAGACACCTGCTCTCGAGTCTTTCCATATGGGGCCTCTTGGTACCATCCAATAGGACTCGACTGTCGTGCAGAAGGTAACCTTCAGTTTTGGAGCAGTTCACAAATCCCATCGTAGGCAAAACTTTCTGGCCTCATGAAGCCCCCACACCCTTCAGGAAGAGGCCATGCTGGACAAGAACTCTAGCCTGAGGCACGTCTCATAGTTGACATGACCTCAGTGCAGGAGATCTCGATTCAGCCTCTGCAGAGTGGGCCTGCCGTGCCCTCGGTCCCAAACCTCACGCTAGCTTGTGTTTTCAGACTTCCTTCCTCACACTCCTGGCAAACAAGCCCTCCGGACTAGGAACTCCGGAACCAAAACCCAGCCCAGTGTCTGCCCAACGGAAGAAAAACGTTTCCCTGTGGGGCTCTCCAGAAAACCCAGATGAGGATCAACCTGCTCGGACCTCGACGGTACCCGAACTATCCAGGCTGCTCTGGGCACGCATGCTCTGCCTGACACAGCCTGAAGCCAGACGTCCAGACAGACAAGGAGACAGCTGGCCGCACACCCAGCACTTCGGACACGCCATGGTCTTATGCCGTCACCTCATCCTAACCTTGGTTTTCAGATATCTGAACCTAGACATTATATCAATTCTCCACACAGCTGGGTATAGTAAGCACAAAACAGAACCCCTCCTTCCCCATGGCAGTCAAGCTTGCTCTTGGCATGCAGTCACACCTTCAGGGTGGGAGAAACCTTCATGGCCCCTGATGCCACGCCCAAACTTGAGTGCTGCTTGGGCACAAATTCACACTGTGACCCTCAGCATGAGCCCCATGTCAAAGAAAGGCCTGTCAGGGCCTGGACCAAGAGCCCACATATGGGGCTTGCCAAGCCCCTATGCACCCAATCCTCACCACGGTTTGAATTTTCCAGTCGCCCCGCCCGTACCTGGAGCTCTGCTCTGGAATCCCTTTCTTGGAGAGACCCATGAGCCAGACAACACGACCCCACCCTTCCCACAAAATGACCCCAAACTCTTGGGAGCTGGGACAAATCCCCAGAGAGGGATACTCGTCCACAGTACCTGAGGCCACCGCTCCAATCCACGGCTATCCCGGACACAACATCCAGAGACAAAAGCCTGAAGGAACGTCTCCCACTCGCCCTTGTTTCAGACGCCCAGGAGCTCCCTCTCGGGCTGTACATCCGGCCGGCCATACCCTAGGTGCCACTCCTAAGCTGAGTTTGTGTATTCAGACTTCTGTGCCCACAGCCTGGACCCACACAACATCCAGGCTAGGGCCTCTGGTCCAAACAGCGAAAGATTGTGCCTGCCCTCTCCAAGGAAAGTGTGCCCAATCCATTGACCACAACCCTACAGGTTAGGGAAAAGCTCCAAGGTCCCTGAGGCCATCAATAGTATAGGCCACCCTGGACTAAGAGGGGCTCTCTGACACCAGCGGAGCAACTATCTCCACTTAGACTCTCAGACAGTGTCCCCAGAGACAGAAGGTTGAAATGGACAGGCCCCCAGGCCCTAATCTGAACCTTAGCTTTGGTTTCCATGTTTCCGTTCTCAGAGGACTGTTTTCGTAGACCAGCACATGGGGCTTTTCTGAGGCACCAAACCAAACCTCTCTCATCTCCACATGGGCAGCTTTCTTACTGGGATGTATCAAACACTTCAGGTAGGAGAGTTCCGCAGGGCCACTGAACAACCAGCACATTCCAAGGTCTCCATGGACCCAAACGCACATTATGACGCAACCTCAGGAGAGGCCATTTCAACTCAGCCCCCTGGGTCGCGTGTTCCAGAGGCAGCAGATCAAACATATCTTGTCGCTAATAGCCAAGGGGAATGCGAGGCATGCTGTACAGGGATCCATCCTTCGAAACCTGCTCTCCAGTCCTTCCATATGGTATGTCCTGGAGCCATGCAACAGGACTCGAATGTCCCGCAGAAGGAAACCTTGTGGTTTGGGGCAACCTCCAAACTCAGCGTGGGAAAACTTCCTTGGCCTCATGAGGCCCCCACTTCATGAAGGTGCCATCATGGACACATACTGCACCCTCAGCCGACGTTTGATCCTCAGCCTGACTTCAGATGCAGGAGATTTTGATTCAGCCTCTGCAGAGTGGGCCTGCTCTGCCCTTGGCTCCAATCCTCACACTAGCTTGTGTTTTCAGACTTCCGTCCTCACACTGCTGGCCCACAAACCCACCCTACTGGGAATTCTGGGGCCACAATGAAGCACTGTGCCTGCCTCCCAGGAGAAAAACATTGTCTATGGTGCTGCCCAGAAACCACAAATGAGGATCAAACTGCTTGGCCCTCGGCAACACCCCAATTGCATAGGCTACCTTAAACAGTGATGCTCTGTCGCAAATAGCCTGAGCCCAGACCTTCCAACAGACACCGACACAGCTGGCTGCACACCCAGCACATTGGACCCGCCACTGCCTTAGGACACCATCCATTCCCAACCTGGGTTTTCAGTCATCGGAACCTAGACCTTATCTCCAATCCCTGCACAGAGGGGAACCTGATGCACAAGTCAGAACACCTCCTTCCCCATGGCAAGAAACCTTGCTGCTGGCAGTGAGTCAAACCTTCAGTGTAGGAGAAAACGGCATGGCCCATGAGGTCACGCCCAAGCGTGAGGGCCGCCTTGGGCACAAACACACATTGTGACCCTCAGCGTGAGTACCTTATTCAAGTAACGCCTCTCAGTGACTGGACCAAGAGCCCGCATATGTGGCTTGCCATGCCCATAGGCACCCAGGACTAACTAGATGGTGTTTATTCCAGTTGAGGGAACCCACTGCTGTGCTCTAGAGTCCCTCTCCTGGGGGGGTCCCCTGTGGCAGAAAACAGTACTCTTCACTCCCACAGAATGAACACAAACACTTGGGAGCTTGGACAATCCCCCGAGAGGAAGGCTCTTCCTCTGCCTCTGAGACAACCCCTACCCTGACCGGACACTGTAAACGCAACACCCAGAGACAAAATCCTGAGTGACTGCCTCCCACTTGCCCTACTTTGATTTCCAGAGGATCTCCCCTCACGAACTAGAGATCAGGCCTGCCATTACATTGGCCCCTAGCTGAGCCAAGTTTTCTTTTTCAGACATCTGTCCCCACAGCCCTGGCAAACACAGCCTCTAGGCTGGGTCCTCTGGAGCCATACCACAGGACCGTGCCTGCTCTCTCCTGGGAAACTGTGTCCATTCCTTTGGCCACACACCTCCAGAATATGAGAAACCTCAAGGCCTCCGAGGACATCCCACTACTGGGAGCCTCACTGGACTCACAGGGGCATTTGGACACAAGCTGAGCAGCTACATCCATGAATGCATGCACACAGTTGTCAACAGAGATAGAAGGTTGAGCCAGACAGTCCTTTAGGCCATAGTCTCAACTCTTGCTTTGGTTTCCAGGTGTCACTCCTCAGAGGCTTTGGTTCGAAGAACAGGGTATGGGGCTTTCCTGAGGCACGGAACAGAACTCCTCTCGTCTCCACATGGGAAGTTTCCTTGTTGGAGCCGTGTCAAACACCTCATGTTGGAGAATCCTGCAGAGTCCCTGAGCCACCTCCACATTCCAAGCTCTCCCAGGCCACCAAGCCACAGTAGGACTGATCTTCAGGAGAGACCATTTCAACTTTCCCCTCTGGGTAGCTCACCCAGGAGCCCGCAGATTGAGCCTGCCTTGTCCTGACTAAAGAGTGGGAATATGAGGTGGCGTTCCCAGGCATCCATGCTTAGACACCTGCTCTCGAGTCTTTCCATATGGGGCCTCTTGGAACCATCCAATAGGACTCGACTGTCGTGCAGAAGGTAACCTTCAGTTTTGGAGCAGTTCACAAATCCCATCGTAGGCAAAACTTTCTGGCCTCATGAAGCCCCCACACCCTTCAGGAAGAGGCCATGCTGGACAAAAACTCTAGCCTGAGGCACGTCTCATAGTTGACATGACCTCAGTGCAGGAGATCTCGATTCAGCCTCTGCAGAGTGGGCCTGCCGTGCCCTCGGTCCCAAACCTCACGCTAGCTTGTGTTTTCAGACTTCCTTCCTCACACTCCTGGCAAACAAGCCCTCCGGACTAGGAACTCCAGAACCAAAACCCAGCCCAGTGTCTGCCCAACGGAAGAAAAACGTTTCCCTGTGGGGCTCTCCAGAAAACCCAGATGAGGATCAACCTGCTCGGGCCTCGACGGTACCCGAACTGGATAGGCTGCTCTGGGCACTCATGCTCTGCCTGACACAGCCTGAAGCCAGACGTCCAGACAGACAAGGAGACAGCTGGCCGCACACCCAGCACTTCGGACACGCCATGGTCTTATGCAGTCACCTCATCCTAACCTTGGTTTTCAGATACCTGAACCTAGACATTATATCAATTCTCCACACAGCTGGGTATAGCAAGCACAAAACAGAACTCCTCCTTCCCCATGGCTGTCAAGCTTGCTCTTGGCATGGAGTCACACCTTCAGGGTGGGAGAAACCTTCATGGCCCCTGATGCCACGCCCAAACTTGAGTGCTGCTTGGGCACAAATTCACACTGTGACTCTCAGCATGAGCCCCATGTCAAAGAAAGGCCTGTCAAGGCCTGGACCAAGAGCCCACATATGGGGCTTGCCAAGCCCCTTTGCACCCAATTTTCACCACGGTTTGAATTTTCCAGTCGCCACGCCCGTACCTGGAGCTCTGCTCTGGAATCCCTTTCTTGGAGAGACCCATGAGCCAGACAACACGACTCCACCCTTCCCACAAAATGACCCCAAACTCTTGGGAGCTGGGACAAATCCCAAGAGAGGGATACTCGTCCACAGTACCTGAGGCCACCGCTCCAATCCACGGCTATCCCGGACACAACATCCAGAGACAAAAGCCTGAAGGAACGCGTCCCACTCGCCCTTGTTTCAGAGGCCCAGGAGCTCCCTCTCGGGCTGTACATCCGGCCGGCCATACCCTAGGCGCCACTCCTAAGCTGAGTTTGTGTATTCAGACTTCTGTGCCCACAGCCTGGACCCACACAACATCCAGGCTAGGGCCTCTGGACCAAACAGCGAAAGATTGTGCCTGCCCTCTCCAAGGAAAGTGTGCCCAATTCATTGACCACAACCCTACAGGTTAGGGAAAAGCTCCAAGGTCCCTGAGGCCATCAATAGTATAGGCCACCCTGGACTAAGAGGGGCTCTCTGACACCAGCAGAGCAACTATCTATACTTAGGCTCTCACACAGTGTCCCCAGAGACAGAAGGTTGAAATGGACAGGCCCCCAGGCCCTAATCTGAACCTTAGCTTTGGTTTCCATGTTTCCGTTCTCAGGGGACTGTTTTCGTAGACCAGCACATGGTGCTTTTCTGAGGCATCAAACCAAACATCTCTCATCTCCACATGGGCAGCTTTCTTACTGGGATGTATCAAACACTTCAGGTAGAAGAGTTCCGCAGGGCCACTGAACAACCAGCACATTCCATGGTCTCCATGGACCCAAACGCACATTATGACGCATCCTCAGGAGAGGCCATTTCAACTCAGCCCCCTGGGTCGCGTGTTCCAGAGGCAGCAGATCAAACATATCTTGTCGCTAATAGCCAATGGGAATGCGAGGCATGCAGTACAGGGATCCATCCTTCGAACCCAGCTCTCCAGTCCTTCCATATGGTATGTCCTGGAGCCATGCAACAGGACTCGAATGTCCCGCAGAAGGAAACCTTGTGGTTTGGGGCAACCTCCAAACTCAGCGTGGGAAAACTTCCTTGGCCTCATGAGGCCCCCACTTCATGAAGGTGCCATCATGGACACATACGCCAGCCTCAGCCAACGTCTGATCCTCAGCCTGACTTCAGATGCAGGAGATTTTGATTCAGCCTCTGCAGAGTGGGCCTGCTCTGCCCTTGGCTCCAATCCTCACACTAGCTTGTGTTTTCAGACTTCCGTCCTCACCCTCCTGGCCCACAAACCCTCCCTACTGGGAATTCTGGGGCCACAATGAAGCACTGTGCCTGCCTCCCAGGAGAAAAACATTGTCTATGGCGCTGCCCAGAAACCCCAAATGAGGATCAAACTGCTTGGCCCTCGGCAACACCCCAATTGCATAGGCTACCTTAAACAGTGATGCTCTGTCGCAAATAGCCTGAGCCCAGACCTTCCAACAGACACCGACACAGCTGGCTGCACACCCAGCACATTGGACCCGCCACTGCTTTAGGCCACCATCCATTCCCAACCTGGGTTTTCAGTCATCGGAACCTAGACCTTTTCTCCAATCCCTGCACAGGGGGGATCCTGATGCACAAGTCAGAACCCTTCCTACCCCATGGCAAGAAACCTTGCTCCTGGCAGTGAGTCAAACCTCCAGTGTAGTAGAAAACGGCATGGCCCATGAGGCCACGCCCAAGCGTGAGGGCCGCCTTGGGCACAAACACACATTTTGACCCTCAGCGTGAGTACCTTATTCAAGTAACGCCTCTCAGTGACTGGACCAAGAGCCCGCATATGTGGCTTGCCATGCCCATAGGCACCCAGGACTACCTAGATGGTGTGTATTCCAGTTGAGGGAACCCACTGCTGTGCTCTAGAGTCCCTCTCCTGGGGGGTCCCCTGTGGCAGAAAACAGTACTCTTCATTCCCACAGAATGAACACAAACACTTGGGAGCTTGGACAATCCCCTGAGAGGAAGGCTCATCCTCGGCCTCTGAGACAACCCCTACCCTGACCGGACACTGTAAACGCAACACCCAGAGACAAAATCCTGAGTGACTGCCTCCCACTTGCCCTACTTTGATTTCCAGAGGATCTCCCCTCACGGACTAGAGATCAGGCCTGCCATTACATGGGCCCCTAGCTGAGCCAAGTTTGCTTTTTCAGACATCTGTCCCCACAGCCCTGGCAAACACAGCCTCTAGGCTGGGTCCTCTGGAGCCATACCACAGGACCGTGCCTGCTCTCTCCTGGGAAACTGTGTCCATTCTTTGGCCACACACCTCCAGAATATGAGAAACCTCAAGGCCTCCGAGGACATCCCACTACTGGGAGCCTCACTGGACTCACAGGGGCATTCGGACACAAGCTGAGCACCTACATCCATGAATGCATGCACACAGATGTCAACAGAGATAGAAGGTTGAGCCGGACAGGCCTTTAGGCCGTAGTCTCAACTCTTGCTTTGGTTTCCAGGTGTTACTCCTCAGAGGCTTTGGTTCGAAGAACAGGGTATGGGGCTTTCCTGAGGCACGGAACAGAACTCCTCTCGTCTCCACATGGGAAGTTTCCTTGTTGGAGCCGTGTCAAACACCTCATGTTGGAGAATCCTGCAGAGTCCCTGAGCCACCTCCACATTCCAAGGTCTCCCAGGCCACCAAGCCACAGTAGGACTGATCTTCAGGAGAGTCCATTTCATCTCTCCCCTCTGGGTAGCTCACCCAGGAGCCCGCAGATTGAGCCTGCCTTGTCCTGACTAAAGAGTGGGAATATGAGGTGGCGTTCCCAGGCATCCATGCTTAGACAACTGCTCTCGAGTCTTTCCATATGGGGCCTCTTGGAACCATCCAATAGAACTCGACTGTCGTGCAGAAGGTAACCTACAGTTTTGGAGCAGTTCAAAAATCCCATCGTAGGCAATACTTTCTGACCTCATGGAGCCCCCACACCCTTCAGGAAGAGGCCATGCTGGACAAGAACTCTAGCCTGAGGCACGTCTCATAGTTGACATGACCTCAGTGCAGGAGATCTCGATTCAGCCTCTGCAGAGTGGGCCTGCCGTGCCCTCGGTCCCAAACCTCATGCTAGCTTGTTTTTTCAGACTTCCTTCCTCAACTCCTGGCAAACAAGCCCTCCGGACTAGGAACTCCGGAACCAAAACCAAGCCCAGTGTCTGCCCAACGGAAGAAAAACGTTTCCCTGTGGGGCTCTCCAGAAAACCCAGATGAGGATCAACCTGCTCGGGCCTCGACGGTACCCGAACTGGATAGGCTGCTCTGGGCACTCATGCTCTGCCTGACACAGCCTGAAGCCAGACGTCCAGACAGACAAGGAGACAGCTGGCCGCACAACCAGCACTTCAGACACGCCATGGTCTTATGCCGTCAACTCATCCTAACCATGGTTTTCAGATATCTGAACCTAGACATTATATCAATTCTCCACACAACTGGGTATAGCAAGCACAAAGCAGAACTCCTCCTTTTCCATGGCTGTCAAGCTTGCTCTTGGCATGGAGTCACACCTTCAGGGTGGGAGAAACCTTCATGGCCCCTGATGCCACGCCCAAACTTGAGTGCTGCTTGGGCACAAATTCACACTGTGACCCTCAGCATGAGCCCCATGTCAAAGAAAGGCCTGTCAGGGCCTGGACCAAGAGCCCACATATGGGGCTTGCCAAGCCCCTATGCACCCAATCCTCACCTCGGTTTGAATTTTCCAGTCGCCCTGCCCGTACCTATAGCTCTGCTCTAGAATCCCTTTCTTGGAGAGACCCATGAGCCAGACAACACGACTCCACCCTTCCCACAAAATGACCCCAAACTCTTGGGAGCTGGGACAAATCCCCAGAGAGGTATTCTTGTCCACAGTACCTGAGGCCACCGCTCCAATCCACGGCTATCCCGGACACAACATCCAGAGACAAAAGCCTGAAGGAACGCCTCCCACTCGCCCTTGTTTCAGAGTCCCAGGAGCTCTCTCTCGGGCTGTACATCCGGCCTGCCATACCCTAGGCGCCACTCATAAGCTGAGTTTGTGTATTCAGACTTCTGTGCCCACAGCCTGGACCCACACTACATCCAGGCTTGGGCCTCTGGACCAAACAGCGAAAGATTGTGCCTGCCCTCTCCAAGGAAAGCGTGCCCAATCCATTGACCACAACCCTACAGGTTAGGGAAAAGCTCCAAGGTCCCTGAGGCCATCAATAGTATAGGCCACCCTGGACTAAGAGGGGCTCTCTGACACCAGCGGAGCAACTATCTCCACTTAGACTCTCAGACTGTGTCCCCAGAGACAGAAGGTTGAAATGGACAGGCCCCCAGGCCTTAATCTGAACCTTAGCTTTGGTTTCCATGTTTCCGTTCTCAGAGGACTGTTTTCGTAGACCAGCACATGGGGCTTTTCTGAGGCACCAAACCAAACATCTCTCATCTCCACATGGGCAGCTTTCTTACTGGGATGTATCAAACACTTCAGGTAGGAGAGTTCCGCATGGCCACTGAACAACCAGCACATTCCATGGTCTCCATGGACCCAAACGCACATTATGACGCATCCTCAGGAGAGGCCATTTCAACTCAGCCCCCTGGGTCGCGTGTTCCAGAGGCAGCAGATCAAACATATCTTGTCGCTAATAGCCAATGGGAATGCGAGGCATGCTGTACAGGGATCCATCCTTCGAACCCTGCTCTCCAGTCCTTCCTATGGTATGTCCTGGAGCCATGCAACAGGACTCGAATGTCCCGCAGAAGGAAACCTTGTGGTTTGGGGCAACCTCCAAACTCAGCGTGGGAAAACTTCCTTGGCCTCATGAGGCCCCCACTTCATGAAGGTGCCATCATGGACATATACGCCAGCTCAGCCAACGTCTGATCCTCAGCCTGACTTCAGATGCAGGAGATTTTGATTCAGCCTCTGCAGAGTGGGCCTGCTCTGCCCTTGGCTCCAATCCTCACACTAGCTTGTGTTTTCAGACTTCCGTCCTCACACTCCTGGCCCACAAACCCTTTCTACTGGGAATTCTGGGGCCACAATGAAGCACTGTGCCTGCCTCCCAGGAGAAAATCCTTGTCTATGGCGCTGCCCAGAAACCCCAAATGAGGATCAAACTTCTTGGCCCTCGGCAACACCCCAATTGCATAGGCTACCTTAAACAGTGATGCTCTGTCGCAAATAGCCTGAGCCCAGACCTTCCAACAGACACCGACACAGCTGGCTGCACACCCAGCACATTGGACCCGCCACTGCCTTAGGCCACCATCCATTCCCAACCTGGGTTTTCAGTCATCGGAACCTAGACCTTATCTCCAATCCCAGCACAGGGGGGAACCTGATGCACAAGTCCGAACCCCTCCTACCCCATGGCAAGAAACCTTGCTGCTGGCAGTGAGTCAAACCTTCAGTGTAGGAGAAAACGGCATGGCCCATGAGGCCACGCCCAAGCGTGAGGGCCGCCTTGGGCACAAACACACATTGTGACCATCAGCGTGAGTACCTTATTCAAGTAACGCCTCTCAGTGACTGGACCAAGAGCCCGCATATGTGGCTTGCCATGCCCATAGGCACCCAGGACTAACTAGATGGTATGTATTCCACTTGAGGGAACCCACTGCTGTGCTCCTGAGTCCCTCTCCTGGGGGGTCCCCTGTGTCAGAAAACAGTACTCTTCATTCCCACAGAATGAACACAAACACTTGGGAGCTTGGACAATCCCCCGAGAGGAAGGCTCTTCCTCGGCCTCTGAGACAAACCCTACCCTGACTGGACACTGTAAACGCAACACCCAGAGACAATATCCTGAGTGACTGCCTCCCACTTGCCCTACTTTGATTTTCAGAGGATCTCCCCTCACGGACTGGAGATCAGTCCTACCATTACATTGGCCCCTAGCTGAGCCAAGTTTGCTTTTTCAGACATCTGTCCCCACAACCCTGGCAAACACAGCCTCTAGGCTGGGTCCTCTGGAGCCATACCACAGGACCGTGCCTGCTCTCTCCTGGGAAACTGTGTCCATTCCTTTGGCCACACACCTCCAGAATATGAGAAACCTCAAGGCCTCCGAGGACATCCCACTACTGGGAGCCTCACTGGACTCACAGGGGCATTCGGACACAAGCTAAGCAGCTACATCCATGAATGCATGCACACAGATGTCAACAGAGATAGAAGGTTGAGCCGGACAGGCCTTTAGGCCGTAGTCTCAACTCTTGCTTTGGTTTCCAGGTGTCACTCCTCAGAGGCTGTGGTTCGAAGAACAGGGTATGGGGCTTTCCTGAGGCACGGAACAGAACTCCTCTTGTCTCCACATGGGAAGTTTCCTTGTTGGAGCCGTGTCAAACACCTCCTGTTGGAGAATCCTGCAGAGTCCCTGAGCCACCTCCACATTCCAAGGTCTCCCAGGCCACCAAGCCACAGTAGGACTCATCTTCAGGAGAGTCCATTTCAACTCTCCCCTCTGGGTAGCTCACCCAGGAGGCCGCAGATTGAGCCTGCCTTGTCCTGACTAAAGAGTGGGAATATGAGGTGGCGTTCCCAGGCATCCATGCTTAGACACCTGCTCTCGAGTCTTTCCATATGGGGCCTCTTGGAACCATCCAATAGGACTCGACTGTCAAGCAGGAGGTAACCTTCAGTTTTGGTGCAGTTCACAAATCCCATCGTAGGCAAAACTTTCTGGTCTCATGGAGCCCCCACACCCTTCAGGAAGAGGCCATGCTGGACAAAAACTCTAGCCTGAGGCACGTCTCATAGTTGACATGACCTCAGTGCAGGAGATCTCGATTCAGCCTCTGCAGAGTGGGCCTGCCGTGCCCTCGGTCCCAAACCTCACGCTAGCTTGTTTTTTCAGACTTCCTTCCTCACACTCCTGGCAAACAAGCCCTCCGGACTAGGAACTCCAGAACCAAAACCCAGCCCAGTGTCTGCCCAACGGAAGAAAAACGTTTCCCTGTGGGGCTCTCCAGAAAACCCAGATGAGGATCAACCTGCTCGGGCCTCGACGGTACCCGAACTATCCAGGCTGCTCTGGGCACTCATGCTCTGCCTGACACAGCCTGAAGCCAGGCGTCCAGACAGACAAGGAGACAGCTGGCCGCACACCCAGCACTTCGGACACGCCATGGTCTTATGCCGTCACCTCATCCTAACCTTGGTTTTCAGATATCTGAACCTATACATTATATCAATTCTCCACACAGCTGGGTATAGCAAGCTCAAAGCAGAACTCCTCCTTCCCCATGGCTGTCAAGCTTGCTCTTGGCATGGAGTCACACCTTCAGGGTGGGAGAAACCTTCATGGCCCCTGATGCCACGCCCAAACTTGAGTGCTGCTTGGGCACAAATTCACACTGTGACCCTCAGCATGAGCCCCATGTCAAAGAAAGGCCTGTCAGGCCCTGGACCAGGAGCCCACATATGGGGCTTGCCAAGCCCCTATGCACTCAATCCTCACCACGGTTTGAATTTTCCAGTCGCCCCGCCCGTACCTGGAGCTCTGCTCTGGAATCCCTTTCTTGGAGAGACCCATGAGCCAGACAACACGACTCCACCCTTCCCACAAAATGACCCCAAACTCTTGGGAGCTGGGACAAATCCCCAGAGAGGGATACTCGTCCACAGTACCTGAGGCCACCGCTCCAATCCACGGCTATCCCGGACACAACATCCAGAGACAAAAGCCTGAAGGAATGCCTCCCACTCGCCCTTGTTTCAGAGGCCCAGGAGCTCCCTCTCGGGCTGTACATCCTGCCTGCCATACCCTAGGCGCCACTCATAAGCTGAGTTTGTGTATTCAGACTTCTGTGCCCACAGCCTGGACCCACACAACATCCAGGCTAGGGCCTCTGACCAAACAGTGAAAGATTGTGCCTGCCCTCTCCAAGGAAAGTGTGCCCAATCCATTGACCACAACCCTACAGGTTAGGGAAAAGCTCCAAGGTCCCTGAGGCCATCAATAGTATAGGCCACCCTGGACTAAGAGGGGCTCTCTGACACCAGCAGAGCAACTATCTCCACTTAGACTCTCAGACTGTGTCCCCAGAGACAGAAGGTTGATGGACAGGCCCCCAGGCCCTAATCTGAACCTTAGCTTTGGTTTCCATGTTTCCGTTCTCAGAGGACTGTTTTCGTAGACCAGCATATGGGGCTTTTCTTAGGCACCAAACCAAACATCTCTCATCTCCACATGGGCAGCTTTCTTACTGGGATGTATCAAACACTTCAGGTAGGAGAGTTCCGCAGGGCCACTGAACAACCAGCACATTCCAAGGTCTCCATGGACCCAAACGCACATTATGACGCATCCTCAGGAGAGGCCATTTCAACTCAGCCCCCTGGGTCGCGTGTTCCAGAGGCAGCAGATCAAACATATCTTGTCGCTAATAGCCAATGGGAATGCGAGGCATGCTGTACAGGGATCCATCCTTCGAAACCTGCTCTCCAGTCCTTCCATATGGTATGTCCTGGAGCCATGCAACAGGACTCGAATGTCCCGCAGAAGGAAACCTTGTGGTTTGGGGCAACCTCCAAACTCAGCGTGTGAAAATTTCCTTGGCCTCATGAGGTCCCCACTTCATGAAGGTGCCATCATGGACACATACGCCAGCCTCAGCCAACGTCTGATCCTCAGCCTGACTTCAGATGCAGGAGATTTTGATTCAGCCTCTGCAGAGTGGGCCTGCTCTGCCCTTGGATCCAATCCTCACAATAGCTTGTGTTTTCAGACTTCCGTCCTCACACTCCTGGCCCACAAACCCTCCCTACTGGGAATTCTGGGGCCACAATGAAGCACTGTGCCTGCCGCCCAGGAGAAAAACCTTGTCAATGGCGCTGCCCAGAAACCCCAAATGAGGATCAAACTTCTTGGCCCACGGCAACACCCGAATTGCATAGGCTACCTTAAACAGTGATGCTCTGTCGCAAATAGCCTGAGCCCAGACCTTCCAACAGACGCCGACACAGCTGGCTGCACACCCAGCACATTGGACCCGCCACTGCCTTAGGCCACCATCCATTCCCAACCTAGGTTTTCAGTCATCGGAACCTAGACCTTATCTCCAATCCCTGCACAGCGGGGAACCTGATGCACAAGTCAGAACCCCTCCTACCCCATGGCAAGAAACCTTGCTGCTGGCAGTGAGTCAAACCTTCAGTGTAGGAGAAAACGGCATGGCCCATGAGGCCACGCCCAAGCGTGAGGGCCGACTTGGGCACAAACACACATTGTGACCCTCAGCGTGAGTACCTTATTCAAGTAACGCCTCTCAGTGACTGGACCAAGAGCCCGCATATGTGGCTTGCCATGCCCATAGGCACCCAGGACTAACGAGATGGTGTGTATTCCAGTTGAGGGAACCCACTGCTGTGCTCTAGAGTCCCTCTCCTGGGGGGTCCCCTGTGGCAGAAAACAGTACTCTTCATTCCCACAGAATGAACACAAACACTTGGGAGCTTGGACAATCCCCCGAGAGGAAGGCTCTTCCTCGGCCTCTGAGACAACCCCTACCCTGACCGGACACTGTAAACGCAACACCCAGAGACAAAATCCTGAGTGACTGCCTCCCACTTGTCCTACTTTGATTTCCAGAGGATCTCCCCTCACGGACTAGAGATCAGGCCTGCCATTACATTGGCCCCTAGCTGAGCCAAGTTTGCTTTTTCAGACATCTGTCCCCACAGCCCTGGCAAACACAGCCTCTAGGCTGGGTCCTCTGGAGCCATACCACAGGACCGTGCCTGCTCTCTCCTGGGAAACTGTGTCCATTCCTTTGGCCACACACCTCCAGAATATGAGAAACCTCAAGGCCTCCGAGGACATCCCACTACTGGGAGCCTCACTGGGCTCACAGGGGCATTCGGACACAAGCTGAGCAGCTACATCCATGAATGCATGCACACAGATGTCAACAGAGATAGAAGGTTGAGCCGGACAGGCCTTTAGGCCGTAGTCTCAACTCTTGCTTTGGTTTCCAGGTGTCACTCCTCAGAGGCTGTGGTTCGAAGAACAGGGTATGGGGCTTTCCTGAGGCACGGAACAGAACTCCTCTCGTCTCCACATGGGAAGTTTCCTTGTTGGAGCCGTGTCAAACACCTCATGTTGGAGAATCCTGCAGAGTCCCTGAGCCACCTCCACATTCCAAGGTCTCCCAGGCCACCAAGCCACAGTAGGACTCATCTTCAGGAGAGTCCATTTCAACTCTCCCCTCTGGGTAGCTCACCCAGGAGCCCGCAGATTGAGCCTGCCTTGTCCTGACTAAAGAGTGGGAATATGAGGTGGCGTTCCCAGGCATCCATGCTTAGACACCTGCTCTCAAGTCTTTCCATATGGGGCCTCTTGGAACCATCCAATAGGACTCGACTGTCGTGCAGAAGGTAACCTTCAGTTTTGGAGCATGTCACAAATCCCATCGTAGGCAAAACTTTCTGGCCTCATGGAGCCCCCACCCCCTTCAGGAAGAGGCCATGCTGGACAAAAACTCTAGCCTGAGGCACGTCTCATAGTTGACATGACCTCAGTGCAGGAGATCTCGATTCAGCCTCTGCAGAGTGGGCCTGCCGTGCCCTCGGTCCCAAACCTCACGCTAGCTTGTGTTTTCAGACTTCCTTCCTCACACTCCTGGCAAACAAGCCCTCCGGACTAGGAACTCCGGAACCAAAACCCAGCCCAGTGTCTGCCCAACGGAAGAAAAACGTTTCCCTGTGGGGCTCTCCAGAAAACCCAGATGAGAATCAACCTGCTCGGGCCTCGACGGTACCCGAACTGGATAGGCTGCTCTGGGCACTCATGCTCTGCCTGATACAGCCTGAAGCCAGACGTCCAGACAGACAAGGAGACAGCTGGCCGCACACCCAGCACTTCAGACACGCCATGGTCTTATGCCGTCACCTCATCCTAACCTTGGTTTTCAGATATCTGAACCTAGACATTATATCAATTCTCCACACAGCTGGGTATAGCAAGCACAAAGCAGAACTCCTCCTTCCCCATGGCTGTCAAGCTTGCTCTTGGCATGGAGTCACACCTTCAGGGTGGGAGAAACCTTCATGGCCCCTGATGCCACGCCCAAACTTGAGTGCTGCTTGGGCACAAATTCACACTGTGACCCTCAGCATGAGCCCCATGTCAAAGAAAGGCCTGTCAGGGCCTGGACCAAGAGCCCACATATGGGGCTTGCCAAGCCCCTTTGCACCCAATCCTCACCACGGTTTGAATTTTCCAGTCGCCCCACCCGTACCTGGATCTCTGCTCTGGAATCCCTTTCTTGGAGAGACCCATGAGCCAGACAACACGACTCCACCCTTCCCACAAAATGACCCCAAACTCTTGGGAGCTGGGACAAATCCCCAGAGAGGGATGCTCGTCCACAGTACCTGAGGCCACCGCTCCAATCCACGGCTATCCCGGACACAACATCCAGAGACAAAAGCCTGAAGGAATGCCTCCCACTCGCCCTTGTTTCGAGGCCCAGGAGCTCCCTCTCGGGCTGTACATCCGGCCTGCCATACCCTAGGCGCCACTCATAAGCTGAGTTTGTGTATTCAGACTTCTGTGCCCACAGCCTGGACCCACACATCATCCAGGCTAGGGCCTCTGACCAAACAGTGAAAGATTGTGCCAGCCCTCTCCAAGGAAAGTGTGCCCAATCCATTGACCACAACCCTACAGGTTAGGGAAAAGCTCCAAGGTCCCTGAGGCCATCAATAGTATAGGCCACCCTGGACTAAGAGGGGCTCTCTGACACCAGCAGAGCAACTATCTCCACTTAGACTCTCAGACTGTGTCCCCAGAGACAGAAGGTTGAAATGGACAGGCCCCCAGGCCCTAATCTGAACCTTAGCTTTGGTTTCCATGTTTCCGTTCTCAGAGGACTGTTTTCGTAGACCAGCACATGGGGCTTTTCTGAGGCACCAAACCAAACCTCTCTCATCTCCACATGGGCAGCTTTCTTACTGGGATGTATCAAACACTTCAGGTAGGAGAGTTCCGCAGGGCCACTGAACAACCAGCACATTCCAAGGTCTCCATGGACCCAAACGCACATTATGACGCATCCTCAGGAGAGGCCATTTCAACTCAGCCCCCTGGGTCACGTGTTCCAGAGGCAGCAGATCAAACATATCTTGTCGCTAATAGCCAATGGGAATGCGAGGCATGCTGTACAGGGATCCATCCTTCGAACCCTGCTCTCCAGTCCTTCCATATGGTATGTCCTGGAGCCATGCAACAGGACTCGAATGTCCCGCAGAAGGAAACCTTGTGGTTTGGGGCAACCTCCAAACTCAGCGTGGGAAAACTTCCTTGGCCTCATGAGGCCCCCACTTCATGAAGGTGCCATCATGGACACATACGCCAGCCTCAGCCAACGTCTGATCCTCAGCCTGAATTCAGATGCAGGAGATTTTGATTCAGCCTCTGCAGAGTGGGCCTGCTCTGCCCTTGGCTCCAATCCTCATACTAGCTTGTGTTTTCAGACTTCCGTCCTCACACTCCTGGCCCACAAACCCTCCCTACTGGGAATTCTGGGGCCACAATGAAGCACTGTGCCTGCCTCCCAGGATAAAAACCTTGTCTATGGCGCTGCCCAGAAACCCCAAATGAGGATCAAACTGCTTGGCCCTCTGCAACACCCCAATTGCATAGGCTACCTTAAACAGTGATGCTCTGTCGCAAATAGCCTGAGCCCAGACCTTCCAACAGACACCGACACAGCTGGCTGCACACCCAGCACATTGGACCCGCCACTGCCTTAGGCCACCATCCATTCCCAACCTGGGTTTTCAGTCATCGGAACCTAGACCTTATCTCCAATCCCTGCACAGGGGGGAACCTGATGCACAAGTCAGAACCCCTCCTACCCCATGGCAAGAAACCTTGCTGCTGGCAGTGAGTCAAACCTTCAGTGTAGGAGAAAACGGCATGGCCCATGAGGCCACGCCCAAGCGTGAGGGCCGCCTTGGGCACAAACACACATTGTGACCCTCAGCGTGAGTACCTTATTCAAGTAACGCCTCTCAGTGACTGGACCAAGAGCCCGCATATGTGGCTTGCCATGCCCATAGGCACCCAGGACTAACTAGATGGTGTGTATTCCAGTTGAGGGAACACACTGCTGTGCTCTAGAGTCCCTCTCCTGGGGGGTCCCCTGTGGCAGAAAACAGTACTCTTCATTCCCACAGAATAAACACAA
This sequence comes from Mustela nivalis, assembly GCF_964662115.1. NCBI lineage: Eukaryota > Metazoa > Chordata > Mammalia > Carnivora > Mustelidae > Mustela > Mustela nivalis. The sequence continues at coordinate 184,804 of NW_028136022.1, read as the reverse complement.
ACACTTGGGAGCTTGGACAATCCCCCGAGAGGAAGGTCTTCCTCGGCCTCTGAGACAACACCGACCCTGACAGGACACTGTAAACGCAACACCCAGAGACAAAATCCTGAGTGTCTGCCTCCCACTTGCCCTACTTTGATTTCCAGAGGATCTCCCCTCACGGACTGGAGATCAGGCCTGCCATTACATTGGCCCCTAGCTGAGCCAAGTTTGCTTTTTCAGACATCTGTCCCCACAGCCCTGGCAAACACAGCCTCTAGGCTGGGTCCTCTGGAGCCATACCACAGGACCGTGCCTGCTCTCTCCTGGGAAACTGTGTCCATTCCTTTGGCCACACACCTCCAGAATATGAGAAACCTCAAGGCCTCCGAGGACATCCCACTACTGGGAGCCTCACTGGACTCACAGGGGCATTCGGACACAAGCTGAGCAGCTACATCCATGGATGCATGCACACAGATGTCAACAGAGATAGAAGGTTGAGCCGGACAGGCCTTTAGGCCGTAGTCTCAACTCTTGCTTTGGTTTCCAGGTGTCACTCCTCAGAGGCTGTGGTTCGAAGAACAGGGTATGGGGCTTTCCTGAGGCACGGAACAGAACTCCTCTCGTCTCCACATGGGAAGTTTCCTTGTTGGAGCCATGTCAAACACCTCATGTTGGAGAATCCTGTAGAGTCCCTGAGCCACCTCCACATTCCAAGGTCTCCCAGGCCACCAAGCCACAGTAGGACTCATCTTCAGGAGAGTCCATTTCAACTCTCCCCTCTGGGTAGCTCACCCAGGAGCCCGCAGATTGAGCCTGCCTTGTCCTGACTAAAGAGTGGGAATATGAGGTGGCGTTCCCAGGCATCCATGCTTAGACACCTGCTCTCAAGTCTTTCCATATGGGGCCTCTTGGAACCATCCAATAGGACTCGACTGTCGTGCAGAAGGTAACCTTCAGTTTTGGAGCATGTCACAAATCCCATCGTAGGCAAAACTTTCTGGCCTCATGGAGCCCCCACCCCCTTCAGGAAGAGGCCATGCTGGACAAAAACTCTAGCCTGAGGCACGTCTCATAGTTGACATGACCTCAGTGCAGGAGATCTCGATTCAGCCTCTGCAGAGTGGGCCTGCCGTGCCCTCGGTCCCAAACCTCACGCTAGCTTGTGTTTTCAGACTTCCTTCCTCACACTCCTGGCAAACAAGCCCTCCGGACTAGGAACTCCGGAACCAAAACCCAGCCCAGTGTCTGCCCAACGGAAGAAAAACGTTTCCCTGTGGGGCTCTCCAGAAAACCCAGATGAGAATCAACCTGCTCGGGCCTCGACGGTACCCGAACTGGATAGGCTGCTCTGGGCACTCATGCTCTGCCTGACACAGCCTGAAGCCAGACGTCCAGACAGACAAGGAGACAGCTGGCCGCACACCCAGCACTTCGGACACGCCATGGTCTTATGCCGTCACCTCATCCTAACCTTGGTTTTCAGATATCTGAACCTAGACATTATATCAATTCTTCACACAGCTGGGTATAGCAAGCACAAAGCAGAACTCCTCCTTCCCCATGGCTGTCAAGCTTGCTCTTGGCATGGAGTCACACCTTCAGGGTGGGAGAAACCTTCATGGCCCCTGATGCCACGCCCAAACTTGAGTGCTGCTTGGGCACAAATTCACACTGTGACCCTCAGCATGAGCCCCATGTCAAAGAAAGGCCTGTCAGGGCCTGGACCAAGAGCCCACATATGGGGCTTGCCAAGCCCCTATGCACCCAATCCTCACCACGGTTTGAATTTTCCAGTCGCCCCGCCCGTACCTGGAGCTCTGCTCTGGAATCCCTTTCTTGGAGAGACCCATGAGCCAGACAACACGACTCCACCCTTCCCACAAAATGACCCCAAACTCTTGGGAGTTTGGACAAATCCCCAGAGAGGGATACTCGTCCACAGTACCTGAGGCCACCGCTCCAATCCACGGCTATCCCGGACACAACATCCAGAGACAAAAGCCTGAAGGAATGCCTCCCACTCGCCCTTGTTTCGAGGCCCAGGAGCTCCCTCTCGGGCTGTACATCCGGCCTGCCATACCCTAGGCGCCACTCATAAGCTGAGTTTGAGTATTCCGAATTCTGTGCCCACAGCCTGGACCCACACAACATCCAGGCTAGGGCCTCTGGACCAAACAGTGAAAGATTGTGCCAGCCCTCTCCAAGGAAAGTGTGCCCAATCCATTGACCACAACACTACAGGTTAGGGAAAAGCTCCAAGGTCCCTGAGGCCATCAATACTATAGGCCACCCTGGACTAAGAGGGGCTCTCTGACACCAGCAGAGCAACTATCTCCACTTAGACTCTCAGACTGTATCCCCAGAGACAGAAGGTTGAAATGGACAGGCCCCCAGGCCCTAATCTGAACCTTAGCTTTGGTTTCCATGTTTCCGTTCTCAGAGGACTGTTTTCGTAGACCAGCACATGGGGCTTTTCTGAGGCACCAAACCAAACATCTCTCATCTCCACATGGGCAGCTTTCTTACTGGGATGTATCAAACACTTCAGGTAGGAGAGTTCCGCAGGGCCACTGAACAACCAGCCCATTCCAAGGTCTCCATGGACCCAAACGCACATTATGACGCATCCTCAGGAGAGGCCATTTCAACTCAGCCCCCTGGGTCGCGTGTTCCAGAGGCAGCAGATCAAACATATCTTGTCGCTAATAGCCAATGGGAATGCGAGGCATGCTGTACAGGGATCCATCCTTCGAACCCTGCTCTCCAGTCCTTCCTATGGTATGTCCTGGAGCCATGCAACAGGACTCGAATGTCCCGCAGAAGGAAACCTTGTGGTTTGGGGCAACCTCCAAACTCAGCGTGGGAAAACTTCCTTGGCCTCATGAGGCCCCCACTTCATGAAGGTGCCATCATGGACACATACGCCAGCCTCAGCCAACGTCTGATCCTCAGCCTGACTTCAGATGCAGGAGATTTTGATTCAGCCTCTGCAGAGTGGGCCTGCTCTGCCCTTGGCTCCAATCCTCACACTAGCTTGTGTTTTCAGACTTCCATCCTCACACTCCTGGCCCACAAACCCTCCCTACTGGGAATTCTGGGGCCACAATGAAGCACTGTGCCTGCCTCCCAGGATAAAATCCTTGTCTATGGCGCTGCCCAGAAACCCCAAATGAGGATCAAACTGCTTGGCCCTCTGCAACACCCCAATTGCATAGGCTACCTTAAACAGTGATGCTCTGTCGCAAATAGCCTGAGCCCAGACCTTCCAACAGACACCGACACAGCTGGCTGCACACCCAGCACATTGGACCCGCCACTGCCTTAGGCCACCATCCATTCCCAACCTGGGTTTTCAGTCATCGGAACCTAGACCTTATCTCCAATCCCTGCACAGGGGGGAACCTGATGCACAAGTCCGAACCCCTCCTACCCCATGGCAAGAAACCTTGCTGCTGGCAGTGAGTCAAACCTTCAGTGTAGGAGAAAACGGCATGGCCCATGAGGCCACGCCCAAGCGTGAGGGCCGCCTTGGGCACAAACACACATTGTGACCCTCAGCGTGAGTACCTTATTCAAGTAACGCCTCTCAGTGACTGGACCAAGAGCCCGCATATGTGGCTTGCCATGGCCATAGGCACCCAGGACTAACTAGATGGTGTGTATTCCAGTTGAGGGAACACACTGCTGTGCTCTAGAGTCCCTCTCCTGGGGGGTCCCCTGTGGCAGAAAACAGTACTCTTCATTCCCACAGAATAAACACAAACACTTGGGAGCTTGGACAATCCCCCGAGAGGAAGGCTCTTCCTCGGCCTCTGAGACAACCCCTACCCTGACCGGACACTGTAAACGCAACACCCAGAGACAAAATCCTGAGTGACTGCCTCCCACTTGCCCTACTTTGATTTCCAGAGGATCTCCCCTCACGGACTGGAGATCAGGCCTCCCATTACATTGGCCCCTAGCTGAGCCAAGTTTGCTTTTTCAGACATCTGTCCCCACAGCCCTGGCAAACACAGCCTCTAGGCTGGGTCCTCTGGAGCCATACCACAGGACCGTGCCTGCTCTCTCCTGGGAAACTGTGTCCATTCCTTTGGCCACACACCTCCAGAATATGAGAAACCTCAAGGCCTCCGAGGACATCCCACTACTGGGAGCCTCACTGGACTCACAGGGGCATTCGGACACAAGCTGAGCAGCTACATCCATGGATGCATGCACACAGATGTCAACAGAGATAGAAGGTTGAGCCGGACAGGCCTTTAGGCCGTAGTCTCAACTCTTGCTTTGGTTTCCAGGTGTCACTCCTCAGAGGCTGTGGTTCGAAGAACAGGGTATGGGGCTTTCCTGAGGCAGGGAACAGAACTCCTCTCGTCTCCACATGGGAAGTTTCCTTGTTGGAGCCGTGTCAAACACCTCATGTTGGAGAATCCTGCAGAGTCCCTGAGCCACCTCCACATTCCAAGGTCTCCCAGGCCACCAAGCCACAGTAGGACTCATCTTCAGGAGAGTCCATTTCAACTCTCCCCTCTGGGTAGCTCACCCAGGAGCCCGCAGATTGAGCCTGCCTTGTCCTGACTAAAGAGTGGGAATATGAGGTGGCGTTCCCAGGCATCAATGCTTAGACACCTGCTCTCGAGTCTTTCCATATGGGGCCTCTTGGAACCATCCAATAGGACTCGACTGTCGTGCAGAAGGTAACCTTCAGTTTTGGAGCATGTCACAAATCCCATCGTAGGCAAAACTTTCTGGCCTCATGGAGCCCCCACCCCCTTCAGGAAGTGGCCATGCTGGACAAAAACTCTAGCCTGAGGCACGTCTCATAGTTGACATGACCTCAGTGCAGGAGATCTCGATTCAGCCTCTGCAGAGTGGGCCTGCCGTGCCCTCGGTCCCAAACCTCACGCTAGCTTGTGTTTTCAGACTTCCTTCCTCACACTCCTGGCAAACAAGCCCTCCGGACTAGGAACTCCGGAACCAAAACCCAGCCCAGTGTCTGCCCAACGGAAGAAAAACGTTTCCCTGTGGGGCTCTCCAGAAAACCCAGATGAGAATCAACCTGCTCGGGCCTCGACGGTACCCGAACTGGATAGGCTGCTCTGGGCACTCATGCTCTGCCTGACACAGCCTGAAGCCAGACGTCCAGACAGACAAGGAGACAGCTGGCCGCACACCCAGCACTTCAGACACGCCATGGTCTTATGCCGTCACCTCATCCTAACCTTGGTTTTCAGATATCTGAACCTAGACATTATATCAATTCTCCACACAGCTGGGTATAGCAAGCACAAAGCAGAACTCCTCCTTCCCCATGGCTGTCAACCTTGCTCTTGGCATGGAGTCACACCTTCAGGGTGGGAGAAACCTTCATGGCCCCTGATGCCACGCCCAAACTTGAGTGCTGCTTGGGCACAAATTCACACTGTGACCCTCAGCATGAGCCCCATGTCAAAGAAAGGCCTGTCAGGGCCTGGACCAAGAGCCCACATATGGGGCTTGACAAGCCCCTATGCACCCAATCCTCACCACGGTTTGAATTTTCCAGTCGCCCCACCCGTACCTGGATCTCTGCTCTGAAATCCCTTTCTTGGAGAGACCCATGAGCCAGACAACACGACTCCACCCTTCCCACAAAATGACCCCAAACTCTTGGGAGCTGGGACAAATCCCCAGAGAGGGATGCTCGTCCACAGTACCTGAGGCCACCGCTCCAATCCACGGCTATCCCGGACACAACATCCAGAGACAAAAGCCTGAAGGAATGCCTCTCACTCGCCCTTGTTTCAGAGGCCCAGGAGCTCCCTCTCGGGCTGTACATCCGGCCTGCCATACCCTAGGCGCCACTCCTAAGCTGAGTTTGTGTATTCAGACTTCTGTGCCCACAGCCTGGACCCACACATCATCCAGGCTAGGGCCTCTGACCAAACAGTGAAAGATTGTGCCAGCCCTCTCCAAGGAAAGTGTGCCCAATCCATTGACCACAACCCTACAGGTTAGGGAAAAGCTCCAAGGTCCCTGAGGCCATCAATAGTATAGGCCACCCTGGACTAAGAGGGGCTCTCTGACACCAGCAAAGCAACTATCTCCACTTAGACTCTCAGACTGTGTCCCCAGAGACAGAAGGTTGAAATGGACAGGCCCCCAGGCCCTAATCTGAACCTTAGCTTTGGTTTCCATGTTTCCGTTCTCAGAGGACTGTTTTTGTAGACCAGCACATGGGGCTTTTCTGAGGCACCAAACCAAACATCTCTCATCTCCACATGGGCAGCTTTCTTACTGGGATGTATCAAACACTTCAGGTAGGAGAGTTCCGCAGGGCCACTGAACAACCAGCACATTCCAAGGTCTCCATGGACCCAAACGCACATTATGACGCATCCTCAGGAGAGGCCATTTCAACTCAGCCCCCTGGGTCACGTGTTCCAGAGGCAGCAGATCAAACATATCTTGTCGCTAATAGCCAATGGGAATGCGAGGCATGCTGTACAGGGATCCATCCTTCGAACCCTGCTCTCCAGTCCTTCCATATGGTATGTCCTGGAGCCATGCAACAGGACTCGAATGTCCCGCAGAAGGAAACCTTGTGGTTTGGGGCAACCTCCAAACTCAGCGTGGGAAAACTTCCTTGGCCTCATGAGGCCCCCACTTCATGAAGGTGCCATCATGGACACATACGCCAGCCTCAGCCAACGTCTGATCCTCAGCCTGACTTCAGATCCAGGAGATTTTGATTCAGCCCCTGCAGAGTGGGCCTGCTCTGCCCTTGGCTCCAATCCTCACACTAGCTTGTGTTTTCAGACTTCCGTCCTCACACTCCTGGCCCACAAACCCTCCCTACTGTGAATTCTGGGGCCACAATGAAGCACTGTGCCTGCCTCCCAGGATAAAAACCTTGTCTATGGCGCTGCCCAGAAACCCCAAATGAGGATCAAACTGCTTGGCCCTCTGCAACACCCCAATTGCATAGGCTACCTTAAACAGTGATGCTCTGTCGCAAATAGCCTGAGCCCAGACCTTCCAACAGACACCGACACAGCTGGCTGCACACCCAGCACATTGGACCCGCCACTGCCTTAGGCCACCATCCATTCCCAACCTGGGTTTTCAGTCATCGGAACCTAGACCTTATCTCCAATCCCTGCACAGGGGGGAACCTGATGCACAAGTCAGAACCCCTCCTACCCCATGGCAAGAAACCTTGCTGCTGGCAGTGAGTCAAACCTTCAGTGTAGGAGAAAACGGCATGGCCCATGAGGCCACGCCCAAGCGTGAGGGCCGCCTTGGGCACAAACACACATTGTGACCCTCAGCGTGAGTACCTTATTCAAGTAACGCCTCTCAGTGACTGGACCAAGAGCCCGCATATGTGGCTTGCCATGCCCATAGGCACCCAGGACTAACTAGATGGTGTGTATTCCACTTGAGGGAACACACTGCTGTGCTCTAGAGTCCCTCTCCTGGGGGGTCCCCTGTGGCAGAAAACAGTACTCTTCATTCCCACAGAATAAACACAAACACTTGGGAGCTTGGACAATCCCCCGAGAGGAAGGCTCTTCCTCGGCCTCTGAGACAACCCCGACCCTGACAGGACACTGTAAACGCAACACCCAGAGACAAAATCCTGAGTGACTGCCTCCCACTTGCCCTACTTTGATTTCCAGAGGATCTCCCCTCACGGACTGGAGATCAGGCCTGCCATTACATTGGCCCCTAGCTGAGCCAAGTTTGCTTTTTCAGACATCTGTCACCACAGCCCTGGCAAACACAGCCTCTAGGCTGGGTCCTCTGGAGCCATACCACAGGACCGTGCCTGCTCTCTCCTGGGAAACTGTGTCCATTCCTTTGGCCACACACCTCCAGAATATGAGAAACCTCAAGGCCTCCGAGGACATCCCACTACTGGGAGCCTCACTGGACTCACAGGGGCATTCGGACACAAGCTGAGCAGCTACATCCATGGATGCATGCACACAGATGTCAACAGAGATAGAAGGTTGAGCCGGACAGGCCTTTAGGCCGTAGTCTCAACTCTTGCTTTGGTTTCCAGGTGTCACTCCTCAGAGGCTGTGGTTCGAAGAACAGGGTATGGGGCTTTCCTGAGGCACGGAACAGAACTCCTCTCGTCTCCACATGGGAAGTTTCCTTGTTGGAGCCGTGTCAAACACCTCATGTTGGAGAATCCTGCAGAGTCCCTGAGCCACCTCCACATTCCAAGGTCTCCCAGGCCACCAAGCCACAGTAGGACTCATCTTCAGGAGAGTCCATTTCAACTCTCCCCTCTGAGTAGCTCACCCAGGAGCCCGCAGATTGAGCCTGCCTTGTCCTGACTAAAGAGTGGGAATATGAGGTGGCGTTCCCAGGCATCCATGCTTAGACACCTGCTCTCGAGTCTTTCCATATGGGGCCTCTTGGAACCATCCAATAGGACTCGACTGTCGTGCAGAAGGTAACCTTCAGTTTTGGAGCATGTCACAAATCCCATCTTAGGCAAAACTTTCTGGCCTCATGGAGCCCCCACCCCCTTCAGGAAGAGGCCATGCTGGACAAAAACTCTAGCCTGAGGCACGTCTCATAGTTGACATGACCTCAGTGCAGGAGATCTCGATTCAGCCTCTGCAGAGTGGGCCTGCCGTGCCCTCGGTCCCAAACCTCACGCTAGCTTGTGTTTTCAGACTTCCTTCCTCACACTCCTGGCAAACAAGCCCTCCGGACTAGGAACTCCGGAACCAAAACCCAGCCCAGTATCTGCCCAACGGAAGAAAAACGTTTCCCTGTGGGGCTCTCCAGAAAACCCAGATGAGAATCAACCTGCTCGGGCCTCGACGGTACCCGAACTGGATAGGCTGCTCTGGGCACTCATGCTCTGCCTGACACAGCCTGAAGCCAGACGTCCAGACAGACAAGGAGACAGCTGGCCGCACACCCAGCACTTCAGACACGCCATGGTCTTATGCCGTCACCTCATCCTAACCTTGGTTTTCAGATATCTGAACCTAGACATTATATCAATTCTCCACACAGCTGGGTATAGCAAGCACAAAACAGAACTCCTCCTTCCCCATGGCTGTTAAGCTTGCTCTTGGCATGGAGTCACACCTTCAGGGTGGGAGAAAATTTCATGGCCCCTGATGCCACGCCCAAACTTGAGTGCTGCTTGGGCACAAATTCACACTGTGACCCTCAGCATGAGCCCCATGTCAAAGAAAGGCCTGTCAGGGCCTGGACCAAGAGCCCACATATGGGGCTTGCCAAGCCCCTATGCACCCAATCCTCACCACGGTTTGAATTTTCCAGTCGCCCCGCCCGTACCTGGAGCTCTGCTCTGGAATCCCTTTCTTGGAGAGACCCATGAGCCAGACAACACGACTCCACCCTTCCCACAAAATGACCCCAAACTCTTGGGAGTTTGACAAATCCCCAGAGAGGGAGACTCGTCCACAGTACCTGAGGCCACCGCTCCAATCCACGGCTATCCCGGACACAACATCCAGAGATAAAAGCCTGAAGGAATGCCTCCCACTCGCCCTTGTTTCGAGGCCCAGGAGCTCCCTCTCGGGCTGTACATCCGGCCTGCCATACCCTAGGCGCCACTCATAAGCTGAGTTTGAGTATTCCGAATTCTGTGCCCACAGCCTGGACCCACACAACATCCAGGCTAGGGCCTCTGGACCAAACAGTGAAAGATTGTGCCAGCCCTCTCCAAGGAAAGTGTGCCCAATCCATTGAGCACAACACTACAGGTTAGGGAAAAGCTCCAAGGTCCCTGAGGCCATCAATACTATAGGCCACCCTGGACTAAGAGGGGCTCTCTGACACCAGCAGAGCAACTATCTCCACTTAGACTCTCAGACTGTGTCCCCAGAGACAGAAGGTTGAAATGGACAGGCCCCCAGGCCCTAATCTGAACCTTAGCTTTGGTTTCCATGTTTCCGTTCTCAGAGGACTGTTTTCGTAGACCAGCACATGGGGCTTTTCTGAGGCACCAAACCAAACATCTCTCATCTCCACATGGGCAGCTTTCTTACTGGGATGTATCAAACACTTCAGGTAGGAGAGTTCCGCAGGGCCACTGAACAACCAGCCCATTCCAAGGTCTCCATGGACCCAAACGCACATTATGACGCATCCTCAGGAGAGGCCATTTCAACTCAGCCCCCTGGGTCACGTGTTCCAGAGGCAGCAGATCAAACATATCTTGTCGCTAATAGCCAATGGGAATGCGAGGCATGCTGTACAGGGATCCATCCTTCGAACCCTGCTCTCCAGTCCTTCCATATGGTATGTCCTGGAGCCATGCAACAGGACTCGAATGTCCCGCAGAAGGAAACCTTGTGGTTTGGGGCAACCTCCAAACTCAGCGTGGGAAAACTTCCTTGGCCTCATGAGGCCCCCACTTCATGAAGGTGCCATCATGGACACATACGCCAGCCTCAGCCAACGTCTGATCCTCAGCCTGACTTCAGATGCAGGAGATTTTGATTCAGCCTCTGCAGAGTGGGCCTGCTCTGCCCTTGGCTCCAATCCTCACACTAGCTTGTGTTTTCAGACTTCCGTCCTCACACTCCTGGCCCACAAACCCTCCCTACTGGGAATTCTGGGGCCACAATGAAGCACTGTGCCTGCCTCCCAGGATAAAAACCTTGTCTATGGCGCTGCCCAGAAACCCCAAATGAGGATCAAACTGCTTGGCCCTCGGCAACACCCCAATTGCATAGGCTACCTTAAACAGTGATGCTCTGTCGCAAATAGCCTGAGCCCAGACCTTCCAACAGACACCGACACAGCTGGCTGCACACCCAGCACATTGGACCCGCCACTGCCTTAGGCCACCATCCATTCCCAACCTGGGTTTTCAGTCATCGGAACCTAGACCTTATCTCCAATCCCTGCACAGGGGGGAACCTGATGCACAAGTCAGAACCCCTCCTACCCCATGGCAAGAAACCTTGCTGCTGGCAGTGAGTCAAACCTTCAGTGTAGGAGAAAACGGCATGGCCCATGAGGCCACGCCCAAGCGGGAGGGCCGCCTTGGGCACAAACACACATTGTGACCCTCAGCGTGAGTACCTTATTCAAGTAACGCCTCTCAGTGACTGGACCAAGAGCCCGCATATGTGGCTTGCCATGCCCATAGGCACCCAGGACTAACTAGATGGTGTGTATTCCACTTGACGGAACACACTGCTGTGCTCTAGAGTCCCTCTCCTGGGGGGTCCCCTGTGGCAGAAAACAGTACTCTTCATTCCCACAGAATAAACACAAACACTTGGGAGCTTGGACAATCCCCCGAGAGGAAGGCTCTTCCTCGGCCTCTGAGACAACCCCGACCCTGACAGGACACTGTAAACGCAACACCCAGAGACAAAATCCTGAGTGTCTGCCTCCCACTTGCCCTACTTTGATTTCCAGAGGATCTCCCCTCACGGACTGGAGATCAGGCCTGCCATTACATTGGCCCCTAGCTGAGCCAAGTTTGCTTTTTCAGACATCTGTCCCCACAGCCCTGGCAAACACAGCCTCTAGGCTGGGTCCTCTGGAGCCATACCACAGGACCGTGCCTGCTCTCTCCTGGGAAACTGTGTCCATTCCTTTGGACACACACCTCCAGAATATGAGAAACCTCAAGGCCTCCGAGGACATCCCACTACTGGGAGCCTCACTGGACTCACAGGGGCATTCGGACACAAGCTGAGCAGCTACATCCATGAATGCATGCACACAGATGTCAACAGAGATAGAAGGTTGAGCCGGACAGGCCTTTAGGCCGTAGTCTCAACTCTTGCTTTGGTTTCCAGGTGTCACTCCTCAGAGGCTGTGGTTCGAAGAACAGGGTATGGGGCTTTCCTGAGGCACGGAACAGAACTCCTCTCGTCTCCACATGGGAAGTTTCCTTGTTGGAGCCGTGTCAAACACCTCATGTTGGAGAATCCTGCAGAGTCCCTGAGCCACCTCCACATTCCAATGTCTCCCAGGCCACCAAGCCACAGTAGGACTCATCTTCAGGAGAGTCCATTTCAACTCTCCCCTCTGGGTAGCTCACCCAGGAGCCCGCAGATTGAGCCTGCCTTGTCCTGACTAAAGAGTGGGAATATGAGGTGGCGTTCCCAGGCATCCATGCTTAGACACCTGCTCTCGAGTCTTTCCATATGGGGCCTCTTGGAACCATCCAATAGGACTCGACTGTCGTGCAGAAGGTAATCTTCAGTTTTGGAGCAGTTCACAAATCCCATCGTAGCCAAAACTTTCTGGCCTCATGAAGCCCCCACACCCTTCAGGAAGAGGCCATGCTGGACAAGAACTCTAGCCTGAGGCACGTCTCATAGTTGACATGACCTCAGTGCAGGAGATCTCGATTCAGCCTCTGCAGAGTGGGCCTGCCGTGCCCTCGGTCCCAAACCTCACGCTAGCTTGTGTTTTCAGACTTCCTTCCTCACACTCCTGGCAAACAAGCCCTCCGGACTAGGAACTCCAGAACCAAAACCCAGCCCAGTGTCTGCCCAACGGAAGAAAAACGTTTCCCTGTGGGGCTCTCCAGAAAACCCAGATGAGGATCAACCTGCTCGGGCCTCGACGGTACCCGAACTGGATAGGCTGCTCTGGGCACTCATGCTCTGCCTGACACAGCCTGAAGCCAGACGTCCAGACAGACAAGGAGACAGCTGGCCGCACACCCAGCACTTCAGACACGCCATGGTCTTATGCCGTCACCTCATCCTAACCTTGGTTTTCAGATATCTGAACCTAGACATTATATCAATTCTCCACACAGCTGGGTATAGCAAGCACAAAACAGAACTCCTCCTTCCCCATGGCTGTCAAGCTTGCTCTTGGCATGGAGTCACACCTTCAGGGTGGGAGAAACCTTCATGGCCCCTGATGCCACGCCCAATCTTGAGTGCTGCTTGGGCACAAATTCACACTGTGACCCTCAGCATGAGCCCCATGTCAAAGAAAGGCCTGTCAGGGCCTGGACCAAGAGCCCACATATGGGGCTTGCCAAGCCCCTATGCACCCAATCCTCACCACGGTTTGAATTTTCCAGTCGCCCCGCCCGTACCTGGAGCTCTGCTCTGGAATCCCTTTCTTGGAGAGACCCATGAGCCAGACAACACGACTCCACCCTTCCCACAAAATGACCCCAAACTCTTGGGAGCTGGGACAAATCCCCAGAGAGGGATACTCGTCCACAGTACCTGAGGCCACCGCTCCAATCCACGGCTATCCCGGACACAACATCCCGAGACAAAAGCCTGAAGGAACGCCTCCCACTCGCCCTTGTTTCAGAGGCCCAGGAGCTCCCTCTCGGGCTGTACATCCGGCCTGCCATACCCTAGGCGCCACTCATAAGCTGAGTTTGTGTATTCAGACTTCTGTGCCCACAGCCTGGACCCACACAACATCCAGGCTAGGGCCTCTGGACCAAACAGCGAAAGATTGTGCCTGCCCTCTCCAAGGAAAGTGTGCCCAATCCATTGACCACAACCCTACAGGTTAGGGAAAAGCTGCAAGGTCCCTGAGGCCATCAATAGTATAGGCCACCCTGGACTAAGAGTGGCTCTCTGACACCAGCGGAGCAACTATCTCCACTTAGACTCTCACACAGTGTCCCCAGAGACAGAAGGTTGAAATGGACAGGCCCCCAGGCCCTAATCTGAACCTTAGCTTTGGTTTCCATGTTTCCGTTCTCAGAGGACTGTTTTCGTAGACCAGCACATGGGGCTTTTCTGAGGCACCAAACCAAACCTCTCTCATCTCCACATGGGCAGCTTTCTTACTGGGATGTATCAAACACTTCAGGTAGGAGAGTTCCGCAGGGCCACTGAACAACCAGCACATTCCAAGGTCTCCATGGACCCAAACGCACATTATGACGCATCCTCAGGAGAGGCCATTTCAACTCAGCCCCCTGGGTCGCGTGTTCCAGAGGCAGCAGATCAAACATATCTTGTCGCTAATAGCCAATGGGAATGCGAGGCATGCTGTACAGGGATCCATCCTTCGAACCCTGCTCTCCAGTCCTTCCATATGGTATGTCCTGGAGCCATGCAACAGGACTCGAATGTCCCGCAGAAGGAAACCTTGTGGTTTGGGGCAACCTCCAAACTCAGCGTGGGAAAACTTCCTTGGCCTCATGAGGCCCCCACTTCATGAAGGTGTATCATGGACACATACTCCAGCCTCAGCCAACGTCTGATCCTCAGCCTGACTTCAGATGCAGGAGATTTTGATTCAGCCTCTGCAGAGTGGGCCTGCTCTGCCCTTGGCTCCAATCCTCACAGTAGCTTGTGTTTTCAGACTTTCGTCCTCACACTCCTGGACCACAAACCCTCCCTACTGGGAATTCTGGGGCCACAATGAAGCACTGTGCCTGCCTCCCAGGAGAAAAACATTGTCTATGGCGCTGCCCAGAAACCCCAAATGAGGATCAAACTGCTTGGCCCTCGGCAACACCCCAATTGCATAGGCTAACTTAAACAGTGATGCTCTGTCGCAAATAGCCTGAGCCCAGACCTTCCAACAGACACCGACACAGCTGGCTGCACACCCAGCACATTGGACCCGCCATTGCCTTAGGCCACCATCCATTCCCAACCTGGGTTTTCAGTCATCGGAACCTAGTCCTTATCTCCAATCCCTGCACAGGGGGGAACCTGATGCACAAGTCAGAACCCCTCCTTCCCCATGGCAAGAAACCTTGCTGCTGGCTGTGAGTTAAACCTTCAGTGTAGGAGAAAACGGCAAACCTGCCGGGCCTCATGAAGCCCCCCATATCCTTCAGGGAGAGGCCATCATGGTCAAAAACTCTAGCTTGAAGCACGTCTCATAGTAGACATGACCGCAATGCAGGAGATCTTGATTCAGCCTCTGCAGAGTGTCCTGCCGTGCCATCGGTCCCAAACCTCACGCTAGCTTGTGTTTTCAGACTTCCTTCCTCACACTCCTGGCAAACAATCCCTCCAGAGTAGGAATTGCAGAACCACAAGCCTGCCCAGTTACTGCCCACCGGTAGAAAACGTTTCCTTGTGGGGCTTTCCATAAAACCCAGATGAGGATAAACCTGCTCTTGCCTCGACGGCACTCAGATTTGATAGGCTGCTCTGGGCACTAATGCTCTGCCTTTCACAGCCTGATGCCAGACGTCCAGACAGGCAAGGAGACAGCTGGCCACACACCTAGCACTTCTGAAACGCCATGGTCTTATGCCGTTATCTCTTCCTAACCTTGGTTTTCCGATATCTAAACCCAGATATTATATCAATTCCCCACACAGTTGGGCATCTGAAGCACAAATCAGAACTCCTTCTTCCCCATGGCTGTAAGGCTTGCTCTTGGCATGGAGTCACACCTTCAGGGTGGGAGAAACCTTCATTTCCCCTGAAACCACGCCCAAATTTGAGTGCTGCCTTGGGCAGAAATTCACTCTGTGACCCTCAGCATGAGGCCAATATCAAAGAAAGGCCTGTCAGGGCCTTGACCAAGAGCCCTCATATGGGGCGTGCCAAGCCCCTATACACCCAATCCTCACCAGTGTTTGAGTTTTCCAGTCTCCCCCCTGTTCCTGGGGCTCTGCTCTGGAATCACTTTCTTGGAGAGACACATGAGCCAGACAACAGGACTCCACCCTTCCCACAAAATGACCCCAAACTCCTGTTAGCTGGGACAAATCCCCAGAGAGGTTACTCGTCCACAGTCACTGAGGCCACCCCCTACAATCCATGGCTATCCTGGACGCATCCAGAGACAAAAGCCTGAAGGAATCTCGCCCTTGATTCACAAGCCAAGGAGCTCACTCTTTATCTGTACATCCGGCCTGCCATACCCTCGGCGCCTCTCATAAGCTGAGTTTTTGTTTTCAGACTTATGTGCCCACAGCCTGGACCCACACACCCTCTAGGCTAGGGCATCTGGAGCCACAGTGAAAGATTGTGCCTGCCATCTCCAAGGAAAGTGTGCCCAATCCATTGACCACAACCCTACAGGTTAGGGAAAAGTTCCAAGGCCCCTGAGGCCATCCTGATAGTGTAGGCTGCCCTGGACTAAAAGGGGCACTCTGACACCAGCTCTGCCATTATCACCACTTAGACTTTCAGACAGTGTCCCCAGAGACAGAAGATTGAAATGGACAGGCCCTTAGGCCCTAATATGAACCTTAGCTTTAGTTTCCATGTGTCTGTCCTCAGAGGACTGGTTTCTTATACCAGCATATTAGGTTTTTCTGAGGCTCCAAACCAAACCTCTCTCGTCTCCACATGGAGTGCTTTCTTACTGGATCTGTATCAAACCCTTCTGGTCGGAGAATTCCGCAGGGCCACAGTACAACCATCACATTCCAAGGTCTCCATGGACAGAAACCCACATTATGACGCATCCTCAGGAGAGGCCATTTCAACTCAGCCCACTGTTTAGCTTGCCCCAGAGCCAGCAGAACAAACATATCTTGTCGTTAATGGCCAAAGGGAATGCGAGGCATGTTGTTCAGGGATCCATCCTTTGAACCCTCCTCTTCAGTCCTTCCGTATGGTATGTACTGGAGCCATTCAACAGGACTCGACTGTCTCGCAGAAGGAAACCTTGCGGTTTGTGGCAACCTCCAAACTCAGCGTGGGAAAACTTCGTTGGCCTCATGAGGCACCTGCTTCATGAAGGTGCCATCCTGGGCACAATCCAACCTCAGCCAATGTCTGATCCTCAGCCTGACTTCAGATGCATGAGATATCCTTTCAGCCTTTGCAGAGTGGGCCTGCTCCCCACCTCACCCTATGTTTTGTTTTCAGACTCTACCCTAGCACTCCTGGCCCAAAAGCCCTCATGATTGGGAATTCTGGTTCCAGAACGAAGCACTCTGCCTGCCCCCCAAAGAAAAACATTGTCTATGGCATTGCTCAGAAACCCCAAATGAAAATCAACCTGCTCAGCCCTCGGCAACACCCCAATTGCATAGGCTACCCTAAACACTATGCTCTGTCTTACATAGCCTGAGCCCAGACCTTGTGAGAGACATTGAGACAGTTGGCTTCACACCCAGCACATCGAACCTGCCATGGGTTAGGCCATTTCATCCCTTCCCATTGACCTGGGTGTCTTCCTGGAGGTATATTCTGAGGCTGTGTCAGACTATGCATTTTTTCTGGAGCTTCCTATGGGTTTGGGGTGGTATTAGGGGCCTTGCAATTTTCTCTTAATCTGGTGGGTTGGGAAACTGAGACAGGCTGACATTCCTTGGGAGAGCTGGCCCAGTGCTGTTGTGTGTTCCTGGAGGCCCCATCCTGGAGGGCATATGGGTCAGGACTCTGGGTCCAAAGTCTTCAGACACAAACTCGGGTTAGAGTTAAGCTCGAGGTGATGGCAGACCCAATCTGCAGACCCTGAGCGAAGCATCTCCAGATATGAAATTCGGACGGCTGTGAGGCAGGAGCACAGTCTTTTCTGTCTGACTTGTTTGTCTATGATGGCCACGAAATGGAGGGGTGGCCTCATGGGTCCATGTGAGATTCTACCTCTCTGGGAATTCTGCTCGGCACCCAAGAGTTTGGTGTATTTATGGGGGATGGGAGGAGCTCAGTTTTCTGAGTCAGGGATCCCGTCCAAACAGCCATTCCAGAGATGGGTCCTGGGTTCTGGAGCCTGGATCACCGCAACAAGGCTTAGGATTTGGGCCTAGGGTCCTGCTCTATGTTTTCCTGGTACATCTCCCGAGTGTTCTTGTTGGAAATGGGTCTCATTCTGAGGGTCACAATGCCTGTTTTTGCCCAGATGCCCATGCTGAGTGGGTGTGACCTCATGGGCTATGCACTTGGCTCCCACTCTGAGGGTTGGACTGCCATCTCAACATTCAGTTTTCCTGCCATGGGGAAGGAGGGGTACTTTTTTATGCTTCAGGTTCCCCCATGGGCAGGAATTTGAGCTAAGTTCTGGGACAGGTGCCTGAATACCCAGTTCACTTTGAGATGAGGTCCTCGGGCCAAGGCAGGACCCACCTGCAGAAAATGAGGCCTGCTTTCTGGGTGGCTGTCAGGAGCTCAGGCTCGAGCTGTGTCAGACAGAACATTCGTGGAGAGTTCGGCCTATGATATTGGGGTGCTTTTGAGAGCTGTGCAACTGGATCCTCATGGGGGATTTTTGCACAGACCCTTTCTTCACTTCTTCTATCTGGTGAGCAGGCAGATGGCTGCATTACGGCTCCAGAATATCCAAGTTGGAGGGTTTGCAGGCGAGGAGTGTGAGGACAGAAGTATGAAAATATAAGCTACGGTTACGCTCAGTGCCGAGCACATGTCTATTCCAATGTACAGCAGTTGTTTCGAGATCTTCA
Source organism: Mustela nivalis (assembly GCF_964662115.1). Classification (NCBI taxonomy): domain Eukaryota; kingdom Metazoa; phylum Chordata; class Mammalia; order Carnivora; family Mustelidae; genus Mustela; species Mustela nivalis. The sequence continues at coordinate 166,509 of NW_028136022.1, read as the reverse complement.
GCACCTGGGCGAGGGTAAGATGTCTGCTCACGCTGGAGTTTGTATCCATGATGGCCAACAAATGGTGGGGAGGCCTCAAGAATTCTTGGAGGTTTTTCCAAGCTGGAGCTTCTGAGCTGCTCCAAACATCAAGGTGTCCTACTAAGGGACAGCAGAAGTCTTCTTACAGGGCTCCAGGGTCCCCCATATGGAAGATTCGATAGCAATGCTCTCTGAATGGAGGCCTGGGAAGCCAATCTCTTGTTACCATTGCAGCTGAGGAACAGGGTAAGCTTGAACCAATGACACTGATTCCAAGTTCCAAGTGATTTGCGTTGATGGAAGTTCTCAGTCTAACAGGTTCCAATGCTGCTTGATGTCCAGGGAGACCTTAGAATGTGGTGGCGGCTCTCTGACCATTGAGGATTCTCTATCCTTAGGATTAGACCCAGTAACCAGGAGCCAGGTTTCCTTCTTGGGACAGGAGGTGTGCTCTTGTATGGCTCACGGACCACAGGTTGGAACATATGCTTGAATTTCCAGAACAGCCCTCTAGGGAGAGAGACCTCAAAACATAAGCTAGGGTTCTGATGAGATTTTAGGGCCATGGAAGTTTCAATCTTCGGACTAAGTGCCATTGGCCTGCATGTCATCCTGGAGGTAGGTGCTGAGGCTGTGTCAGGCTGTGCACTTTTTCCAGAGTGGCCTATGATATTGGGGTGCAGTCAGGGGCCTTGCAGTTTTCTCCTAAACTGGACATTTTGGGAAACTGAGATGGGCAGGGTTTCCTCAGGAGAGCAGGGCCAGTGATGTCATGTGTTTCTCGAGGCCCCATCCTGGAGGTCATGTGTGTCAGGACTTTGGGACCAAAGACTTTAGACACAACCTCGGATAAGAGATAGGAGTGAGGTGTTGGCAGTCCGAATCTGAAGACCCTGAGGGAAGCTCCTCGGGATTTGAAATTCAGGTGGCTTGGAGGGAGGAGCACAGGCTTTTCTGTCTGGATTTTGTGTCTAGGATGGCCACTAAATGGAGGGGTGACCTCATGTGTCCATGGGATATTCTTCCACTCTGGTGATTCTGCTTGGCACCCAAGAGTTTGATTTCTTTCTGGGGAAGAGGAAAAGACTGTATTCCATCTCTGGGATCCTGTCCAAACAGGGATTCCAGAGATGGTTTCTGGGTCCAGACACTGGGAAAACTTAACCAAAGCTTCGATTTGGGTTCCTGGTCCAGATCCCAAGGGGGATCTTTGGAAAGGGGTCTCATTCTGAGGGTCACAATGCCTGTTTGCGCCCAGCTGCCCATCCTCTGTAGGCGTGGTCTCATGGACCATGCACCTGGTTCCCACTCAGGGTTGTACAGCCATCTCAACATTCAGTTTTCTGGCCATGGGGAAGGAGGAGCACTCTTTTGTGCTTCCGAGTCCCCTATGGGCAGGAATTTGAGCTAAGTCTGGGACAGGTACCTGAATATCCAGGTTGCTTCAAGATGATGGCCTCGGGCCAAGGTTGGACCCACCTGGAGGATATGGGGCCCACTATCTGGGTGGCTGACAGGAGGTCGGGGATCAGGCAGTGTCAGACAGACAATTTATGCAGAGGTCGGTCTATTATATTGGGGTGCCATTGAGGGCCGTGCAGGAGGATCCTCATGTGGGTTTCTGCGAAGACCCATAGGGCACTTCTTCTTTGTGGTGGGCAGGCAGAAAGCTGCACTGTGGCTTCAGAATTCCCAATATGGAGGGCTTGTAGGCGAGGAGTGTGAAGACAGAAGTCTGAAAACACAAGCCAGGGATAAGCTCAGTGCCGACCACAGGACCATTCCATTGTGCAGTGGTTGTTTTGAGATTTCCAGCACCTGAGTATGGGCGAGGGTCAGATGTCTGCTCACGCTGGGTTTGCATCCATGATGGTCAACGAATTGTGGGGTGGCCTCAAGAATTCTTGGAGATTTTCCCAAGCAGGACCTTGTGAGCTGCTCCAAACAGCAAGGTGTCCTACTGTGGGACAGGGGAAGTCCACTTACAAGGCTCCAGGGTCCCCCATATAGAAAGATTCGACAGCAGAGGTCTCTGAATGGGGGCCTGGGAAGTCTTCCTTGCATGACCATTGCAGCTGAGGAACATTGCAGGCTTGATCTGCTGGTTTTTGTTCAAATTTCCAAGTGATCTAAGTTGACGGATGTTCTCAGTCTAATGAGTCACAATGCTGCTTGGTGTCCAGGGAGACCTTAGAATGTGGTGGTGAGGGTGCCTGGGTGGCTCAATGGGCTAAGCCGCTGCCTTCGGCTCAGGTCATGATCTCAGGGTCCTGGGATTGAGTCCCGCATAGGGCTCTCTGCTCAGCAGGGAGCCTGCTTCTTCCTCTCTCTCTCTCTGCCTTCCTCTATGCCTACTTGTGATCTCTCTCTGTCAAATAAATAAATAAAATCTATATAAAAAAAAAGAATGTGGTTGTGGATCTGTGGCCATGCAGGATTCTCCTACCTGAGGGTTAGACCCAGTTCCCAGGAGCCAGGTTCCCCTCTCGGGACAGGAGGGGTTCTCTTGTATGGCTCAGGGACCACATGTCGGATCATATGTTGGATTTCAAGACCAGGCCTCTGGGCACAGAGGCCTGAATATCTAGGCTAGGGTTCTTATGAGGTTGTAGGGGCATGTCATCCTCAACCTTCGGACTTAGGGACTTTGGCCTGTGAGTCTTCCTGGAGGTAGATGCTCAGGCTGTGTCAGACTGTGCATTTTTTCCAGAGTGGCCTATGAAATTGGGGTGGGCTCAGGGGCCTTGCAGGCTTTTCCTAATCTGGAGGGTTTGTGCAACTGAGACGGCAGAATTTCATCCAGAGATCAGGCCCAGTGATGTAGTGTGGTTCTGTCAGCCCCATCCTGCAGGGAATGTGGTTAAGGGCTCTGGGACCAAAGTCTTCAGACACAAAATTGTGTATCAATTAGGAGGGAGGTGATGGCAGCCCCGATCTGCAGACGCTGAGGGCAGCTCCTCAGGATTTGAAATTCGTGTGGCTGGGAGGCAGGAGCAAAGGCTTTTCTGTCTGGATTGTGTCTAGGATGGCCTTGGAATGGTGGGGTGTCCTCATGTGTCCATGGAATATTCTACCTCTCTGGGGATTCTGCCCAGCACCCAAGAGTTTGGTGTCTCACTGCGAAGGAGAGAGCGTGGTTTACTGTTTCACGGTTCCCGTCAACACAGGGATTCCAGAGATGGGTTATAGGTCCCTGTGCCTGGATAACCCTACAAAGGCTTAGTATTTGGGCCTAGAGGCTTGACTGCCTGGCTCTGTGGGGCTTTGGTTCAGATCCCATGGAGACTTGTTGGAAATGGGTCTCAGGATAAGGGTCACAATGCCTGTTTGTGCCCAGATGCCCATCCTGAGTGGGCATTGGCTCTTGTTCCATGCACCTGGATCCCAATATGAGGGTTGGACCACCATATCAACATTTAATTTTCCTTCTATGAGGAAGGAGGTGTACTCTTTTGTGCTTCAGATTCCCCCATGCACAGTAATTTGAGCTATGTTCTGGGACTGGTACGTGAATAACCAGGTTGGTTTGAGATGAAGGACTCAGGTCAAGGCAGGTCACACCTGCCAGATATGGGTCCCGCTATCTAGGTGGCTACCAGGAGGTCGGGGCTCGAGCTGTGTCAGACAAAGCATTAGTTCACAAGGTGGCCTATGATATTGTGGTGCTATAGAGGGCTGTGCTGGTGGAACCTTATATGGAGTTGCACGCAGACCCATAGGGCACCTCTTTTTTCTGGTGGGCAGGCAGAAGGCTGCATTGTGGCTCCCAAATTCCCAATATGGGGGACTTGAAGGCGAGGAGTGTGAGAACAGAAGGCAGAAAACACAATCTATGCTTAATCTCAGTGCCGAGAACATGGCCGTTCCAATGTGCAGTGGTTTTTTTCGAGATCTCCAGTTCTGAGTACAGGCGAGGGTCAGATGTCTGCTCATGATAGAGTTTGTATCTATCGTGGCCAACAAATGAAATATCCAGCACCTGAGTAAAGGTGGATTTCAGATGTTTACGCACACTGGAGTTTGTGTCTCTGATGACCGAATGGAGGAGTGGCATCAAGAGGCTGATGCATGTGAGATGCTCCAAACAGCAAGGTTGTTTTTTCTACTGGACAGTTAGAGTCTGGTATGTTTTCTGCAGGGCCCCCCATGTGAAAAGTATGGGTAGCAGAGCCCTTCCACATGGATGCCTGGAAAGCACACCTCCATTGACCAATGCAGCTGAGGAACATGCAGGTTCTTTACGGTGCTTCTGGGGCGAAGCACCAAGGTCTTGAGTTGACATGGAATCTCTTGAAGATGGGTTACAATGCTGGGTTTTTTTTACCAGGTAGATCTTAGAATGTGTTGGTGGCTAAGGTGCCTGCAGGATTCTCCTACCCTGAGGGTTTAACACAGGTCGAAGAGCACGGTTACCTTCTGGGGACAGGAGATGTAGTGTTTTGTGGCTCAGGGACCACATGCCGTATCATAAGTTCCTATTCAAGAACAGGCCTCTGAAGACAGATGCCCGACAACCTAATCTAGGGTTCCAATGAGTCCCAGGGGCATGAGAGGTTCAATCTTCAGACTTAGGACAGTTGACTTGGGTGTCTGCCAGAATGTAGGTGATCAGGGAGTTTCAGACTGTGCACTTATGTCCAGAGTACCCTCCAATATTGGGGTGGCCACAGGGGCCTTGAATGTTTCAACCAACTCTGGAGGGTTTGGTTAACTGACATGCACAATTTCCATGGGGATGTCAAGCACAGTCCTGTGGTGTGGCTCCAGAGACTCCACCGTGGAGGGCATGTGAGCCATGGTTCTGGGAGGGAAGTCTGCAAACACAAATTTGGGTTAGGTTTAGTGGCTAGGTTATCGCAGGGCAATGTGTAGACCTGGAAGGCTACTCGTCAGGAACAGTAACTGGAATGACCCGAAGGCGGAAGCACAGGCTTTTATATCTGGATTGTGTGTCTAGGGTGACGTCAGAATGTAGCTGTGGCCTCATGGATCCATGGGAGATTTTTCCTCTAAGGATACAGGCGGCTCCCAATATTTTGATGACTTTTTGGTATGGGAAGACTGCTATTTTCGATCTTAGGTGTGCCCCAAAACAGAGATTCCAGAGATGGGCTCTGGGTCTAGGCGCCTGGAAAATCCCACCAAGGGTTGGGATTTGGGCTTATGGGCAGACCAGGCCTGCAATGCAGGATCTTGGTGGTGCAACTGAGAGGGCTTGTTTGGAAACATGCTCAGGCTGAGCATTACAATGCCTGTTTGTGCCCAGGGTGGCCCTCAGGAGTGGGCGTGGTCCCATTGTCTATTTTCTGGCTCCCACACTGAGGGATGGACACACATTCCAATGGCCAGGTTTCCAGCCATGGGGAAGGAGGAAATATCTATTGTGCTTCATGTTCCCCCATAGGCAGGGATTACAGCAAAGGTCTGGGGACAGATACCTGAATACCAAGGATGCATAGAGATGACAGATTTGGGCCATGGCCGTACTCACATGCTGGATATGGGCCCCGCTCTCTGGGTGGCTGACACGAGGTCTGGGCTCAGGCTGTGTCAGACACAGCACTAGTGGCCAGAGAAGTCTATATATTGGGGTTCTCTCCAGGGCCGAGTAAATTGATCCTCATGTAGGGTTTCTGGCGAGACTCACGAAGCACTTCTTTCTGTGGGGCAGGCAGAATGCTGCCTTATGGATCCAGAATTCCCTATCAAGAGGGTTTGGGGACAAATAGGGTGAGAATGCAATTGTAAACACCAGCTATGCTTAAATTGAGTGCCAAGCGGAAGTCAGTTTCAATGTGCAGCAGCTTATACGAGATATCCAGCACCTGAGTAAGGGCAGATGTCAGATATTTGCTCACACTGGAGTTTGTGTCTAGGATGACGACTAATGGAGGGGTGGCTTCAGGAGGCAATGGAGGATTACCCACGCTTAAGATTGTGAGATGCTCCAAACAACAAGGTTTCCTTCTAATGGACAGGAGGAGTCTGTTTTTTTTTTCCTCCAGGGTCCCTCAAGTGGAAGTTTGCGTAGCAGAGCCCTCCCGCATGGATGACTGGAAAGCACACGTCCAATGACCATTGCAGCTGAGGAACATGACAGGTTCGTTTTGGTGGTTCTGGTGCCAAGTACCAAGGCCTTGAGTTGACTTGGAATCTCTTACAGATGTGTCCCAAAACTGGTTTGTTACAAGGGAGGTCTTAGAATGTATTGGTGGCTATGGGCCACGTTGAGGGTTTGGCACAGGTCGATGTGCACAGTTTCCATCTTGGGAGAGGAGATGTTCTGTTTTGTGGCTCAGGGTACATATGTTGTATCCTGACTTGGTATTCAAGAACAGGCCTCTGAGGATTGATGCTGGCAACCTAATCTAGAGATCCAATGATGTCCTTGGTGCCCATCAGGTTCAATTTTCTTACTAAGGACCATTGATATGGTTGTCTGACTGGATGTAGGTGATCAGGGTGTTTCAGACTGTGCATTTGCATCCAGAGCCACTTCCACTGTTGGGGTGGGCTCAGGGGCCTTGCAGGTTTCTCCTAACTTGGAGGCTTTGGGGAACTGTGATGGGCACAGTTTCCTTGGGGATGGCAGGCCCAGTCCTGTGGTAAGGCTTCAGAGACCACCTCCTTGAGGATATGAGAGCCATGGTTTTGGGAGGGAAGTCTGCAAACACAAATTTGGGTCAGGGATAGTGGCAAGGTGATCGCAGGTCCAATGCATAGACCTAGAAGGCATCACGTCAGGAACTGTAATTAGGGTGACTGAAAGCTGGTAGCACAGGCTTTTCTATGTGGATTGTGTGTCCAGGATGGGCTCTGAATGTAGACGTGGTCTCATGGTTCAATGGGAGACTTTTCCTCTCTAAGGATCCTGGTGGATCTCCATAGATTGGTGGTTTTTCAGAGAAGAAAAGAGTGCTCTTTTCCATCTTAGGGGTGCTCCAAAACAGGGAAGAATGCTGTTTTCCAACTTAGGCTTATGCCAAAACAGGGATTCCAGAGACGGGCTCTGGGTCTGGGTGCCCGGATATCCCACCAAGTGTCAGGATTTGGGCCTAGGGGCATTCCAGGCCTGCAATGCAGGATCCTAATGGTGTAACAGAGAGGGCTTGTTTGAAAGCATGCTCAGGCTGAGGGTCATCATGCCTCTTTGTGCCCAGGGGGGCCCTCAGGAGAGGGCGTAGTCTCATTGGCCATATAGCTGGATCCCACTTTGAGGGTTGGACACCCATTGCAACAGCCAGGCTTCCTGCAATGGAAAGAGGAGTTCTCTATTGTGCTTCAGGTTCCCCCATTGGCAGGGTTACAGGAAAGGTCTGTGGAAAGTTGCCTTAATACCAAGGATGTGTACAGATGACAGGCTAAGAATTCCCAGGTAACAAAACAGCATTGTTACCCATGTTCATGACATTCCATGTAGAAATAAGCCCTTAGTACTTCGCCCCAGAGCCACCAGAATGAACTTGCCAAGTTCCTAAGCTGTAATGGTCAGTGGAGGTGTGGTTTCCAGGCAACCATACGGGGGTGCTCTGCTACACAAACTTTGCAATTGGCGGGGACCCTTGAGACAAAAAAACAGAATGCCCCTGTCCGGTAGAAGGAAACCTTCTGTTTGGAGCATCTCACAAGCCCCAGCGTGGGAAATCCTCCATTTCCTCTTGAAGCCACCACTCCATTTGTCAGTCATCATAGACACAAACTCCAGCATGAGCAAACATCTGACATCCGCCCTTACTCAGTTGCTGGATTTCAAATCGATCGCTGCACACTGGAACTGCCTTTAGTTTGACTGAATTAAGCCATAGCTTGGGTTTACAATTCCATCCTCAGCCTACTGGTCCACAAGCCCTATTGTGAGGGAATTCTGGAGCTACAACACAATATTCTGCCTTCCCCATAGAAAGAAAAAGGGCCTGGAGAGTCTGCCCAGAAACTCCATATGATGGTCAATCTTCTCGGTGCTAGACGGAACCCTGATTCATAGGCTGCCCTGGGCACTAGTGCTGTGTCTGACATAGCCGGAGCCAGGACCTAGTGTCAGCCACTGAGAGATCAGGGCCATATACAGCATGTGAGACCAGCTATGGCCCAAGTCTGTCTTCTCTTCTATTCTTGGTATTCAGGCATCTGTACCCACACCTTTGCTGAAATCCTTGCCATTGGGGAAACCTGTAGCACAATAGAGAACTCCTCCTTCCCCATGGAAGGTATTCTGACAGTTGGGATAGTTGCTCAACCCTCAAAGTGGAAGGCAGCTCCATGGCCAAGGAGACCATGTGCACTCATGATGGCTTACCCGGGCACAAGCAGGCATTGTGACCTCAGCCTGAGCATGCTTTCAACCAAACGCTCTCAATTGCATCTCTGGGACCCCGAATTGCAGGCCTAGTACACACCTAGGCCCAAATCCTAACCCTGGTGGGATTTTACAGGGGCCCAGACACAGAGCCCATCTCTGGAATCCCTATTTTGGGGGACCCTTAAGATGGAAAACAGCACTCTTCCCTTCCCCGAGATAGTCACCAAACTCTTGGTAGCCACCAGGATCCTTGAGTGGAAAAATCTTCCATAGACCCATGAGAACACACCTGCATTCCGAGGCCATCCTGGACATACAATCCAGATACATATCATGTGCTATCACCTTTGAGTCATCGGATTTACAGTTCCTGACGAGCTGCCTTCCAGGTCTATGCATTGGGCCTGCAATCACCTTGCCATTAACCTAAACTGAGTTTGTGTTTGCAGACTTCCTTCCTAAAACCATGGCTCACATGACCTCCAGGTTCTGGCATCTGAAGCCACACTACAAGACTGTGCATGAGATCCTCAAGGAAACTGTGCCCATCACTTTTGCCCGATACCTTTAGATTAGGAGAAACCTGCAAGGCCCCTGAGCACAGCCAAATAATGGAGGCCGCTCTGGGCACAAATGCACAGTCTGAGACACCCTGATCACCTCCATACAGGCAGACACCCAAGTCAATGCTCCTGAGTCAGAAGATTGAACCTGACATGCCCCGAGGACTTCATTGGCACACTAGATTAGGTTTACAGGTATCTGTCGTCAGAGGCCTGCTCTGGAATATCAACTTATGATAAAATATATAGTCCCTGAGACACAGAACAGAATATGTCCTCCCCAAAAAGGAAGCCATGCTCCTGGAATTGTGTCATACCCTTAGGTTATTTGGATCCTGAATGGCCCCTTAGCAACCAGCACATTCTATGATATTCCTGGTAACAAACCATCATTGTGCCCCATCTTCATCAGACTCCATGTCAACTCAAGGTCTCGATATATTGCCCCAGAGCCACCAGAATGCACCTGCCATGTTCCTCAGGTGCAATGGTCAATAGAGGGGTGATTTCCAGGCATCCCTGTGGGGTTCTCTGCTACAAAACTTTCCACATGGAGAAACCAGAGAAAACAAACCAGACTTCTCCTGTCCGGTAGAAAGAAACTTTGCTATTTGGAGCATCTCACAAGCCCCAGCATGGGAAATCCTCCATGGCCTCTTGACGCCACCCTTCCATTTGTGGGTAATCACAGACACAAACTCCAGTGTGAGCAAACATCTGACATCCACCCTTACTCAGGTGCTGGATATTTGAAACGGCAGCTGCACACTGGAACTGCCTTTTGCTTTTCACTGAACTTCACCATAGCTTTGTATTACTATTCTATCCTCACCACACTGGTCCACAATATCTCTTGATAGGGAATTCTGGAGCCACAACGCAGTATTCTGCCTTCCACATAGAAAGAAGAAGGACCTGTTGAGTCTGCCCAGAAACCTCACATGAGGATCAATCTACTCAGACCACGAGGCAACCCTGATTAATAGATTTCCCTGACCACTAGTGCTGTGTCTGACAGAGTCTAAGCCCCGACCTCGTGTCAGCCACCCAGAGTTGAGGGCCCATATTTAGCATGAGAGATCGGCCCTGGCCCTGGGCCATCATCTGTACCCATCCTTCGTATCCAGTCATCTGTCCCCCAAACTTTGCTGGAATTCCTGCCAATGGCGAACCTGAAACACAATAGAGAACACCTCCTTCCCCATGGCAGGAATATTGGTTGTCCAACCCTCAGCGTGGGAGCCAGCTGCATGGCCAAGGAGACCATGCCCACTCCTGAGGGCCGACATGGGCACAGGCAGGCATGGTGATCCTCAGCCCGAGCATGTTTTCAAACAAACACTCTCAGTTGCTCCTCCAGTACCAGCATTGCAGGTTGGTATGCCCCTAGGCCCAAATCCTAACCCTTGGTGGGATTTTCCAGGTGCCCAGACCCAGATCCGTCTCAGAATCCCTGTTTGGGGCACCATTAAGATGGAAAACAGCACTCTTCCCTTCCCTGAGAAAGGCACCAAACTATTGGGAGCCGCCAGGATCCTTAGAGAGAAAAAATCTCCCATGGACCCATGAAAACAAACCTGCATTCCGAGGCCATCCTGTCCACACAATCCAGAGAGAAAAGTCTTTGCTACCGCCTTCGAGTCATCCTATTTACATTTCCTGACGAGCTGCCCTCCATGTCTATGCATTGGGCCTGTGATCATCTCGACACTAACCCTAACCCCAGTTTGTGTTTGCCGACTTCTCTCCCAAAACCATGGCTTACATGCCCACCAGGATGTGGTCCCTCAAGCCACATCACAGGAAAGTTCCTGCCTTCCCCAAGAAAACTGTGCCCATCAGGTTGTCCAAACCCTCCAGATTAGGAGAAACCTGCCAGGCCCCTGAACCCACCCCAATATTGGAGGTTGCTCTGGATGCAAACGTGCAGTCTGAAACACCCTGAGCACCTCCATCGAGGCAGAAAGCCAAGTCAATGGTTCTGAGTCAGATGATTGAACCTGACATGCCCCTAGGACTTCACTGGAACCCTAGATTGGGTCTTCAGACATCTGTTCTCAGAGTCCTGTTCTGGAATACCAAGTTATGATACAACATGTGGTCCCTGATTCCCACAACAGAACATCTCCTGTCTCCAGAAGGAAAATGTGCTCTTGGATCTATGTCCAACTTTCAGGGTAGATGGATCCTGCATGACCCATTAGCTCCAGCACCTTCTATGATCTCCCTGGTAACAAACCAGCATTGTGACCTAACTTCCTGAGACTTGATGCCAACTCAAGGTGTTGGTACTTTGCCCAAGAGCCATGAAACGAATCTGCCATGTTCCTCAGGTACAAAGGTCAATGGACGTGTGCTTTCTAGGCATCCAAGAGGTAGTTCTCTGCTACACAAAAATTCCACCTAGGGAACCCTAGAGCAAACAAATAAGACTGCTCCTGTCAGGTTGAAGGAAACCTTGGTTGTTTGGAGCATCTCACAAGCCCCAGCCTGGGAAGTCCTCCACATTCTCTTGATGCCAACCCTCCATTTGTTAGTCATCATAGACACAAATTCCAGCATGAGCAAACATCTGACATCTGCTCTTACTCAGGTGCTGGATATTCGAATCAGTCACGCACACTGGAAATACCTTTCACTTGACACTGTATTCTTGCATAGTTTGGGTTTACAATTCCATCCTCACCCTACTGGACTGCAAGTCCTCTTGAGAGGTAATTAGGGAGACAAAACGCAACATTCTGCCTTCCCCATAGAAAGAAGAAGGGCCTGGTGAGTCTGCCCAGAAACTCCCCATGAAGATCAATCTACTTGGCCCTCGAGGGAACCCCGATTTATACTTTGCGCTGGCCACTAGCGCTGTGTCTGAGAGAGCCTGAGCCCCAACCTCGTGCCAGCCACCCAGAGTGTGGGGCCCTTATCCAGCATGTGGGACTGGCCATGGCCCAGTCATCTCTACCCATCCTTGGTATTCCGGCAACTATCCCAGATCTTTGCTGGAATCCCTACCAGTGGGGGAACCTGAAGCACAATTGAGAACTCCTCCTTCCCCATGGCAGGAAGCCTGGCTGTTGCTATGGGTGCCCAACCATCAGAATTAGAACCAGGTGCATGGCCAATGAGACAACGCCCAATCATAAGGGCCGCCTGGGCCAAAGCAGGCATTGTGTCCCTCAACCTTAGCATGCATTCAAACAAATGCTCTCAGTTGTTTCTGCAGGGTCCCGCATCGCAGGCCTGGTATGCCCTTAGGACCAAATCCTAACACTTCGTGGGATTTTCCATGCCAACATAACCAGAGCCCGTCTCTGGAATCTCTGTTTTGAAGCACCCCTATGATGGAAAACAGCACTCTTCCCTCCCCTGAGAAAACTATTAGGAGCTGCCAGGATGCGTAGAGAGGAAAAATCTCCCAGGGCTCCATAAGACCACACCTTCATTCCGAGGCCATCCGGGACACACAATCCAGATACAAGAGACTGTGCTACCACCTTCGAATCACCTGGTTTACAGTTCCAGACGAGCTGCCCTACAGACCTACGCATTGGGCCTGTGATCACCTCGCCATTAACCCTACCCCAAGTTTGTGTTTGCAGACTTCTTTCCCAAAACCATGGCTCACATGCCCTCTATGATGGGTCTCTGTAGCCACACCACAGGAAAGATCCTGCTATCCCCAATGAAACTGTGTCCATCACAGTTGCCCAAACCCTCCAGATTAGGAGAGACCTGCAAGTCCCCTAAGCCCAGTCCAATATTGGAGGCCACTCTGGACACAAATGCACAGTGTGCAACACCCTGATCACCTCCATCCAGGAAGACACCCAAGTCAATGGTCCTGAGTCAGAAGATTGGTCCCTGAACACCACAATAGAATATCTCCTGTCCCCAGATGGAATTCGTGCTCTTCAACTTGTGTCAAGGGTCGGGGTATATGAATTATGCACAGCCCCTTAGCCCCCAGCACATTCTAAGATCTCTCTGGTAACAAACAAACAGCATTGTGATCCATCTTCATGAGATTCCATGTCACTTCAAGTCCTTGGTAATTCGCCCCAGAGCCACCAGAATGAACCTGCCATGTTCCTCACCTGATATGGTCAGTGGAGGTGTGCTTTCCAGGCATCCATGTGGGAGTGCTCTTCTACTTATTCTTTCCACATGTGGGACCCTGGAGCAAACAAACCAGACTGCCACTGACCAGTAGAAGGGAACCCTCTGTTTGGAGCATCTCAGAAGCACCAGCAGGAGAAATCCTCCATGGCCCTTGACACAACCCCTCCATTTGTCAGTCATCATAGACAAAAACTCCAGCATGAGAAAACATCTGAAATCTGCCGTTATTTAGATTCTGCATTTTCTTTTCCACCACTGCACACTGGAACTGCGTTTCACTTGACACTGAATTTAACAATAGCTTGGGTTTAGAATTCCATCCTCAGCCTCCTGGTCTGCAAGCCCTCTAGAGAGGGAATTTGGAGCCACAAGGCAACATTCTGCATTCCCACTAGAAAGAAATAGGGCCTGGTGAATCTTCCCAGAAACTCCACATGAGGATCAATCTACTTGGCACTCGATGGAACCTTGATTTATAGGCTGTCCTGGGCACTAGTACTAGTACTAGTACTAGTACTGTGTCTGACAGAGCCTGAGCCAAGACCTAGTTTCAGGCACCCAGAGATATGAGCCCATATCCAGCATGTGAGATTGGCCAGGGCCCAAGTCCATCATCTCTACCCATCCTTGGTATTCAGGCACCTGTCCCCAGACCTTTTATGTAATCCCTACCAATGGGGTAACCTAAAGCACAATAGAGAACTCCTCCTTCCCCATGGTAGGAATCCTGGCTGTTGATATGGGTGTCCAAACCTCAAAGTGGGAGCCAGCTGCATGGCCAAGGACACAATGCCCACTCATGAGGGCTGCCCTGGGCACAAGTAGTCATTGTAACCCTCAGCTTGATCAAGCCTTCAAAAAAATGCTCTTAGTTGCACCTCCAGGATCCTTCATTGCAGGCCTGATATGCCCTTAAGCCCAAATCCTAACACATCGTGGGATGTTCCATGTGCACATACCCAGAGCCCGTCACTGGAATCCCTGTTTTGAGGAACCCCTAAGATGGAAAACAGCACTCTTCACTTCCCTGAGAAAGCCACCAAACTAATGGGATCCCCCAGGATCCTTGAGAAGAAGAATCTCCCATGGTCCCATGAGTCCACACCTGTATTCCGAGGCCAGCGTGGATATGCTATCCAGATACAAGAGACTGTGCTACTGGCTTCGAGTCACCTGATTTACAGTTCCTGACGTGCTGCCCTCCAGATCTTTGAATTGGGGCTGTGAACACCTCTCCATTAACCTTATCCCGAGTTTGTGTTTGCAGATCTCTCTCTAAAAACCATTGCTCACATGTCCTCCAGGATGGGGCCCCTAGAGTCACACCACAAGACTGTGCTTGCCATCCCCACGGAAACTGGGCCCATCACAGTTGCCCAAACTCTCCTGATTAGGAGAAACCTGGAAGGCTCCTGAGCACATCCCAATATTGGAGGCTGCTCTGGATGCAAATGCACAGTCTGAAACACCCTGATCACCTCCATCCAGGCAGACACCCAAATCAATGGTCCTGAGTCAGATAATTGAACCTGACATGGCCCTAGGACCTCATTGGAAGAGGGATTAACTTTTCAGGCACTTGTCCTCAGAGGCCTCTTCTGGAATACCAACTTATGATACAAATTATGGCCCCTGAGCCCCAGGGTGGGAAATCCTCCATGGCCTCTTGACGCCACCTCTCCATTTGTTGGTCATCATAGACACAAACTCCAGCCTGAGCAAACATCTGACATCCGCCCATATTCAGGCGCTGATATTGGAATCAGCTGCTGCACACTGGAACTGCCTTTCGCTTTGCAATGAATTTAAGCCTAGCTTCAGACTACAATTTCATCCTCACCCTACTGGTCTGCCATATCTCTTGATAGGGAATTCTGGAGCCACAACGCAACATTCTGCCTTCTTCATAGATAGAAGGACCTGGTGAGTCTGCCCATAAACTGCACATGAAGATCAATATACTCATCCCAGGAGGGAACCCCTATTTATAGTTTGCCCTAGCCACTAGTGCTGTGTCTGACAGAGCCTGAGCCCCTACCTCGTGTCAGCAACCCAGAGGGTGGGGCCCACATTAACCATGTGAGACCGGCCATGGCCCAGGGCTGTCATTACTACCCATCCTTGGTATTCAGGCATCTGTCCCCTAGATCTTAGCTGGAATCCCTACCAATGGGGGGACCTGAAGCACAATAGAGAATTCATCCTTCGCCATGGCAGGAATCCTGGCTTTTGGATGGGTGTCCAACCCTAGGAATGGGAACTGGCTGCATGGCTGAGTAGACATCGCCCAATCCTGATGGCCTCCGGGGCACAAGCAGGCATTGGGACCCTCAGCTTGACCATACTTTCAAACAAACGCTCTCAGTTGCACCTCCAGGATCCCGCATTGCAGGCCTGGTATGGCCCTAGGCCTAAATATTAACCCTTGGTGGGATTTTCCAAGCACTTAGACCCAGAGCTCATCTCTGGAATGCCTGTTTTGGGGCACGCCTAAGCTGGAAAACAGTACTCATCCCTTCCCGGAGAAATCCAACAAACTATTGAGAACCGCCAGGATCCTTGAGAGGAGAAATCTCCCATGGACCCTTGAGACAACACCTGCAATAAAGGCCATTCTGGAAATTAAATCCAGATACAATTCCCTGTGCTACCACCTTTGAGTTACGTGATTTACAGTTCCAGACTTGCTGCCCCCCTGGTCTATGGATTGGGACTATGATCACCTTGCCACTAACCCTAACCTAAGTTTGGGTTTGCAGACTTCTCTCTCAAAATCATGGCGCACATGTCCTCCAGGATGGGGTCTCTGGAGTCACACCACAGGACAGTTCCTGCAATCCCCAAGGAAACTGCCCATCACAGTTGTCCAAAAACCCCATATAAGGAGAAACCTGCAAGGAACCTGAGCCAACCCTAGTATTGGATGCCACTCTGGACACAAATGCACAGTCTGAAACACCCTCATCACCTGCATCCAGTCAGACACCAGAGTCAATGATCCTGAGTCAGAAGATTGAATGACATTCCCCTAGGGCCTCATTCAAACCCTTTATTAGGTTTTCAGGCTTCTGTCCTCAGAGACCTGTTCTGGATTACCAATTTATGATACAACATATGGCCGCTGATCCCCACAACAGAATATCTCCTGCCCCCAGAAGCAATCCGGGCTCTTGGGCCTGTGTCAAATCCTCAGGCTAGATGAATCCTGCATGGCCCATTAACCACCAGCACATTCTAAGATCTCCCTGGTAACAAACCAACATTTTGACCCATCTTCATGAGGTTCCATGTCCAATCCAGTCTTTATTTCTTCGCCTCAAAGCCACCAGATGCCATGTTCCTTCGCTGTCATGGTCAATGAAGGTGTGCTTTCCAGTCACCCATGTGGGAGATCTATGTTATCCGATCTTTCGACATGGGGAACCATGGAGGAAACAAATCAGACTGCCCCTGTCTGGTAGAAGGAAACCTTGCTGTTTGGAGCATCTCAAAAACACCAGATTGGGAAATCCTCCATAACCTCTTGACGCCACCCCTCCATTTTTGTGTCATCATAGACACAAACTCCAGCATGAGCAAATATCTGACATCCACCCTCACTCAAGTGCTGAATATTGGATTCAAACATTGCACACTGGAAATTCCTTTTGCTTGATACAGAATGTAACCATAGCTTAGGTTTACAATTCCATCCTCAGCCTCCTGGTCCACAAGCCCTCTTGATAGTGAATTCTAGAGCCACAAAGCAGCATTCTGCCTTCCCCTTAGAAACAAGAAGGGCCTGGTGAGTCTGCCCAGAAACCATACATGAGGATCAATCTGCTCGGCACTTGAGGGAACCCCAATTTATAGGCTGCCCTGGGCACTAGTGCTGTGTCTGACAGAGCCTGAGCCAAGACCTAGTGTCAGCCACCCAGTGATCGGGGCCCATATCCACGATTTGATACTGGCCATGGCCCATGTCCATCATCTTTACCCATCCTTGGTATTCAGGCCTCTGTCCCCAGACCTTTGCTGGAATCCCCGCTAATGGGGGAACCTGAAGCACTATAGAGAACTCCTCTTTCCCCATGGCAGGATTCTGGCTGTTGGGATGGTTTTCCAACCCTCAAAGTGGGAGCCAGCTGCATGGCCAATGTGACCACGCCCACTCATGAGGGCCACCTGGGCATAAGCAAGTATTGTGACCCTCAGCCTGAGAATGATTTCAAACAAGACCTCTCAGTTGCACCTCCAGGATCCTGCATGCAGGCCTGGTAAGCCACTAGGCCCAAATCCTAACACTTGGTGGGATTTTCCAGGGGACCAAACCCAGAGTCCGTCTCTGGAATCCATATTTTGGGGCACCCCTAACATGAAAAACAGCACTCTTCCCTTCCCCGAAAAAGCCACCAACTATTGGGAGCCACCAGGATCCTTAGAGAGGAAAAATCTCCCATGGACCCATGAGGCCACAACTGCATTCTGAGGCCATCCTCCACACAATACAGAGAAAAAAGCCTGTGATTCTGCCTTTGAGTCACCCGATTAACAGTTCCTGAAGAGCTGCCATCCATGTCTATGCATTGGGCCTGTGATAACCTTGCCACTAACCCTAACCCAAGTTTGTGTTTTCAGACTTCCCTCCCAAAACCATGGCTCACATGCCCTCCAGTTTGTGATAACTGGAGCCACACCACGGGATTGTACCTGTCTTCCCAAAGGAAACTGTGATTGTCACTATTAAACAAACCCTCTAGATTAGGAGAAACCTGCAAGGCCCCTAAGCCCAGCCCAATATTGGAGGCCACTCTGGACGCAAATGCACAGTCTGACACACCATATCACCTACATCCAGGCTGATATCCAAGTCAATGGTCCTCAGACAGAAGATTGAACCTGACATGCTCCTAGGATTCACTGGAACACTAGAATAGGATTTCAGGTATCTGTACTCAGAAGGCTGTTCTGAATATCAATGTATGATACAATATGGTCACTGAGCCACACAAAAGAACATCTCCTGTCCTTAGAAGAAAGCTGTGCTCTGGACCTGTGTCAAACACTCTGGGTAGATGAATCCTTCAAGGCCCCCTGGCAACCAGCACATTCTATGATCTCCCTGACAACATACCAGCATTGTGACCCATCTTCATGAGACTCCATGACAACTCCAGCCCTTGGTACTTCGGCCCAGAGCCACCAGAATGAAACTGCCATGTTCCTCTGCTGCCATGGTCAATGTAGGTGTACTTTCCAGGCATCCAGCGGGAGTGCTCTGATACCAACTTTCCACATGGGGAACCCTGGAGGAAACAAACCAGACTCCCCTGTACGGTAAAAGGAATCTTTGCTGTATGGAGTATCTCAAGCCTGAGGGTGGGTAATCCTCCATGACCTCTTGAGGCCACCCATCCATTTGTTGGTCATCATAGACACTAACTCCAGTGTGAGCAATCATCTGACATCTGCACTTACTCAAGTGCTGGATATTTGAATCAGCTGCTACACACTGGAATTACCTTATGCTTGGCACTGAATTTAAAAGTAGCTTGGCGGGACGCCTGTGTGGCTCAGTTGGTTAAACAGCTGCCTTCGGCTCAGGTCATGATCCCAGCGTCCTGGGATCGAGTCCCACATCAGGCTCCTTGCTCCGCAGGGAGCCTGCTTCTCCGTCTGACTCTGCCTTCCACTCTGTCTGCCTGTGCTTGCTCTCACTCGCTCTCTGACAAATAAATAAAATCTTGAAAAAAAAAAGTAGCTTGGGTTTGCAATTCCATCCTCACCCTGGTGTTCAGTAAGCTCTCTTGATAGGGAATTCTGAAGCCACAACACAGCATTCTGCCTTCCCCATAGCAAGAAAAAACAGCCTGGAGAGACTGCCCAGAAACCCTACATGAGGATAAATCTACTCGACCCTCGAGTGAACCCCATTTATAGGTTTACCTGGCCACTAGCGCTGAGTCTGACAGAACCTCGTCTCTGACCTCGTGTCAGGACCCAGAGACTGGGCTCCAACTCCAGAATGTGAGACCAGCCATGTCCCAGGGCTGTCATCTCTACCCATTCTTGATTCAGGCATCTGTCCCCAGACATTTGCTGAAATCCCTGCCAATGGGGGAACCAGAAGCACAATAGGGAAATCCTCCTTCCCCATGGCAGGAATGATGGCTCTTGGGATGGGTTTCCAGACCTCAGAGTGGTAGCCAGCTGAATGGCCAATGATAACCCGCCCACTCATGAGGGCCGCCCTGGACACAAGCAGGCATTGTGACCCCCAACATGAGCATGCTTTCAAACAAACACTCTCAGTTGCATTCCAGAATCCAAATTTGCAGGCCTGATATGCCCCTAAGCACAAATCGTAACACCTGGTGGGATTTTTCAGGGGCCCAGAAACACAGCCTGTCTCTGGAATCCCTGTTTTGGGACACCCCTAAGATGGAAAATAGCACTCTCCCCTTCGCCAAGAAAGCCACCATAGTATAGGGAGCCGCTAGGATCCTTGAGAGGAAAAATCTCCCATGGATCCATGAGACCACACCTGTATACCGAGGCCATCCTGGACACAAAAGCCAGATACACAAGCCTGTGCTACCACCTTCAAGGCAACTAATTTATAGTTCCAGACGAGCTGCCCTCCAGGTCTATGCATTGGGCCTGCGATCACCTCACCGCTAACCTTAACCCGAGTTTGTGCTTACAGACTTCTATCCCGAAACCATGGCTCATATTTCCTCCAGGATGGGGTCTCTGGAGCCACACCAAAGGACTGTGCCTGCCATCCCCAAGGAAAATGTGTCCATCACATTTGCCTAAAACTTCGAGATAAGGAGAAACCTGCAAGGCCCCTGAGCCCACCCCAATACTGGAGGCCCCTCTGGACACAAATGTGCAGTCTGAAATACGCTGATCACCTGAATCCAGGCAGATACCCAAGTCAGTGTTTCTCAGTCAGAAGATTGAACCTGACATGCTCCTATGACCTCATTGTAACCCCTGATTAGGTTTTCAGGCATCTGTAATCAGAGACCTGTTCTGGAGTACCAACTTAAGATACAACATATGGTCCCTGATCCCCACAACAGAACATCTCCTTTCTCTAGATGGAAGCCGTGCTCTTGGAACTGTGTCAAACCCTCAGGGTAGATGAATCCTACTTGGCCCATAGCCACCAGCAGATTCTAAGATCTCACTGGTAACAAGCCAGCATTGTGAGCCATCTTCATGAGATTCCATGTCAACTACAGGCCTTGGTACTTCACCCCAGAGCCTTCAGAAAGAACCTGCCATGTTCCTCAGCTGCAATGTTCAGTGGAAGTGTGCTTTCCAGGCATCCATGTGGGAGTGCTCTGCTACCCAAACTTTCCACATGGGGGACTCTCGAGCAAACAAATCTGACTGCCCTGTCCTGTAGAAGGAAACCTGGCTGTTTGGAGCATCTCACAAGCTCAAGTGTGGGAAATTCTCTATGACCTCTTTTCAACTCCTCTCCATTTGTCGGTCATTATAGACACAAACTCCAGCTTGAGCAAACATCTGACGTCTGCGCTTACTCAGGTGCTGGATATTCGAATCAGCCGCTGCACACTGGAAATGCCATTCGCTTGTCACTGAATTTATTCATAGCTTGGGTTTACAATTCCATCCTCACCCTACTGGTCCACAAGCCCTCATGATAGGGAATTCTGCAGCCACAACACAGCATTCTGCCTTCCCAATAGAAAGAAGAAGGGCCTGGTGAGTCTGCCCAGAAACTCCACATTATGATCAATCTACTTGTCCCTTGAGGGAACCCTGAATTATAGACAGCCCTGGCCCCTAGTGTTGTGTCTGACAGAGCCTAAGCCCCGACCTCGTGTCAGCCACCTAGAATGCGGGGCCCATATCCCGCATGTTAGACTGGCCACGGAACAGAGCCGTCATCTTTACCCATCCTTGGTATTCAGGCATGTGTCCCCAGACCTTTCCTGGAATCCCTACCAATGAGGGAACCTGAATCACAATAGAGAAATCCTCATTCCCCATGGCAGGATTCCTGTAAGTTCGGAAGGGTGTCCAACACTCAGAGTGTTAGCCTACTGAATGGCCATTGAGACCACCCCCATTCCTGAGGGCCACCCTATGCAAAAGCTTGCATAGTGACCCTCAGCCTGAGCATGCTTTCAAACAAACGCTCTCAGTTGTATCTCCAGGACTTGCATTGGAGGCTTGGTAAGCCCCTATGCCCAAATCATAACCCTTGGTGGGTATTTCCAGGTGCCCAGAGCCAGAGCACTTCTCTGCAATCCCTCTTATGGGACACCCTTAATATGGAAAACAGAACTCTTTCCTCTCTGAGAAAGCCACCACATTATAAGGAGCCGCCAGGATACTTGAGAGGAAATATCACCCATGGACACCTTAGACCACACCTGCATTCTTAGTCCATCGTGGATACACAATCCAGATAAAAAAGCCTGTGCTACCTCCTTTGAGGCATGCGATTTACATTTCACACGGAGCTTCCCTCCAGGAGTATGCATTGGGCCTACAATCACTTCGCCACTAAACCTAACCCGCATTTGTGTTTGCAGACTTCCCTCCGAAAACCATGGCTCTCATGCCCTCCAGCATGGGGTCTTTGGAGCCACACCACAGGACTGTGCCCACCATTGCCAAGGAAACTGTGCCCATCAAATTGCCCTATCTTTCCAGATTAGGAGAAACTTGCAAGGCCCCTGAGCCCACCCCAATACTGGTTGCCACTCTGTACACAAATGCACAGTCTGGAACACCCTGATCACCTACATCTAGGCAGACTTTGAAGTCAATGATACTGAGTCAGAGGATTGAACCTGACATTCCGTTAGGATTTTATTGGAACCCTAGATTAAATTTTCAGGCATCTATCCTCAGAGGCCTGTTCTGCAATACCAAATTATGATACATTTGGTCCGTTAGCCCCATATCAGAACATCTCTGGTCCGAGAAGGAAACCGTGCCCTTTGACCAGTGTCAAACCCTCAGGGTAGATGAATCCTACATGGTCCCTTAGCTACCAGCACACTGTAAGGTCTCCATGGTAACAAACCTGCATTATGACCCATCTTCATGAGACTTCATGTCAACTCCAGGCCTTGGTAATTCGCCCAAGAGCCACCAGAACGAATTGGCCATGTTTCTCAGCTGCAATTTTAATGGAGGTGTGCTTTTCAGGCATCCACGTGGGAGTGCTCTGCTACCCAAACTTTCCACATGGGGGACCCTGGAGCAAATAAACCAGACTCCCCCTGTTTGGTAGAAGGAAACTTTGCTGTTTGAAGCATCTCACAAGCCCCAGCATGTGAAATCCTCCATGGCCTCTTGACGCCACCCCTCCATTCATCGGTCATCATAGACATAAACTCCAGCATGAGGAAATGTCTGACTTTCACCTTTACTCAGGTGCTGGATATCTGGAATCAGACACTGCACAATGGAACTGCCTATTGCTTGGCACTGAATTGAACCTTAGCTTGAGTTTACAATTCCATCCTCACCCTACTGGTCCCCAAGCCCGCTTGATAGGGAATTCTGGGGCCACAACGCAGCTCTTTGCCTTCCCCTTAGAAAGAAGAAGGGCATGGTGATTCTGCCCAGAAACTCTGCATGAGGATCAATCTGCTCAGCCCTTGAGGGATCCCTGATTCATACTCAGCCCTGACCACTAGTTCTGTTTCTGACAGAGCCTGAGTGCTCAATTCATGTCAGCTACTCAGAGAGTCAGGCATGTGAGACTGGCCATGTCTCAGGTCCCTCATCTCTACCCATCCTTGGTATTCAGGCATCTGTCCCCAGACATTTGCTAGAATACCTGCTAATGGGGGAACCTGAGGCACAATAGAGAATTCTTCCTTTTCCATGGCAGGAATCCTGGTAGTTGGGATGGGTGTCCTACATTAAAGTGGTAGCCAGCTGCATGGCCAAGGAGACAACTCCCACTCATAAGGGCTGCCCTAATCACATCAGGCATTGTGACACTCAGACTAGCATGCTTTCAAACAAACGCTCTCAGTTGTACCTCCAAGTCACACATTGTAGGCCTGGTACTCCCCTAGGCCCAAATCCTAATCCTGGTGGGATTTTCCAAGCACCCAGACTCACAGCCCTTCTCTGGAATCCCTTTTTGGGGAACATCTAAGATTGAAAACAGCACTCTTCCATTCAAACGAGAAAGCCACCATACTATTGGGAGCTTCCAGGATCCGTAGAGAGGAAAATACTCTCATGGAAACATTAGAACACACCTGCATTCCAAGGCTATCATGGACACACAATCCAGATACAAAAGCCAGTGCTAGTGCCTTCGAGGTACGTGAATTACAGTTCCTGACGATCTGCCCTCCAGGTCTATGCATTGGGCCTACGATCACCTCGCAACTCAACCTAATCCGAGTTTGTGATTGCAGACTTCTCTCCCAAAACCATGGCTTACATGCCATCCACGATGGAGTCTCTGGAGCCACACCACAGGACTGTGCCTGCCACCCCCAAGGAAACCGTGCCCACAAATTTGCCTAAACCTTCAAGATTAGGAGAAACCTGCAAGGCCCCAGAGCCCACCCCAATATTGGAGGCCACTCTGTACACAAAGGCACAGTCAGAAACACCCTGGTTGCCTACATATAAGCAGACACCGAAGTCAATGGTCCTGAGTCTGATGATTCAACCTGAAATTCCCCTTGGACTTCATTGGAACCCTAGATGAAGTTTTTAGGCATCTGTCCTCAGAGGCCTGTTTTGGAATACCAACTTATGATACAACATTTGGTCCGTGAGCCCCACAACAGAACATCTCCGATACCCAGAAAGAAACCGTGCTCTTCGACCGGTGTCAAACCATCAGGATAGACTAATCATACATGGCCCCTTAGCCACCAGCACATAGTAAGATTTCCGTGGTAACAAAACTGCATTGTGACCCAACTTCATTAGAATCCAGGCCTTGGTACTTTGCCCTAGAGCAACCAGAAAGAACCTGCCATGTTCCTTAGGTTCAATGGTCAATGTAGGTGTGCTTTCCAGTATCCACGTGCGAGTACTATGCTACCCAAACTTTGCACATGGGGGAACCTGGTGTAAACAAACCAGACCTCCCCTGTCCAGTAGAAGGAAACCTTATGTTTGGATCAACTCACAGGCCTCAGCGTGTAAACTGCTCCATGGCCTCTTGATGCCACCACTCCATTGGTCGGTCATCATAGACACAAACTCCAGTCTAAGCAAACATCTGACATGCACCCTTATCCCGGTGCTGGATGTCTTGAATAAACCACTGCACATTGGAACTGCCTTCCACTTGGCACTGAATTGAACCATAGCTTGTGTTTACAATTCCATCCTCACCTGACTGGTCCCTAAGCCCTCTTGATAGGGAAATCTGGGGCCACAACGCAGCATTCTGCCTTCCCCATCGAATGAAGAAATGCCTGGTGAGTCTGCCCTGAAAACCCACATGAGGATCAATCAGGTCGGCCCTCGAGTCAACACCGATTTATAGGCTGCCATGGCCACTAGTGCCATGTCTGACAGAGCCTGAGCTCGACTGAGTTTCAGCCACTAAAGAGCAGGCCCCATATCTAGCATTTGGGATTGCCATGGCCAAAGTATGTCATCTCTACCCATCCTTGATATTCAGGCACCTGTCCCCAGACCTTGGCAGGGATCCCTGCCAATTAGGGAACTTGAAGCACAATAGAGAACTCTTCTTTCCCCATGGCAATAAACCTGGCTTTTGGGATGGGTGTTCTACCCTCAAAGGGGGAGCCAGTTACAACATCAATGACACCACACACACACTCCTGAGGACTACCCTTGGCACAAACAGGCATTGTGACCCTCACCCTGAGCATGCTTTCAAAAAATCCCTCTCAGATTCACCACAATGATCCCTCATTTCAGGCCTGGTATGCCTGTAGGTTCAAATCATAAAACTTGGTGGGATTTTCGAGGTGCCCAGACCCAGAGACCATCTCTGGAATTTTTGTTTTGGTGCACCCTTCAGATGGAAAACAGCACTCATCCCTTCCCCCAAAATGTCACCAAATTATGAGGAGCCACCAGGATCCATAGAGAGGCAATGTCTCCCATGGACCCATGAGAACACACCTGCATTCCGAGGCCATCCTGGACACACAATCCGGAGAGAAAAGCCTGTGCTACTGCCTTCCATTCACCCTAATTACAGTTCCAGATGAGCTGCTCTCAAGGTATATGCATTGGGCCTGTGATCACCTCGCCACTCACCCTAATTCGAATTTGTGTTTGCAGACTTATCTACCAAAACCATGGCACACATGCCCTCCAGGATGGGGTCTCTGGATCCACACTGCAGGACTGTCCCTGCCATCCACAAGGAAACTGTTCCCATCACAGTTGCCCAAACTGTCTAGATTAGGAGAAACCTACAAGGCCTCTGGGCCTACCCCAATTTCGGCGGCCGCTCTGATCACAAATGCACAGTCTGAAATACCCTGATCCCCTACATCCAGGAACACAGCCAAGTCAATGGTCCTGAGTCAGAATAATGAACCTAACATGCCCCTAGGACGTCATTGGAACCATTGATTCGGTTTTCAGACATGTGTCCTCAGAGGCCTGTTCTAGAATGCGAACTTATGATACAACATGTGGTGCCTGGGCCACACAACAGAACATCTCCTGTCCCCAGAAGGAAACCGTGCCCTACAATCTGTGCAAAATCCCATAGTAGTAGATTCCTGCACAACTACTAAGCCACCAGAACATTCTAAGATCTACCTGGTAAGAAAACCAGCTGTGTGGCCCATCTGCAAGAGATTCCATGTCAAATCAAGGACTTGGTACTTTGCTACAGAGACACCAGAATAAAGCTGCCATGTTCTTCAGTTGCAATGGTCAATGAAGTTGAACATTCCAGGCATCCATGCGGTAGAGCTCTGCTACCCAAACTTTCCACATGGGGGACCCTGGAGCAAATAAACCACACTCCACCTGTCCAGTAGAACGAAACCTTGCTATTTGGAGCAGCTCATGAGTCTCAACGTGAAAATCCCTCCATGGCTTCTTGACGCCACCCCTCCATTTGTCAGTCATCATAGACACAAACTCCAGTGTGAGCAAATATCCGACGTCCTCCCTTACTAAGGTGCTGGATATCTCGAAAAAGCTGCTGGACACAGGAACTGCCTTCCGCTTGGCAGTGAATTGAACTGTAGCTTGTGTTTACAATTCCTTCCTCACCCGACTGGTCCCCAAGCCTTCTTGATAGCGAATTATGGAGACACAACACAGCATTCTGCCTTCCTGATAGAAACAAGTGCCTGGTGAGTCTGGCCAGAAACCCCACATGAGGATCAATCTGCTCGGCCCTATATCGGAGGGACCCTGATTTATAGGTTGCCCTGGCCACTAGTGCTGTGTCTGACAGAGCCTGAGCCCAGACCTAGTGTCAGTCACCAGAGTTTGAGCCCCACATCTAGTATTTGGGAATGCCATGGCTCAAGTATTTCATCTCTACCCATCCTTGGTATTCAGGCACCTGTCCCCAGACCTTTGCTGGAATCCCTGATAATGGGGCATCCTGAAGCACAATAGAGAACTCCTCCTTCTTCATATCAGGAAACTTGGCTGTTAGGATGGGTGTTCAACCCTGAAAGGGGGAGTCATTTACAAGTCCAGTGAGACCACACAAACTCCTCAGGGATGCCCTGGAGGCAAACAGGCCTTGTGACCCTCAGCCTGAGCATGCTTTCAAACAATCCTTCTCTGTTGCACCACCATGAACCCGCATTGCAGGCCTAATATGCCCCTAAGCCCAAATCCTAGCACTTGTTGTGATGTCCCAGATGCCATGAACCAGAGCCCGTCTCTGGAATCCCTGTTTTGGGGCACCGAAAAGGTGGAAAACATCACTCTCCCCTTCCCCGAAAAAGCCACCAAACTATGGAGGATACCAGGATCCATAGAGAGGAAAAGACTTCCATGGACCCATGAGACCACACCTGCATTCCAAGGCCATCCTGGACACACAATCCAGAGAGAAAAGCCTGTGCTACTGCCTTCCAGTCTCCCTAATTATAGTTCATGACGAGCTTCCCTCCAGGTCTACGCATTGGGCCTGTGATCACCTCGCCACTCACCCTAATTTGTATTTTGTTTGCAGACTTCTCTCCCAAAACCATGGCTCACATGCCCACCAGAATGTGATCTCTGGAGCCACACCACAG
The DNA here is from genome assembly GCF_964662115.1 of Mustela nivalis. Taxonomy (NCBI): domain Eukaryota; kingdom Metazoa; phylum Chordata; class Mammalia; order Carnivora; family Mustelidae; genus Mustela; species Mustela nivalis. The sequence goes on along the minus strand of NW_028136022.1, from coordinate 139,303 downwards.
AACTCTGGCTGCCAACCCCAAGGACACTGTGCATATCAGATTTGCCCAAACCTTCCAGATTAGGAGAAACCTGTGTGGCCCCTGAGCCCACACCAATATTGCCGGCCACCTGGGATGGAAATGCGCAGTCTGAAACACCCTTATCACCTACATCCAGGGAAATAGCCAAGTCAATGATCGTGAGATAGACGATTGAACTTAAAATGCAAGTAGTCTCTCAATGGAACCCCATTAGGTTTTCAGGCATCTGTCCTCAGGTGCCTGTTCTGAAATACCAATCTATGACACATCATGTGGTCTCTGTGCCACACGACAGAACATCCCCTGTCCCCAGAAGAATACCATGCTCTTCGACCTGTGCCAAACCCTCAGGGTAGGAGAATCCTGCATGGCACCTTAGCAACCAGCACATTCTAAGTTCTCCCTGGTAACAAACAAGCATTGTGACCCATCTGCAAGAGATCCCATGTCAACTCAAGGCCTTGGCACTTTGTCCCAGAGCCACCAGAACGAATCTGCCATGTTCCTCAGCTGCAATTGTCAATGGAGGTGTGCTTTCCTGGCATCCATGCCGGAGAGCTCTTCTTCACAAACTTTCCACATGGGGAAACCTAGAGTAAACAAACCAGACTTCACCTACTCTGTACAAAGAAATGTTACTTTTTGCAGCAGTTCACAGGCCTCAGCATGTGAACTCCTCCATGGCCTCTTTATACCACCCCTCCACTTGTCGGTCATCATAGACAAAAACTCTAGTGTGAGCAAGCATCTGACATCCACCCTTATTCCAGTGCTGGATGTCTCGAGTAAACTGCTACAAATTGGAACTGCCTTCTGCTTGGCACTGAATTGAACCATAGCTTTTGTTTACAATTCCACCCAAAACTGACTGGTCCCCAAATCTGGAGCCACAACACAGCATTCTGCCTTCCCTATTGAATGAACAAATGCCTGGGAATCTTCCCAAGAAACTCCACATGAGGATCAATCTGCTCCGCCCTCGAATCTACTCTGATATAAAGGCTGCCATGGCCACTAGCGCTGTGTCTGACAGAGCCTGAGCCCCGACCGAGTTTTAGGCCTCATATCTAGCATTTGGGATTGCTATGGCCCAAGTACGTCATCTCCACCCATCCCTGGTATTCAGGCACCTATCTCGAGACCTTGCTGGAAACCCTGCCAATGGGGCAACCTGAAGCACAGAGGAACCTGACGGAAGAGAACTCACCCTTCCTCATGGCAGGACATTTGGCTGTTGGGTTGGGTGTCCAAATCTCTAAGAGGGAGCCAGATATATGACCAATGAGACCACTCCCACTCCTGAGGGCCGCCATGGGAGCAAACAGGCATTGTGAGACTCAGCCTGAGCAAGCTTTCAAACAATCCCTCTCAGTTGCACCATCATGATCCCGCATTGCAGGCCTCATACACCCCTAGGTGCAAATCCTAACCCTTGGTGGGAAGTCCCAGATGCCCAGAAAAAGAGCCTGTATCTGGAATCCCTGTTTTGGGGCACCCATAAGATGGAAAACAACACTCTTCCCTTCCCCAAAAAAGCCACCAAACTATGAGCTGCACAGATCCATAGAGAGGAAAAGTTTCCCATGGACCCATGAGACTATACCTGCATTCCGAGGCCATCCTGGACACACAATATAGAGAGAAAAGCCTGTGCTACTGCCTTCCAGTCACCCTAATTACAACTCCTGACAAGCTGCACTCCAGGTCTACTCATTGGGCCTGTGATCACCTTTCCACTAACCATAACCCACATTTGTGTTTGCAGACTTCTCTCCCAAAACCATGGCTCATATGCCCTCCAGGACAGGGTCTCTGGATCCACAACACATGACTAGGCCTGCCATCCCCAAGGAAACTGTACCCGTCAAACCTGCCCAAACCTTCCAGTTTAGGAGAAACACGCAAGAGCCCTGAGCCCAACCCAATATTGTCGGCAGCACTGGACACAAATGCCCGTCTGAAACGCCCTGATCACCTACATCCAAGCAGACAGCCATTTCAATGTTCCTGGGTCAGAAGATTGTACCTGACATGCTCCTAGGACGTCATTGGAACACTAGATTAGGTTTTCAGGCATCTGTCCTCAGGGTCCTGTTCTGAAATACCAACTTAGGATACAACATGTGGTCCCTGAGCCACACAATAGAATATCTCCTGTCCCCAGTAGGAAACCATGCCCTTCGACCTGTGCCAAACCCTCAAGATTGGAGAATCCTGCACAGCACCTTAGACACCAGCACAAACTCTAGTTTGTGCGTTGACCCATACCACAAGCTTTCCATCTGATGGACAGTCGAGTCCTGTTGAATGGCTCCAGGATGTCCCATACGGAAAGACTGGAGAGCAGGATTCGAAGGATGGATGCCTGTACAGCATACCTCACATTCCCATTGGCTCTTTGTGACAATACATGTTTGAACTACTGGCTCTGGGGCGAGCTAACTAGGGGGCTGAATTGAAATGGACTCTCCTGCGGATGGGTCATAATGTGGGTTTGTGTGCATGGAGACCTTGGAATATGTTGGCAGCTCAGGGGCCATGAAGTATTCGCCTAACCGAAGGGTGTAATATTGCTCCAATTAAAAAGAGATCCCTATGTGGAGATGAGACAGATTCTCTTTGGTGCCTCAGAAAACCCCCAGATACTGGTCTTCAAACCAGTTCTCTGAGTAGAGACACCTGGAAACCAAAGCTAGGGTTCAGATTAGAGCCTAGATGCCTGTCCGTTTCAATCTTCTGTCTCTGGGGACACTGTCTGAGTATCTAAGTGGAGATAGTTGCTCAGCTGGTGTCAGAGTGCCCCTCTTAGTCCATGGCCGAGGCATGGCCTTGGAGACCTTATTGGATTTTCCTAATCTCTAGGGTTGTGGCCAATGGATTGGGTACAGTTTTCTTGGAGAGGACTGGCACAGTCCTTCAGTGTGTCTCCATAGGCCCTAGCCTGGAGGGTGTGTGGGTCCGGGCTGTGGGCACAGAAGTCTGAAAACACAAACTCGGCTTGGGTGCGGAGCCGAGAGCATTGCAGGATGGACCCACAGACCGTGAGAGGAGATCCTCAGCTTATGAAAGAAGGGCAAATGGGAGGCAGTCATGCAAGCTTTTGTCTTTGGATGTTTTGTCTCCCATAGCCGTGGAATGTAGGGGTGACCTCAGGCGCTATGGAAGAGTCTCCCTCTCTGAGGAGTTGGTCCAGCTCTTAAGATTTTGGGGACATTTTGTGGGAAGGGTGGAGTCCTGCTGTCTGGCTCAGGTGTTCTTCCAGGAGAGGGACTCCAGATCACAGTCCTGGGTTCGAGCAAATGGAATACTCGAGCTCTTGTGAAGATTGGGATCATAGGTGCTTGGCAAGCCCCATATGCGGGCTCTTAGTCCAGGCCCTGAGAGACCTTACTTCGACATGGGGCCCATGCTGATGGTCCCAATGCGAGTTTGTACCCAAGGAGGCACTCAAGTTTAGGCTTGGCCTCAGGGGCCATGAAGGTTTCTCCTACACTGAAGGTATGACTCCATGCCAACAGCAAGCTTTCCAGCCATGGGGAAGGAGAAGATCTGATTTGTGCTTCAGTTACCCACGTTTGCCAGGATTTGATATAATATCTAGGGTCAGATGTCTGAAAACCCAGGTTGGGAAGAGATGACAGCATAAGGCCATGGCCTGTCTGATGTGCTTAGTGTGCAGCCAGCTGTTTCCTTGTCTGTCGGGACGTCAGGCTGTGTCAGACAGAGCATTACTGACCAGGGTAGCCTTTCCAGTTAGGGTGCGGTCGAGGCCAGAGCAGGTTGGTTCTCATTTGTGGTTTCTGGAGAGCCCCATATGGCAACGTTTTTCTTCTGGTGGGCAGGCAGAAAACTGTGTTGTGGTTCTGGAATTCCCAGTCTGGAGGGCTTGTTTGCCAGGAGTGTGAAGAGGGAAGTCTGAAAACACAAGCTAGCGTTAGGTTTGGGGCCGAGGGCATGGCAGGCCCACTCTGCAGAGACTGAATCAAGATCTCCTGCATCTGAGGTCAGGGCGAGTATCAGACGTTGCCTCAGGTTGGAGTTTGTGTCCATTATGGCCCCTTCCTGAAGGGGGTGGGGGCGTCATCAGGCCAGGGAGGTTTCCCAACGCTGGGAGTTATGAGCTGCCCCAAACATCAAGGTTTCCTCTGTAGGACAGTCGAGTACTATGAGATGGTTCTAGGATGACCCCTACAGAAAGACTCGAGAGAAGGGGTCTAAGCATGAATGTCTGCAAATGCCACCTCACATTCCCACTGGCTGCTTGGGGCAAGGCAGGCTCAATATGCAGGCTCTTGGGCGGGTTTCTCAGAGGGCTGAGTTGAAATGGACTCTCCTGAGGATGAGTCATACTGTGGGTTGGTGGCCATGGAGACCTTGGAATGTGGCGGTGGCTCAGGGACTCTGCAGGTTTCTCCAAACCGAAGGGTTTGACACAGCTCCAACAATGAAGCTTCCCATGTGGAGACGATAGTTGTTCTGTTTGGTGTCTCAGGAAAGCCCCAGATGCTGGTCTTCAAACCCAGGCCTCTGAGGAGTGACACCTGGAAACCAAAGCAAGAGTTCAGATTAGGGCCCAGGGGCCTGTCTGGTTCAATCTACTGTCTCTGCCGACATCTGTCTGTGTTTCTGCATGGAGGTAGTTGCTCAGCTAGTGTCAGGATGCCTTTGTCCAGAGAGGCTTATAGTAGTGGGATGTCCTCGGGGGCCTTGAGGTTTCTCCTATTCTGTGGGGTTATGGGCAATGGAATGGGCATAGTCTCCTTGGAGAGAGCAGGACAGTCCTGTGGTGTGGCTCCAGAGGCCCCAGCCTGGCGGCTGTGTGGGCCAGGGCTGTGGGGACAGACATCCAAAAACACAAACTCGGCTGAGGTTTGGGGCTGAGGTTATGGCAGGAGTGATCTACAGTCCGTGAGGGGAGCTCATTGTGATTAGAAAGTAAGGCGAGTGAGAGGCGGTTGTTCAAGCTTATGTCTCTGGATGTTGTATTCATGATGGTCATTTAATGTAAGCATGGTCTCATGGGCCATGGAAGTCTCCCTCTCTGGTGATTTGTCCGGCTCCCAAGAGATTGGGGTCATTTTGTGGGAAGGGAGGAGTCCTGTTTTCTGCCTCATGTGTTCCCACAATAGAGGGATTCTAGAGCAGAGCACTGGGTACAGACAACTGGAATACCCACCCTCTGGTTAGGCCTGGGGTCTATGGGCATGGCAAGCCCATATGCAGATTCTTGGTCCAGCCACTGAGAGACGTTACTTGAATAGTGGACTCATGCTGAGGGTCACAATGTGTGTTTGTGCCCAAGGTGGTCGTCAATATTGGGCGGGACTTCATTGAGCTTGCAGGTTTCTCCTACACTGAACCTTGGACATGCCAACCTCAGGGTTTCTTGCCATGGGGAAGGAGGAGTTTTGATTTCTGCATCACGTTCACCTCTGGGCACTAATTGGAGATAAGGTCTAGGTTCTGAAGCCTGAAAACCGAGGTTTGGAAGAGATGACGACCTAAGGCCATGGCGGGTCCAATGTGTTCAGTTTGGGGCCAGCTTTCTAGGTGTTGTTCAGGAGGTCTGCACTCAGGCTGTGCCAGACAGGGCATTCGTGCCCAGATACGCTGTATAATTGGGGTACAGTTGAGTGGCATGCAGAAGATAATTATTTGGGGTTTCTCCGTAGCCCCATAGGGCAAAGTCTTTCTTCTGGAGGGCAGGCAGAGTGCTGCATTCTGGCTCTGGAACTGCCAAACTGGAGGCCTTGCGGCCAGGAATGCAAGGATGTAAGTCTGAGAACTGAAGCTTTGCTTTGGTTTCAGGGCGAGGACATGGCAGGCACACTCTGCAGAGCTCAATTGAGATTTCATGCATCTGAGGTCAAGGCGAGGTTCATATGTTGGCTCAGGTTGGAGTTTCTGTCCATGATGGCCCCTTCATGAAGGGGGGTCATCACACCGCCATTGGTGTTTTCCCATGATGGCAGTAGTGAGATGCTCCAAACCACAAGGATTTTCTGCGGGTCAGTTAAAACCTGTTGGATGGCTCCAGGGCATCCCATATGGAACAATTGCAGAGCAGGGTTCTAAGGATGGATGCCTGGGCATCCGGCCTTGCATTCCAATTGTCTCCTAGCGAAACGGCACGTTTGATTGCTGCCTATGATGTAGCAGCCGAGGGGGCTGAGTTGAAATGCATTCTCCTGAGGATCGGTCATAATGTGGGATTGTGTCCATGGAGACCTTGGAATGGGGCAGTGGCACCAGGGCTCTGAAGGATGCTCCTAACCAGAGGTTTTGACACAGCTCCAAGAAGCATTTTTCCCATGGGGAAACAAGATTTGTTCTCATTGGTGCTTCAGTAACCCCCAATATGCTGGTATTGGAAACCAGAACTCTGAGGAGAGATGCCTGGAAACCAAGGCAATGGATCTGATTAGGGCCTGGGGCCTGTCTGGTTTAATCTTCTTCTCTCGGTTCATCTGTCTATGGGATTGAGTGGAGGTAGTTCCTCAGCTGGTGTCAGATTGCCCCTATTTGTCCTGGGCAGTCTACACTATTGGGATGGCCACTTTGACTTTGGAGGTTTCTCCTAATTTGCAAGTTTGTGGCCAATGAAATGGGCAGAATTCCTTTGGGGAGGGAAGGCACAATCCTGAGGTGTGGCTCTAGGGGCTCAAGCATGGAGGGTGTGTGGGTCAGAGCTGTGGGGACAGAAGTCTGAAAACAGAAACTCGTCTTAGGTTTGGGGACATAGGTATGGGAGGCCCGATCTACAGACCTTGAGCAGAACTCTTCAGGATATGAACAAAGAGTGAGTGTGAGGCACTTGCTCAGGCTTTTGACTCTGGATTTTGTGTCACTGATGGCCGTGGAATGTAGGGGCGTCCTCATGGACCATGGGTGAGACTTCCTCTATGGGGATTTGGATGATCCCAATATTTTGGGGTCATTCCGTGGGATGGGAGGAGTCCATTCTGTTTTTTTGTTTTGTTTTGTTTTGTTTTTACCTCAGGTGTGCCACTAAAGAGGGATTCCAGAGCAGAACCCTGGGAAGGGGCGACTGGACAACCCGAACTCTGTATAAGATTGGGGGCCTAAGGGCATGGCAATCCCCATATGGGGTACCTTGGTCCAGCCACTGAGAGGTCTTACTTGAGTACAGTGCTCACACTGAGGGTCACAATGCATGTTTGTGCCCAATGTAGGCATCAAGCATGGGCGGGGACTCATGGGCCATGCTTGATTCTCCTACACTGAACTTTGGACAACATACGAACCACAAGGTTTCTTTCCATGGGGAAGGAGGAATTCTGATTTCTGCATCATGTTCACCCCTGGGCAGTGACTGGAGATAAGATCTAAGTTCTGAATCCAGAAAATCGAGGTTGGGATGAGATGATAACCTAAGGTCATGGAGGGTCCGATGTGCTCAGTGTGCGGTCAGCTTTCTGGGTGTTGTTCAGGAGGCATGGATTCAGGCTGTGTCAGATAGTGCATTAGTGCCCAGGTTAGACTGTATAATTTGGGTACAGTTGAGTTCCATGTAGGTTCATCCTCATTTATTGTGTCAGGGAAGCTCACTGGGGCAGGCAGAGTGCAGCATTGTGGGTCCAGAATTGCCAAACTTAAGGACGTCGGGACCAGGAGTGTGAGGACTTAAGTCTGAGATCATAAGCTAGACTTAAGTTTCAGGGCGAGGGCACGGCAGGCACCCTCTGCAGATCCGAATCAAAATCTCATTCATCTGAAGTCAGGACGAGGATCAGACTTAGGTGCAGGTTGGAGTTTCTGTCCATGATGGCCCCTTCATCAAAGGGGTGGAATCTCGAGGCCATGGAGGTTTTCCCACGTTGGGAGTTGTCGGATGCTCCAAACTGCAAGGATTCCTTCTGCGGGAAAATTGAGAACTGTTGGATGGCTCCAGGACATCCCATATGGAATGACTCCAGAGCCGGGTTCTAAGGATGGATGCCTGAGCAGACTGCCTCTTACACCAATTGTCTCCCTGCCACAAGACAGGTACGATCTGATGGCTATGCAGGAGCAATCGTGGGAGCTGAGTTGAAATGGACTCTCCTGAAGATGGGTCTTAATGTGTGTTTGTGTCCATGAGGACGTTGGAATGGGGTGGTGGCCCCAGGGCTCTAAAGGATTCTAACCGGAGATTTTGAAACAACTCGAAAGAGCAAGTTTTCCATGTGGAGACAAGATTTGTTCTAATTGGTGCCTCAGGAAACCCACATATGCTGGTATTAGAACCAGGCCTCTGAGGAGAGATACATAGAAACCACAGCAATGCATCCAATTAGGTCCTAGGAGCCTCTCTGGTTCAATCTTCTTCTCTGTCGACATCTGTCTATTTTATGAAATGGAGGTAGTTGCTCAGCTGGTGTCAGACCGCTCCTGTTTGTCCGGGCGGCCTACACTATAGGGATGGCCTCGGGGACTTTGGAGGTTTCTCCTAAATTGTATGATTATGGACAATGGCATGGGCAGAATTCCTGTGGAGTGGGCAGGCACAGACCTGATGTGTGGCTCCAAGGGCCCAGCCTTGAGGGTGTGTGGGCAAGGACTGTGGGGACAGATGTCTGAAAACACAAACTCAGCTTAGGTTTTGGGACGTAGGTATGGCAGGTCCGATTTACAGACTATGAGGAGAACTTTTGGGGATATGAATAAAGGGTGAAAGTGTGACACTTGTCAGGCTTTTGCCCCTGGATTTTGTGTCAATGATGGCTGTGGAATGTCGAGGAGTCCTCGTGGGCCATGGAAGAGTCTTTCTCTCTGTGGATTTGGCCAGATCCCAATTGTTTTGGGTTAATCTGTGGGATTCAGTTTTGTTAACTAAGGTGTCCCACCAAAAGAGGGATTCCAGAGCAGAGCCCTGGACAACAAGAAATCTAACTAAAAATACGGGCCTAGGGGCATGGCAAGCCCAATATGCCTTCTAATGGTCCAGCCACTGAGAGGCCTTCATTGAGGACAGAACTCATGCTGAGGGTCACAATGCGTGTTTATGCCCTTGTGGTACTCAAGCATGGGTGGGGACTCATGGTGCATGCTTGTTTCTCCTACACTGAATGATAGTCAACATGTCAACCACATGATTTCTTGCCATGGGGAAGTATTAATTCTGATTTCTGCATGTCATTCACCCCTGGGTAGTGATTGGAGATAAGGTCTAGGTTGTGAAGTCTGAAAACCGAGGTTGGGAAGAGATGACGACCTAAGACCATGTCGGGTCCGATATGCTCAGCGTGGAGCCAGCTGTCTGGGTGTTGGTCGGGAGGTCCAAGCTTGGGCTGTGTCAGACAGGGCATTAGTGCCCAGGGTAGATTGTATAATTGGGGTACAACTGAATGCCGTGCAGGTTGATCTTTATTTGGCATTTCTGGGTAGCCCCAAGGGCAATGTTTTTCTTCTGGAAAATGCAGAGTGCTGCATTGTGGCTCCGGAATTTCCAAAGTGGATGCCTTGTGGACGGGGAGTGTGAGAACGGAAGTCTGAGAACACATGTTAGGCGTAGGTTCTGGGCGAGGGCACGGCAGGCACCCTCTGCAGATCTGAATCGGGATATCATGAATCTGAAGTCAGGGCGAGGTTCAAACCTAGGCTTAGGTTTGAATTTCTGTCCATTCTGGCCACTTTATGAAGGGGACAGCATCTCCAGTCCATGGAGGTTTACCCACAATGGGAGTTGTGAGATGCTCCAAACAACAAGGATTCCTTCTGATCAACAATTGAGACCTTTTGTATCACTCCAGTACATACCATACAGAATGACACCAGAGCAGGGATCTTAGGTGGATACATGGAAAGCCTGCCTCACATTGCAGTTGTCTCCTAGCAAATAGACAGGTTTGATATGCTGGCTCTGTCAGAGCAACCAAGGGGGCTGAGTTGAAATGGACTCTCCTGAGGATGGATGCTAATGTGGGTTTGTGTCCATGGAGACCTTGGAATGGGGCGTTGGTGCATGGGCCCTGAAGGATTCTCCTAACCGGAGGTTTTGAGACATCTCCAAAGGACAAGTTTCCCATGTGGAGACGAGATTTGTTCTGATTGGTGCCTCAGGAAACCCCCATATACTGTTATTGGAATATAGGCCTCTGAAGAGAGATAACTGGAAACCAAAGCAATGGCTCCGTTTAGAGCCTAGGGGCCTGTCCGGTTGAATCTTCTTCTCTGTGTACATCCATCTAAGGTATTAGTGGAGTTAGATGCTCAGCTGGTGTCAGATGGCCCTTGTTTGTCCCAGGCGGCCTACACTATTGTGAAGGCCTTGGGGACTTTGGAGGTTTCTCCTAATTTTATGATTATGGACAATGGAATGGGCAGAATTCCCGTGGAGAGGGAAGGCACAGTTTTGATGTGGCTCCAGGGGCCCCAGCCTGCAGGGTGTGTGCACCAGGACTGTGGAGACAGAAGTCTAAAACACAAACTCAGTTTAGGTTTAGGGACGTAGGTATGGCAGGCCCGATCTACAGACCGTGAGGAGAATTCTTCCGGATATGAAGAAAGAGAGATTGTGAGGCACTTGTTCAGGCTTTTGTTTCTGGATTTTGTGTCAACGATGGGCGTGGAATGTCCGGGAGGCCTCATGGGCCATGGACGAGTCTTCCGCTCTGTGGATTTGGCCCGATTCCAATTGTTTTGGGTCAAACTGTGGGATGGGAGGAGTCCTTTCAGTTTTGTTACCTCAGGTGTCCCACCAAAAGAGGGATTCCAAAGCCGAGCCCTGGGGAGGGGAGACTGGACAACCAGAAATCTGGTTAAAAATTGGGGCCTAGGGGCATGACAAGCCCAATATGCTGTCTTTTGGTCCAGCCACTGAGAGGCCTTACTTGAGAACTGGGCTCACGTTGAGGGTCAGAATGCATGTTTGTGAACGACTTGGTCCTCAAGCATCTGCAGGGCCTCATGGGCCACACTGGTTTCAACTACATTTTACGTTGGACAACAGGCCAACCACAAGGTTTCTTGCCATGGGGAAGGAGTTCTGATTCCTGCATCATGTTCAACCCTGGGTGGTGACTGGAGATAAGGTTTAGGTTCTGAAGCCTGAAAACCGAGGTTGGAAAGAGATGATGACCTAAGGCCATGGCGGGTCTGATGTGCTCAGTGTGTGGCTAGCTGGGTGGGTGCGAGCCAGGAGGTTCAGTCTCAGGCTGTGCCAGAAAGGGCAGTAGTGCCCAGGGCAGCCTGTATAATTGGGGTCCAGTCAAGTGGCATGCAGGTTGATCCTCATTTGGGGAATCTGGGTAGCCCCAGAGGGCAAAGTTTTTCTTCCGGAAAGCAGGCAGAGTGCTGCCTTGTAGTTCTGGAATTGCCAAACTGGAGGGCTTGTGGGCCAGGAATGTGAGGATGGAAGTTGAGAACACAAATTAGACTTACGTTTTTGGGCAAGGGCACGGCAGACACACTCTGCAGAGATGAATCAAGATGTCCTGCATCTGAAGTTAGGGCGAGGATCAGACGATCGCTCAGGTTGGAGCTTCTGTCCCTGATGGCCCCTTCATGAAGCACAGGGGGCGAAATCACGAGGCCATGGAGGTTTGCCCACGATGGGAGTTGTGAGATGCTCCAAACAGTAAAGATTCTTCTGCGGGACTATTGAGACCTGTTGGTTGGCTCCAGGACTTCCCATACAGCATAATTCTGAGAATGGTTCTAAGTATGGATGTCTGGGAAGCCTGCCTCTCATTCCAATCATCTCCTAGCGACAAGACGGGTTAGATCTGCTGGATCAGGGGGAGCAACTTAGGGGGCTGAGTTGAAATGGACTCTCCTGTGGATGGGTCCTAATGTGGGTGTGTCTCCATGGAGACCTTGGAATGAGGCGCTGGCACCGGGAACCTGAAATGTCCTTCTAACCAGAGGCTTTGAGAGAGCTCCAACATGCAAGTTTCCCATGTGTAGACGAGATTTGTTCTGATGGGTGCCTCAGGAGAAGCACTCAGCTGGTATTGGAAACCAGGCTTTTGAGGAGACATGCCTGTAAACCAAAGCTATGGAACCCATTATGGCCTGGGGTCCTGTCTGGTCAATCTTCTTCTCTGGGGACATCCATCTATGGTATGAGTGGGGGTAGATGCTCAGCTGGTGTCAGACGGCCCTTTTTTGTCCCGGACAACCTACACCATTGGTATGGCCTCAGGGAATTTGGAGGTTTCTCCTAATTTGTACGGTTTTGGATAATGGAATGGGCAGAATTCCCATGGATTGGTTAGGCACAGTCCTAATGTGTGGTTCCAGGGGCCCAGCCTGGAGGGTGTGTGGCCCAGGACTTTGAGGACAGAACTCAAAAAACACAAACTCAGCTTAGGTTTGGGAACGTAGGTATGGCACGGCCGAACTACAAATCATGAGAAGAACTCTTCAGGATATGAAGAAAGAGCGAGTCTGAGGCGCTTGGTTAGGCTTTTGTCTCTGGATTTTGTATCAGCGATGGCCCTGGAATGTCGGGGAGGCCTCAGGGGCCATGGACGAATCTTCCTCTCTGTGGATTTGGCCCTAATCCAATTCTTTTTCGTGAATCTATGGGATGGGAGGACTCCTTTAAGGTTTGCTACCTGAGGTGTCCCACCAAAAGAGGAATTCCAAAGCAGAGCCCTGGGCAAGAGTGAAGGGACAACCCGAAATATGGTTAAAAATTAGGGTCTAGGGGCATGGCAAGCCCAATATGCTGTTTCTTCATGCAGCCACTGAGAGGCCTTGCCTGAGGACCGGGCTCAGGGTGAGGGTCACAATGTGTGTTTGAGACCAATGTGGCCCTCAAGCATGGGCTGGGTCTCATGTGCCACACTGGTTTCAACTACACTGAAAGTTGGACAACATGCCAACCACGAGGTTTCTTGCCAAGGGAACGAGTTCTGATTTCTGCAACATTTTCAAACCTGGGCAGTGATTGGAGATAAGGTCAAGGTTCTGAAGCCTGAAAACCGAGGTTGGGTAGAGATGACGACCTAAGGCCATGGCGGGTCCGATGTGCTCAGTGTGCGGCCAGCTGTCTGGGTGGGGCCAGGAGTTCCAGGCTCAGGCTGTGTCAGAATGGGCAATTGTGCCCACTTCAGCCTATATATTTGGTGTACAGCCAAATGGCGTGCAGGTTGATCCTCATTTGGGGTTTCTGGGTAGCCCCAGAGGGCAATGTTCTTCTTCCAGGGAGCAGGCAGAGTGCCGCATTGTACTTCTGGATTGCCAAACTGGAGGGCTTGTGGGCCAGTAGTCTGAGGACTGAAGTCTGAGAACACAAGCTAGGCTTAGTTTTTATGGGTGAGGACATGGCAGGCACAATCTACAGACCTGAATCGAGATCTCATGCATCTGAAGTCAGGGTGAGGATCAGACGATCTTCAGGTTGGACTTTCTGTCCCTGATGGCCCCTTCATGAAGGGGGGGAATCACGAGGCCATGGGGGTTTTCGCACGATGGGAGTTGTGAGAAGCTCCAAACTACAAAGATTCTTTTCCAGGACAATTGAGACCTGTTAGTTGGCGCCAGGCCAAGGATTCCAAGCATGGTTCTGAGGATGGATGGCTAGGTACCCCACCTGGCATTCCAATTTTCTCCTAGCTACAAGAAAGGTTAGATCTGCTGGATCTGGGGGAGCAACTGAGGAGGCTGAGTTGAAATTGACTCTCCTGTGGATGTGTCCTAATATGTTTTTGTGTCTATGGAGACCTTGGAATGAAGCGGTGGCACTGGGTCCCTGATGGGTTCTTCTAAACAGAGACTTTGACACAGCTCCACCGTGCAAGTTTCCCATATGTAGATGAGATTTGTTCTGATGGGTGAGTCAAGAAACAGCCATATGCTGGTATTGAAATCCAGGCCTCTGAGGAGACATGCCTGGAAACCATAGCAATGGATCCGATTAGTGCCTAGTGGTCTGTTCATTCCTTTTTTACTCTGGGGACATCAGTCTATGGGTCTGAGTGCAGGTAGGTGCTCTGATGTGCTCAGATTGCTCCTGTTTGTCCTGGGAAGCCACCACTATTGGGATGGCCTCAGGAACTTTGGAGGTTTATCCTATTAGTAGGATTGTGGCCATTGGAATGGGTACACACAATTCCCTTGGAGAGGGAAGAACAGTCCTCAGGTTTGCTCCAGGGGCCTGAGCCTGTAGGTTGTGTAGGCCAGGGCTGTTTGGACAGTTGTCTGAAAACACAACCTCGGCTTATGTTTCGGGTCATAGGTATGGCAGGACTGATCTACAGAACATGAGAAGAACTCTTCGGGATATGAAAAAAGGGCGAGTGTGAGGCTCTTGCTCAAGTTTATCTCTGGATATCGTGTGACTCATGGTCGTGAAATTTCCGGGTAACTTCATGGGATATGGACGAGTCTTACTCTTTAGAAGGTTGGCCTCGTCCAAAGAGTTTGGTGTGTTTATGCCCTCGTCGCACTTGAGAATGGGCTGGGCCTCAGGGTGAATGCTGGTTTCTCCTACACTGAACGTTGGACAACATGCCAACCACAAGGTTTCTTGCCATGGGTAAGGAGGAGTTCTGATTTCTACATACCATCACCCCTGGGCAGTGATTGGAGAAAAGGTAGGTTCTGAAGCCTGAAAACTGAGGTATGGAAGAGATGATGTCCGAGGGCCTTGGCTGGTCTGTTGTGCTCAGTGTGTGGTCAGCTGTCTGTGTGTTAGTCAGGAGGACTGGGCTCAGGTGTGTCAGACCGTGCATTAGTGCACAGCTTAGAGTATATAATTTACGTACAGTCAAGTGGCGTGTAGGTTTATCCTCATATGATGTGCCTGGGCAGCTCATGAGGCAATATTTTTTTTCTAGAGGGCAGGCAGAGTGCTGCACAGTGGGTTCGGAATTGCCAAACTTGAGGTCTTCTGGGCCAGGAGTGTGAGGACGGAAGTCTGAGAACACAAGCTAGACTTGGGTTTCAGGTCGAGGGCACGGCAGGTACCTCGGCAGATCTGAACCAATATCTCGTGCATCTGAATTCAGGGCGAGGATCAGACATTGGCTCTGGTTGGAGTTTCTGTACATGACGGCCCATTCATGAAGGGAGTGGAATCTCTAGTCCATGGAGGTTTCCCCACGTTGGGAGTTGTGAGATGGCCCTTCAAAGATTCCTTCTGCGGGACAATTGAGACCTGTTGGACAGCTCCAGGACATCACATATGGAATGACTCGAGAGCACCATTCGAGGATGAATGCCTGGGAAGCCCGCCTCGCATTCAAATTTTCTTCTAGCAACAAGACAGTATAGATCTGATGGCTCAGCAGGGGTTACCGGGGTGGCTGAGTTTAAATGGACTTTCCGGAGGATGGGTCCTAATGTTTGTTTGTGTCCCTGAGGGCCTTGGAATGGGGCGGTGGCACCGGCACCCTGAAGTATTCTCCTAAGCCTTTGACATAGCTCCCATGCACAAGTTTCCTTGTGGAGACGAGATTTGTTCTGATGGGTGCCTCAGGAGAAGCCCTATGCTGGTATTGGAATCCAGGCTTTTGAGGAGACATGCCTGTAAACCAAAGCTATGAATCCCATTATGTCCTAGGGTCCTGCCTGGTTCAATCTTCTTCCCTGGGGACATCCATCTATGGTATGAGTGGAGGTTGATGCTCAGCTGGTGTCAGACGGCCCTTGTTTGTCCGGGACAACCTACACCATTGGGATGGCCTCAGGGACTATGGAGGGTTCTCCTAATTTGAACGGTTTGAGACAATGGCATGGGCAGAATTCCCATGGATTGGGTAGGCATAGTACTAATGTGTGGCTCCAGGGGCTCAGTCTGGAGGGTATGTGGCCCAGGAATTTGAGGACAGAAAACAAAAAACACAAACTCATCTTAGGTTTGGGAACGTAGGTATGGCAAGCCCGACCTACAAACCAGGAGAAGAACTCTTCAGGATATGAAGAAAGAGCGAGTCTGAGGCGCTTGCTCAGGCTTTTGTCTCTGGATTTTGTATCAGCGATGGCCGAGGAATGTCGGGGAGGCCTCCTGGGCCATGGACGAATCTTCCTCTCTGTGGATCTGGTCCGATCCCAATTCTTTTTCGTGAATCTGTGGGATGGGAGGACTCCTTTAAGGTTTGTTACCTGAGGTGTCCCACCAAAAGAGGAATTCCAAAGCAGAGCCCTGGGCAAGAGTGAAGGGACAACCCGAAATATGGTTAAAAATTGGGGTCTAGGGGCATGGCAAGCCCAATATGCTGTTTCTTCATGCAGCCACTGAGAGGCCTTGCCTGAGGACCTGGCTCAGGCTGAGGGTCACAATGTGTGTTTGAGACCAATGTGGCCCTCAAGCATGGGCTGGGTCTCATGTGCCACACTGGTTTCAACTACACTGAACGTTGGAGAACATGCCAACCACGAGGTTTCTTGCCAAGGGAACGAGTTCTGATTTCTGCAACATTTTCAAACCTGGGCAGTGATTAGAGATAAGGTCTAGGTACTGAAGCCTGAAAACCGAGGTTGGGAAGAGATGACGAACTAAGTCCATGGCGGTTCCAATGTGCCTAGTGTGCGGCCAGCTGTCTGGGTGGGGCCAGGAGGTCCAGCTCAGGCTGTGTCAGAGAAGGCAATGATGCCCAGATCAGCCTATATATTTGGTGTACAGCCAAATGGCGTGCAGGTTGATCTTCATTTGGGGTTTCTAGGTAGCCCCAGAGGGCAATGTTTCTCTTGGAGGGCCCACAGAGTGCTGCATTGTACTTCCGGATTGCCAAACTGGAGGGCTTGTGGGCCGGTAGTCTGAGGACGGAACTCTGAAAACACAAGCTAGGCTCAGGTTTTATGGTGAGGACATGGCAATCACAATCTACAGACCTGAATCGAGATCTCGTGCACCTGAAGTCAGGTTGAGCATCAGACGATGCCTCAGGTTTGACTTTCTGTCCCTGATGGCCCCTTCATAAAGGGGGGAAATCACGAGGCCGTGGGGGTTTTCCCACCATGGGAGTTGTGAGAAGCTCCAAACTGCAAAGATTCTACTGTGGGACAATTGAGACCAGTTGGTTCGCTCCAGGCCAACGATTCTGAGCAGGGTTCTAAGGATGGATGGCTGGGTAGCCCACCTCGCATTCCAATATTCTCCTAGCTACAAGATAGGCTAGATCTGTTGGATCTCGGGGAGCAACCGAGGAGGCTGAGTTTAAATGGACTCTCCTGTGGATGGGTCCTAATATGTTTTTGTGTCTATGGAGACTGTGGCATTAAGCGGTGGCACCAGGGCTCTGAAGGCTTCTCCTAAACAGAGGTTTGACACAGCTCCACCATGCAAGTTTCCCATGTGTAGAGGAGATTTGTTCTGATGGGTGAGTCAAGAAACAGCCATATTCTGGTATTGAAATCCAGGCCTCTGAGGAGAGATGCCTGGAAACCAAAGCAATGAATCTGATTAGTGCCTAGGGGCCTGTTGGTTTCTTTTACCTCGGGCGACATCTATCTATGGGTCAGAGTGCAGGTAGGTGCTCAGATGAACTCAGATTGCCCGTGTTTGTCCTTGGAAGCCAACACTATGGGATGGCCTCAGGGAATTTAAATGTTTATACTTTTAGTTGCATTGTCGCCATTGGAATGGGCTCACACAATTCCCTTGCGAGGGCAAGAACAGTCCTCAGGTTTGGCTTCAGGGGCCTGAGCCTATAAGGTGTGTAAGCCAGAGCTGTTTGGACAGTTGTCTGAAAACACAAACTCGACTTCTGTTTCGGGTCATAGGTAGGGCAGGACTCATCTACAGATCATGAGGAGAACATTTCGGTATGTGAAAAAAAAGCGAGTGTGAGGCTATTGCTCATGTTTTTGTCTCTGCATATCATGTCACTCATGGTCGTGAAATTTCCGGGTGACTTCATGGGAAATGGACGAGTCTTACTCTATGGGGATTTGGCCCCTTCCAAAGAGGTTGGGGTCATTCTGTGGATGGAAGAAATCGTTTTTTTTGTTGTTGTTGCTTTGTTTTGTTTCATTTTTTAACCTCCGTTGTCCCACCAAATGAGGAATTCCAGAGTAGAGCTCTGGGGAGGGGTGACTGGACAACCAGAAATCTGGTTAAAAATTGGGGCCTAGGGCTATGTCAAGCCCATTATGACATCTAGTGATCCAGGCTCTGAGAGGACTTACTAGAGGACAGGACTCACCCTGAGGGTCACAATGCATATTTATGCCCTCGTCGCACTCAAGAATAGGCGGGCCTCAGGGTGAATGCTAGTTTCTCCTACAATGAACGTTGGACAACATGCCAACCACAAGGTTTCTTGCCATGTGTAAGGAGAAGTTCTGATTTCTGCATCACACTCACCCCTGGGCAGTGATTGGAGATAAAGTCTAGTTTCTGAGGTCTGAGGTAGGGAAGAGATGATGACCTAAGGCCATGGCGGGTCTGATGTGCTCAGTGTGCGGTCAGCTGTCTGGGTGTTGGTCAGGAAGTCCGGGTTCAGGTTGTGTCAGACAGTGCATTAGTGCCCAGGTTAGACTATATAATTCGGGCAGAGTCGAGTACCGTGTAGGTTTATCTTCATATAAGGTGCCTTGGCAGCTCTTTAGGCAATATTTTTTTTCCAGAAAGCAGGCCATGTGCTGCATTGTGGGACCATATTTACCAATCATGAGGGCTTTGAGGCCAGGAGAGTGAGGTCGGAATTCTGAGAACAAAAGCTATACTTGGGCTCAGGGCAAGGGCACGGCAGGTACCCCCTGCAAATCTGAACCAATATCTCATCCATTTCAAGTCAGGGAGAGAATTAGACTTTGGCTTAGGTTGGAGTTTCTGTGCCTGACGGCCCCTTCATGAAGGGAGCGGGAATCTCGTGTCCATGGAGTTTTTCCCACGTGGGAGTTGTGGGTTGCCCCCTTCAAGAATTCCTTCTGCGGCACAATTGAGACCTTTGGGCAGCTCGAGGACATCCCATATGGAATGACTCCAGAGCACCGTTCGAGGGAGGATGCCTGGGAAGCCAGCCTCGCATTCCAATTGTCTCCTAGCAACAAGCCAGTTTAGATCTGATGGCTCTGCGGGAGCAACCGGGGTGGCTGACTTGATATGGACTTTCCTGAGGATGGGTCCTAATGTGTGTTTGTGTCCATGGGGCCTTGGAATGGGGCCGTGGCACCAGGACCCTGAAGTATTCTCCTAAGCTTTTGACATAGCTCGATGCACATGTTTCCTTGTGGAGACGAGATTTGTTCTGATTGCTGCCTCAGGAAAACCCCTATGCTGGTATTGGAATCCAGGCTTTTGAGGAGACATGCCTGTAACCAAAGCAATGGATCCGATATGGCCAGGGTCCTGTCTGGTTCAATCTTCTTCTCTGCAGACATCCATCTATGGTATGAGTGGAGGTTGATGCTCAGCTGCTATCAGACCGCGCTTGTTTGTCACGGGCGACCTGCACTATTGGGATGGCCTCAGGGATTTGGAGGGTTCTCCTAATTTTACGGTTTTGGACAATGGAAGTGGCAGAGTTCCCATGGATTGGGTAGGCACAGTCCTTATGTGTGGCTCCAGGGACCGCAGCGTGGAGGGTGTGTGGCCCAGGACTTTGAGGACAGAAGTCTGAAAACACAAACTCAGGTTAGGTTTGGAGACGTAGGTATGGCAGGCCCGATCTATAAACCATGAGAAGAACTCTTCATGATATGAAGAAAAAGCGAGTCTGAGGTGCTTGTTCAGTCTTTTGTCTCTAGATTCGGTATCAGCGATGGCCGTGGATTGTCTGGGAAACCTCATGGGCCATTGACGAATCTTCCTCTCTGTGGAATTGGGCCGATCACAATTCTTTTTCGTCAATCTGTGGAATGGGAGGTCTCCTTTCAGGTTGGTTACCTTAGGTGTCCCGCCAAAAGAGGAATTCCAAAGAAGAGCCCTGTGGAAAAGCGAAGGGACAACCCGAACTATGGGTAAAATTTGGGGCCTAGGGGCATGGCAAGCCCAATATGCTGTCTCTTCATCCAGCAACTGAGAGGCCTTACCTGAGGACTGGGATCAGGCTGAGGGTCACAATGTGTGTTTGTGACCAATGTGGCCCATAAACATGGGCGGGGCATCATGGGCCACACTGGTTTCAACTACACTGAACATTGGAAAACATGCCAACCACATGGTTTCTAGCCACGGGGAAGGAGTTGTGATTTCTGCATCACTTACAAGCCTGGGCAGTGATTGGAGATAAGGTCTAGGTTCTGAAACTTGAGAATCGAGGTTGGGAAGTGATGAGGACCTAAGGACATGGCTCGTCAGGCGTGCTCAGTGTTCGACCAGCTTTCTGGGTGGGGCCAGGAAGTCCAGGCTCAGGCTGTGTAGAAAGGGCAATAGTGCCCATGTCAGCCCATATATTTGGGGTACAGTCGAATGGCGTGCAGGTTGATCCTCATTTGGAGTTTCTGGGTAGCCCCACAGGGCAATGTTTTTCTTCCTGAAGGCTGGAAGAGTGCTGCATTATAGTTCTGGTTTGCAAACTGGAGGCTTGTGGGCCAGTAGTCTGAAGACAGAAATCTGAGAACAGAAGCTAGGCTTAGGTTTCTGGGTGAGGACAAGGCAGGAACAATCTACAGACCTGAATCGAGATCTCGTGCTTCTGAAGTCAGGGCGAGGATCAGAAGATCGCTCAGGTTGGTGTTTCTGTCCCTGATGGCCCCTTCATGAAGGGGCAGGGGGGTCAAGAGGCCGTGGGGGTTTTCCCACGATGTTAGTTGTGAGAAGCTCCAAACTGCAAAGATTCTTGTGCAGGACAATTGAGACATGTTGGTTGGCTCCAGGCCAACGATTCCGAGCAGGGTTCTAAGGATGGATGCCTGGGTAGCCCACCTTGCATTCCAATTGTGTCCTAGCAACAAGACAGGTTATATCTGCTGGATTTGGGCGAGCAATATGGATCTGAGTTGAAATGGACTCTCCTGTGGATGGATCCTAATATGTTTTTGTGTCTATGGAGACCTTGGAATGAAGCGGTGGCACTGGGGTCCTGAAGGGTTTTTTCAAACAGAGGCTTTGACACAGCTCCAACGTGCAAGTTTCCCATATGTAGATGAGATTTTTTATGACGGATGAGTCAGGAAACAGCCATATGCTGGTATTGAAATCCAGGCCTCTGAGGAGAGATGACTGGATACCACAACAATGAATCCGAATAGTGCCTAGGGGCCTGTTCGTACCTTTTTACCTCTGGGAACATCAGTCTATGCGTCTGAGTGCATGTAGGTTCTCAGTTGGGCTCAGATTGCCCGAGTTTGTCCTGGGAAGCCACCACTATTGGGATGGCCTCAGGGAGTTTGCAGGTTTATCCTATTAGTAGGGTTGTGGCCATTGGAATGGGCACATACAATTCCCTTGGAGAGGGCAAGTATAGTCCTCAGGTTTGGCTCCAGGGGCCTGAGCCTGTAGGGTGTGTAGGCAGAGCTGTTTGGACAGTCGTCTGAAAACACAAACACGGCTTATGTTTCAGGTCATAGGTATGGCAGGATTGATCTACAGACCATGAGGAGAACTCTTCGGGATATGAATAAGGGGCTAGTGTGAGGCTCGTGCTCAAGTTTTTGTCTCTGGATATCGTGTCACTCATGGTCGTGAAATTCCCTGGTGACTTCATGGGAAATGGACGAGTCTTACACTCTGGGGGTTTGGCCCCGTCCAAAGAGTTTGGGGTCATTCTGTGGGATGGAAGAAGTCCGTTTTGTTGTTGTTGTTGATTTGCCATGTTTTGTTTTTTAACCTCAGGTGTCCCACCAAATGAGGGATTCCAGAGTAGAGCCCTGGGGAGGGCCGAACGGACAACCAGAAATCTGGTTAAAAATTGTGGCCTAGGGACATGTCAAGCCCATTATGACATCTAATGGTCGAGCCACTGAGAGGACTTACTAGAGGACAGGACTCACGCTGAGGGTCACAATGCGTGTTTATGCCCACTTCGAAAACAAGAATGGGCAGGGCCTCATGGTGAATCCTGGTTTCTCCTACACTGAACGTTGGACAACATGCCAACCACAAGGTTTCTTGCCATGGGTAAGGAAGAGTTCTGATTTCTGCATCACAGGCACCCCTGGGCAGTGATTGGAGATAAGGTCTAGGTACTGAAGCCTAAAAACTGAGGTAGGGAAGAGATGATGACCTAAGGCCATGGCGGGTCTGATGTGCTCAGTGTGCGGTCAGCTGTCTGGGTGTTGGTCAGGAGGTCCGGGCTCAGGTTGTGTCAGACAGTGCATTAGTGCCCAGGTTAGACTATATAATTTGGGTACAGTCAAGTGCCATGTAGATTTATCCTCATATAAGTTGTCTGGGCAGCTCATTAGGCAAAATTTGTTTTCTAGAGGGCAGGCTGAGTGCTTCATTGTCAGTCCGGAATTGCTAAACTTGAGGGCTTCATGTAGAGGAGTGTGAGGACGGAAGTCTGAGAACACAAGCTAGACTTGGGTTTCAGGGCGAGGACACGGCAGGTACCACTGTAGATCTGAACCAATATCTCATGCATCTGAAGTCAAGGCGAGGATCAGACGTTGGCTCAGGTTGGAGTTTCTGTGCATGACGGACCCTTCATGAAGGGAGCGGAATCTCAAGGCCATGGAGTTTTTCCCACGTTGGGAGTTGTGGGACGCCCCCATCAAGATTTCCTTCTGCGGGACAATTGAGACCTGTTGGGCAGCTTCAGGACATCCCATATGGAATGACTCCAGGGCACTGTTCGAGGATGGATGCCTGGGAAGCCGGCCTCGCATTCCAAATGTCTCCCAGCAACAAGACAGTTTAGATCTGATGGCTCTGCGGGAGCAACCGGGGTGGCTGACTTGAAATGGACTTTCCTGAGGATGGGTCCTAATGTGTGTTTGTGTCCATGAGGGCCTTAAAAAGGGGCGGTGGCACCGGGACCCTGAAGTATTCTCCTAAGCTTTTGACATAGCTCGATGCACAAGGTTCCTTGTGGAGACGAGATTTGTTTTGATGGGTGCCTCAGGAAAACTTCTATGCTGGTATTGGAATCCAGGCTTTTGAGGAGACATGCCTGTAATCCAAAGCAATGTATCCTATTATGGCCTAGGGTCCTGTCTGGTTCAATCTTCTTGTGAGGGGACATCCATCTATGGTATGAGTGGAGTAGATGCTCAGCAGGTGTCAGACCGCCCTTGTTTGTCCCGGGCGACCTGCACTATTGGGTTGGCCTCAGGGATTTGTAGGGTTCTCCACATTTTACTGTATTGGACAATGGCATCGGCAGAATTCCCATGGATTGGGTTGGCACAGTCCTAATGTGTGACTCCAGGGGCCCCAGCCTGGAGGGTGTGTGGCCCAGGACTTTGAGGACAGAAGTCTGAAAACACAAACACAGCTTAGGTTTGGGGAAGTAGGTATGGCAGGCCCGATCTATAAACCATGAGAAGAACTCTTCCGGATTTGAGGAGAGAGCGAGTCTGAGGCGCTTGCTCAGGATTTTGTCTCTGGATTTTGTATCAGAGATGGCCGTGGAATGTCGGGGAGGCCTCATGGGCCATGGACGAATTTTCCTCTCTGTGGATTTGGCCCGATCCCAATTGTTTTTCGTCAATCTGTGGAATGGGAGGACTCCTTTCAGGTTTGTTACCTCAGGTGTCCCGCCAAAAGAGTAATTCCATGGAATTACTCCCAGCATATGGGAAAACATGCCAACCACTAGGTTTTTGTTTTTTGTTTTTTTACCTAAGGTGGACCACCAAAAGAGGGATTCCAGAGCAGAGTCGTGGGTGGGGGCAACTGCACAACCATAACTCTGGTTAATATTGGGACCTAAGAACATGGCAAGCCCCATATGTGGGCTCTTGGTCCAGACACTGAGAGGCCTTCCTTGAGGATAGGTCTCACACTGAGTTTCACAATGTGTTTTTGTGCCCAAGGAGCCCCTCAAGACAAGGCGTGGCCTAATGTACCATGCTGGTTTCTCCTACACTGAACGTTGCACAGTATGGGAACCACAAGTTTTCTGGCAATGGGGAAGATGGAGTTCTAATTTCTGCAACACTTTCACTCCTGGACTGTGATTGGATTTAAGGTCTAGGTTCTGAAGCCTGAAAACTGAGGTTGGGAAGAGATGAAGCCCTAAGTCCATGGTGTGTCTG
The DNA here is from genome assembly GCF_964662115.1 of Mustela nivalis. Lineage (NCBI taxonomy): Eukaryota > Metazoa > Chordata > Mammalia > Carnivora > Mustelidae > Mustela > Mustela nivalis. The sequence continues at coordinate 115,246 of NW_028136022.1, read as the reverse complement.
ATGTGCTCAGTGTTCGGCCAGCTGTTGAGTGTGGGTTGGGAGGTGCAGGCTCAGGCTGTGGCAGACAGGGAATTAGTGCCCAGGCTAGTCTGCATCATTGGGTGCAGTCGAGTTTCGTGCAGGATAGTACGCATTTGTGGTTAATGGGTAGCCCCAGAGGGCAACGTTTTTCTTCTGGAGGGAAGACACAGTGCCACATAGTGTCTCCAGAATTCCCAAACTGGAAGGCTTGTGGGCCAGGAGTGTGAGGAAAAAATTCTGAGAACACAAGCCAGACTTAGATTTCGGGGTGAGGGTACGGCAGGCACCCTCTGCAGAGATGATTTGAGATCCCGTATACCTGAAGACAGAGCTAGGATCAGACGTTGGCTTAGATCGGAGTCTCTGTCCATGAAGGCCCCTTCATGAAGGGGAGGGTGTCACGAGGACATGGAGGTTTTCCCACGATGGGAATTGTGAGATGCTCCAAACCACAATGATTCCTTCTGTGGGACAGTCGAGACCTGTTGGATGGCTCCAGGACATCCCATAAGGAAATTATCCAGAGCAGGGTTCTAAGGATGGATGCGTGGGCAGCCTGCCTCCCATTCCAGGTGTCTCATAGAGCCAAGGCAAGTTCGATCTGCTGGATCAGGGGAGCAACCGAGGCGGGTGTTTTGAAATGGGTGAGTTGAGGATGGGACATAATGTGCATTTGTGTCCATGTAGACCTTGGAATGGGGTGCTTTATCCGGGGCCTTGAGGGATGTTCATAACCGGAGGTTTTGATGGAGCTCTAAAGAGTATGTTTCCTATGTAGAGAAGAGAATTGTTTTGATGAGTGCCTAAGTAATCTCCCATATGCTGGTATTGGAAACCAGGCCTCTGAGGAGAGATGACTGGAATCAAAAGCAATGGATCTGGTTAGGACATAAGTGCCTGTCAAGTTCAATCTAATTCTATGGGGATATCTGTCTCTGGGTCTGAGTGGTGGTAGTTTCCTAACTTGTGAAAGATTATCCCTGTTTGTCCTGGGCAGCCAACACAATTCAGATGGCCTGGGGGAGTTTGGAGGATTCTCCTAATCAATAGGGTTGTGGCCAATGGAAAAGGCAGAATTCCCCTGGAGAGGGAAGCCACAGTCCTGTGGTGTGGCTCCAGGGGCCCCAGCTTGGATGGTGTGTAGGCCAGGCCTGTGGGGACAGAATTCTGAAAAGACAAACTCAGCTTAGGTTTGGGGATGTATGTATGAAGGCTCGATCTACAGACCGTGAGAATTTTCCGGGCTATAAACAAAGGGCGAGTATGTGGCGCTTGGTCAGGCTTTTGTCTCTGGATTTTGTGTCAAAGGTGGCCGTGGAATTTCGGGATGTCCTCAAGGGCCATGGACAATTCTTTTTCTGGTGATATGGCCTGATCCCAAGTGGTTGGGAACATTCTGTGGATTGGAAGAGTCCTTGCTGTATATATATATATATATATATATATATATATTTTTTTTTTTTTTTACCTCAGGTGTCCCACCAAAGAGGGATTCCAGAGTAGAGCCCTGAGTAGGGGTGACTAGACATCTCGAACTCTTGTTGATATTGGGGGACTAGGGGCTTGGCAAGCCCCATATGTGGGCTGTTGTTCCAGTCACTAAGAGGCTTTACATGAGGATAGGGCTCACGCTGAGGGTCACAATGTGTTTTTGTGCAAATTTGGCCCTCAGGGATAGGTGGGGCCTGTTACTCCATGCTGCTTTCTCCTACAATGAACATTGGACAACATGCCAACCACTAGGTTTCTTGCCAAGGCGAAGGAGAATTTCTGATTCTTGCATCACGTTCACTCCTGAGCAGTGAGTGGAGATAAGGTTTAGGTTCTGAAGGTGAAAACTGAGGTTGGGTAGAGATGATGGCCTAAAGCCATTGTGGGTGTGATATGCTCTGTGTACGGCCAGCTGTCTGGGTTTTGGACTGGAGGTCTGCCCTCAGGCTGTGTCAGACAGGGCTTTAGTGCACAGGCTAGACTGTATAATTTGGGTATGGTCGAGTGGCATGCAGGTTGTTACTCATTTGGCGTTTCTGGTTAGCCCTATAGGGCAACATTTTTCTTCTGGAGGGCAGGCAGAGTGCTGCATTGTGTCTCCAGAATTGCCAAACTGGAGGGGTGTGGCCAGGATTGTGAGGAAGGAAGACTGAAAACACAAGCTAGCACGAGTTTTGGGGCCAAGAGCATGGCAGGCCCACTCTGCAGAGGCTGAATCGAGATCTCCTGCAGGTGAGGTCAGGGCGAGTATCAGATGTGGCCTCAAGCTGGAGTTTGTGTCCATGACGGTCCCTTCCTGAAGGGGGTGGGGGCGTCATGAGGCCAGGGAGGTTTCCCTACGCTGGGAGTTGTGAGTTGCTCCAAACTTCAAAGTTTCCTTCTTCAGGACAGTCGAGAACTATTGGATGGTTCCAGGATGCCCCATACAGAAAGACTCCAGAGCATGGCCCTAAGCATGGATGTAAAAAACGCCAACTCACCTTCCCATTGCCTGGTCAAGACAAGGCACGCTCAATCTGCAGGCTCTTGGGTGAGCTACCCAGATGGCTGAGTTTAAATGGACTCTCCTGAGGATGAGTCATAATGTGGGTTGGTGGCCATGGAGACCTTGGAATGTGGCAGTAGCTAAGGGACTCTGCAGGATTCTCCAACCCGAAGGGCTTGACACAACTCCAACAAGGAAGCTACCATTGTGGAGATGAGAGGTCTTCTGTCTGGTGCCTCAGGAAAGCCCTGTATGCTGGTCTTCGAACCCAGGCCTCTGAGGAGTGATACCTGGACACCAAAGCAAGAGTTCATAATAGGGCCTAGGGGCCTGTCTGGTTCAATCTTCTGTCTCTGCGGATATCTGTCTGTGTGTCTGCATGGAGGTAGTAGTTGCTCAGCTTGTGTCATAATGCCCCTATTTGTCCAGTGCGGCTTGCGGTAGTGGGATGTCCTTGGGGACCTTGAGGTTTCTACTATTTTGTAGAGTTGTGGCCAATGGAATGGGCAGTTTCTTAGGAGAGAGCAGGCACAGTTCTGTGGTGTGGCTCCAGAGACCCCAGCCTGGAGGCTGTATGGGCCATGGCTGTGCAGACAGACATCCAAAAACCCTTACTCAGCTCAGGTTTGGGGCCGAGGTTACGGCAGGCCTGATCTACAGTCCATGAGGGGAGCTCTCTGGATATGAAAGAAGGGTGAGAGGGAGGCAGTCGCTCAGGCTTTTGTCTCTGGATGTTTTGTCCACAATGACCGTTTAATGTAGGAGTTGCCTCACGGGTCGTAGAAGTCTCCATCTCTGGTAGTTTGTCCAGCCCCCAAGAGTTTGGGGTCATTCTGTGGGAAGGGAAGTGTCCTGTTTTCTGCTTCATGTGTCCCCCCATTAGAGGGATTCTAGAGCATAGCAGTGGGTACTGACAACTGGAATAATCGCCCTCTGGTTAAGCCTGGGGGCCTATGGATATGACAAGCCCCATATGCAGGATCTTGGTCCAGCCACTGAGAGGCGTTACTTTAATACGGGACTCACGCTGCAGGTCACAATGCATGTCTGTGCCCTAGGCGGCCCTCAAGCACTGGCGTGGCCTTTCGGACAATGCAGGTTTTCCCACATTGAACGTTGGACAACATGCCAACCACAAGGTTTCTGGCCATGGGGAAGGAGGAATTCTAATTTCTGCATCACGTTCACCCCTGGGCAGTGATTGGAGATAAGGTCTAGGTTCTGAAGCCTGAAAATCGAGGTTGGGAAGAGATGACGACCTACACCCATAATGGGTCCTATGTGTCCAGGTTGGGGCCAGCTGTCTGGGTGTCGTTTGGGATGTCTTGTCTCAGGCTGTGCCAGACAGGGCATTAGTATACAGGGTGGGCTGTATAATTGCTTTACAATCGAGTGGCATGCATTAGAAAATCATTTGGGGTTTCTTATTAGCAGCATAGGGCAAAGTTTTTCTTCTGGAGGGCAGGCAGAGTGCTGCATTGTGGCTTCGGAATTCCCAAACTGGAGGGATTGTGGGTCAGGAGAGTGAGGACGGAAGTCTGAGAACACAAGCTAGGCTTTGTTTTGGGGCAAGGACATGGCAGGCACACTCTGAAGAGCTGAATTGAGATCTCATGCGTCTGAAGTCAGGTCGAGGTTCAGACTTTGGCTCAGGTTTGAGTTTCTGTCCGTGTTGGCCCCTTCAGGAAGGGGGGGCATTATGAGGCCATGGGGGTTTTCCCACTTTTGGAGTTGTGAGATGCTCCAAACCGCAAGGATTCCTTCTGTGGGACAATTAAGATTTGTTGGATGGCTCCAGGACGTCTTATAAGGTACTTTTCCAGAACAGGGTTCTAAGTATGGATGCCTGGGCAGCCAGTCTCACATTCCAATTGTCTCCTAGCAACAAGAAACGTTTGATATGCTGGCTTGGGGTAGCAACAGAGGGGGCTGAGTTGAAATGGACTTTCCTGAGGATGGTCTTAATGGTGGTTTGAGTCCATGGAGACCTTGGTATGGGGCAGTGGCACCAGGGCCCTGAAGGATTCTCCTAACCAGAGGTTATGACAAAGCTCCAATGAGCAAGTTTTCCATGGGGAGACGAGATTTGTTCTTATTGGTGCCTCAGGAAACCACCATATGCTGGTATTGGAAACGAGGCCTCTGAGGAGAGATGCCTGGAAACCAAAGCAATGGATCTGATTAGGGCCTAGGGGCCTCTCCGGTTCAATATTCTTCTCTGGGGACATCTGTTGTCTGAGTGGAGGTAGTTGCTCAGCTGGTTTGAGATCACCCCTGTTTGTCATGGGTGGCCTACACTATTGGGATGGCCTCGGTGACTTTGGAGGTTTTTCCTAATTTGCAAGGTTATGGCCAATGGAATGGGAAGAATTCCCTTGAAAGGGAAGCACAGTCCTGAGGTGTGGCTCCAGGGACCCAAGTGTGGAGCGTGTGTGGTCCAGGGCTATTTGGACAAAAGTCTGAAAACACAAACTCCACTTAGGTTGTGGGATGTAGGTATGGCCGGCCCGATCTATAGACCGTGAGGAGACCTCTTCGGGATATGAACAAAGGGCGAATGTGATGTGCATGCTCATGCTTTTTTTTTTTTTTTTTCTGGAAATGTGTCACCGATTGTCATGGAATGTTGGGGTGTCCTCATGGGCCATTGATGAGGCTCCCATTCTGGGGATTTCACCCGATCCCAAGAGTTTGGGGTCATTCTGTGGGAATGGAGGGGGCCTTTGTGTTTTTTTTTGTTTATTTTTTTTTAACCTCAGGTGGACCACCAAAAGAGGGATTCCCGAGCAGAGTCGTGGGTGGGGGCAACTGCACAACCAGACCTCTGGTTAACATTGGGACCTAAGAACATGGCAAGCCCCTTATGTGGGCTCTTGGTCCAGACACTGAGAGGCCTTGCTTGAGGATAGGTCTCATACTGAGTTTCAAAATGTGTTTTTGTGCCCAAGGAGCCCCTCAAGTCAGGGCGTGGCCTAATGTACCATGCTGGTTTCTCCTACACTGAACGTTGCACAATATGGGAACCACAAGTTTTCTGGCAATGGGGAAGATGGAGTTCTAATTTCTGCAACACTTTCACTCCTGGACTGTGATTGGATTTAAGGTCTAGGTTCTGAAGCCTGAAAACTGAGGTTGGGAAGAGATGAAGCCCTAAGGCCATGGTGTGTCTGATGTGCTCAGTGTTCGGCCAGCTGTTGAGTGTGGGTTGCGAGGTGCAGGCTCAGGCTGTGGCAGACAGGGTATTAGTGCCCAGGCTAGACTGTATCATTGGGGTGCAGTCGAGTTTCGTGCAGGATGGTACTCATTTGTGGTTACTGCGTAGCCCCAGAGGGCAACGTTTTTCTTCTGGAGGGAAGACACAGTGCCACATAGTGACTCCAAAATTCCCAAACTGGAAGGCTTGTGGGCCAGGAGTGTGAGAAAAAAATTCTGAGAACACAAGCCAGACTTAGATTTCGGGGTGAGGGGACGGCAGGCACCCTCTGCAGAGATGATTCGAGATCCCATATACCTGAAGACAGAGCTAGGATCAGACGTTTTCTTAGGTCGGAGTTTCTGTCCATGACGGCCCATTCATGAAGGGGAGGGTGTCACGAGGACATGGAGGTTTTCCCACGATGGGAATTGTGAGATGCTCCGAACCACAATAATTCCTTCTGTGGGACAGTCGAGACATGTTGGATGGCTCCAGGACATCCCATAAGGAAGTTATCCAGAGCAGGGTTCTAAGGATGGATGCGTGGGCAGCCTGCCTCCCATTCCAGGTGTCTCATAGAGCCAAGGCAAGTTCGATCTGCTGGATCTAGGGGAGCAACCGAGGCGGGTGTTTTGAAATGGGTGAGTTGAGGATGGGTCATAATGTGCATTTGTGTCCATGTAGACCTTGGAATGGGGTGCTTGATCCGGGGCCTTGAGGGATGTTCATAACCGGAGGTTTTGATGGAGCTCTAAAGAGTATATTTCCTATGTAGAGAAGAGAATTGTTTTGATGAGTGCCTAAGGAATCTCCCATATGCTGGTATTGGAAACCAGGCCTCTGAGGAGAGATGACTGGAATCAAAAGCAATGGATCTGATTAGGGCCTAAGTGCCCGTCCAGTTCAATCTTATTCTATGGGGATATCTGTCTCTGGGTCTGAGTGGAGGTGGTTTCCTAACTTGTGTAAGATCATCCCTGTGTGTCCTGGGCAGCCAACACAATTCGGATGGCCTGGGGGAGTTTGGAGGATTCTCCTAATCTATAGGGTTGTGGCCAATGGAAAAGGCAGAATTCCCCTGGAGCGGGAAGCCACAGTTTGTGGTGTGGCTCCAGGGGCCCCAGCTTGGATGGTGTGTTGGCCAGCACTGTGGGGACAGAAGTCTGAAAACACAAGCTCAGCTTAGGTTTGGGGATGTATGTATGAAGGCTCGATCAACAGACCGTGAGAATTTTCCGGGCTATGAACAAAGGGCGAGTATGTGGCGCTTGCTCAAGGTTTTGTCTCTGGATTTTGTGTCAATGGTGGCCGTGGAATGTCGGGGTGTCCTCAAGGGCCATAGACAATTCTTTCTCTGGTCATTTGGCCTGATCCAAAGTGGTTGGGATCATTCTGTGGATGGGAAGAGTCCTTTCTGTATTTTTTTTTTTTTTTACCTCAGGTGTCCCACCAAAGAGGGATTCCAGAGTAGAGCCCTGAGTAGGGGTGACTAGACCTCTCGAACTCTGGTTGAGATTGGGGGACTAGGGGCTTGGCAAGCCCCATATGCGTGCTGTTGTTCCAATTACTAACAGGCTTTACATGAGGATAGGGCTCACGCTGAGGGTCACAATGTGTGTTTGTGCAAATTGTGGCCCTCAGGGATAGGTGGGGCCTCATAGTCCATGCTGCTTTCTCCTACAATGAACATTGGACAACATGCCAACCACTAGGTTTCTTGCCAAGGCGAAGGAGAATTTCTGATTCTTGCATCACGTTCACTCCTGAGCAGTGAGTGGAGATAAGGTTTAGGTTCTGAAGGTGAAAACTTAGGTTGGGTAGAGATGATGGTCTAAAGCCATTGTGGGTGTGATATGCTCTGTGTACGGCCAGCTGTCTGGCTGTTGGACTGGAGGTCTGCCCTCAGGCTGTGTCAGACAGGGCTTTAGTGCACAGGCTAGACTGTATAATTGGGGTATGGTTGAGTGGCATGCAGGTTGTTACTCATTTGGCGTTTCTGGTTAGCCCTATAGGGCAACATTTTTCTTCTGGAAGGCAGGCAGAGTGCTGCATTGTGTCTCCAGAATTGCCAAACTGGAGGGCTGTGGCCAGGATTGTGAGGAAGGAAGACTGAAAACACAAGCTAGCACGAGTTTTGGGGCCAAGAGCATGGCAGGCCCACTCTGCAGAGGCTGAATCGAGATCTCCTGCAGGTGAGGTCAGGGCGAGTATCAGATGTTGCCTCAAGCTGGAGTTTGTGTCCATGACGGCCCCTTCCTGAAGGGGGTGGGGGCGTCATGAGGCCAGGGAGGTTTCCCTACGCTGGGTGTTGTGAGCTGCTCCACACTTCAAAGTTTCCTTTTTCAGGAGAGTCGAGTACTATTGGATGGTTCCAGGATGCCCCATACAGAAAGACTCGAGAGCAGGGCCCTAAGCATGGATGCCGAGAAACGCCAACTCACCTTCCCATTGCCTGGTCGAGACAAGGCACGCTCAGTCTGCGGGCTCTTGGGTGAGCTACCCAGAAGGCTGAGTTTAAATGGACTCTCCTGAGGATGAGTCATAATGTGGGTTGGTGGCCATGGAGACATTGAAATTTGGCAGTTACTAAGGGACTCTGCAGGATTCTCCAACCCGAAGGGCTTGACACAACTCCAACAAGGAAGCTTCCATTGTGGAGATGAGAGGTCTTCTGTCTGGTGCCTCAGGAAAGCCCTGTATGCTGGTCTTCGAACCCAGGCCTCTGAGGAGTGATACCTGGACACCAAAGCAAGAGTTCATAATAGGGCCTAGGGGCCTGTCTGGTTCAATCTTCTGTCTCTGCGGATATCTGTCTGTGTGTCTGCATGGAGGTAGTAGTTGCTCAGCTTGTGTCATAATGCCCCTATTTGTCCAGTGCGGCTTGCGGTAGTGGGATGTCCTTGGGGACCTTGAGGTTTCTACTATTTTGTAGAGTTGTGGCCAATGGAATGGGCAGTTTCTTAGGAGAGAGCAGGCACAGTTCTGTGGTGTGGCTCCAGAGACCCCAGCCTGGAGGCTGTATGGGCCATGGCTGTGCAGACAGACATCCAAAAACCCTTACTCAGCTCAGGTTTGGGGCCGAGGTTACGGCAGGCCTGATCTACAGTCCATGAGGGGAGCTCTCTGGATATGAAAGAAGGGTGAGAGGGAGGCAGTCGCTCAGGCTTTTGTCTCTGGATGTTTTGTCCACAATGGCCGTTTAATGTAGGAGTTGCCTCACGGGTCGTAGAAGTCTCCATCTCTGGTAGTTTGTCCAGCCCCCAAGAGTTTGGGGTCATTCTGTGGGAAGGGAAGTGTCCTGTTTTCTGCTTCATGTGTCCCCCCATTAGAGGGATTCTAGAGCATAGCAGTGGGTACTGACAACTGGAATACTCGCCATCTGGATAAGCCTGGGGGCCTATGGATATGACAAGCCCCATATGCAGGATCTTGGTCCAGCCACTGAGAGGCGTTACTTTAATACGGGACTCACGCTGCAGGTCACAATGCATGTCTGTGCCCTAGGCGGCCCTCAAGCACTGGCGTGGCCTTTCGGACAATGCAGGTTTTCCCACATTGAATGTTGGACAACATGCCAACCACAAGGTTTCTGGCCATGGGGAAGGAGGAATTCTAATTTCTGCATCACGTTCACCCCTGGGCAGTGATTGGAGATAAGGTCTAGGTTCTGAAGCCTGAAAATTGAGGTTGGGAAGAGATGACGACCTACACCCATAATGGGTCCTATGTGTCCAGGTTGGGGCCAGCTGTCTGGGTGTCGTTTGGGATGTCTTGTCTCAGGCTGTGCCAGACAGGGCATTAGTATACAGGGTGGGCTGTATAATTGCTTTACAATCGAGTGGCATGCATTAGAAAATCATTTGGGGTTTCTTATTAGCAGCATAGGGCAAAGTTTTTCTTCTGGAGGGCAGGCAGAGTGCTGCATTGTGGCTTCGGAATTCCCAAACTGGAGGGATTGTGGGTCAGGAGAGTGAGGACGGAAGTCTGAGAACACAAGCTAGGCTTTGTTTTGGGGCAAGGACATGGCAGGCACACTCTGAAGAGCTGAATTGAGATCTCATGCGTCTGAAGTCAGGTCGAGGTTCAGACTTTGGCTCAGGTTTGAGTTTCTGTCCGTGTTGGCCCCTTCAGGAAGGGGGGGCATTATGAGGCCATGGGGGTTTTCCCACTTTTGGAGTTGTGAGATGCTCCAAACCGCAAGGATTCCTTCTGTGGGACAATTAAGATTTGTTGGATGGCTCCAGGACGTCTTATAAGGTACTTTTCCAGAACAGGGTTCTAAGTATGGATGCCTGGGCAGCCAGTCTCACATTCCAATTGTCTCCTAGCAACAAGAAACGTTTGATATGCTGGCTTGGGGTAGCAACAGAGGGGGCTGAGTTGAAATGGACTTTCCTGAGGATGGTCTTAATGGTGGTTTGAGTCCATGGAGACCTTGGTATGGGGCAGTGGCACCAGGGCCCTGAAGGATTCTCCTAACCAGAGGTTATGACAAAGCTCCAATGAGCAAGTTTTCCATGGGGAGACGAGATTTGTTCTTATTGGTGCCTCAGGAAACCACCATATGCTGGTATTGGAAACGAAGCCTCTGAGGAGAGATGCCTGGAAACCAAAGCAATGGATCTGATTAGGGCCTAGGGGCCTCTCCGGTTCAATATTCTTCTCTGGGGACATCTGTTGTCTGAGTGGAGGTAGTTGCTCAGCTGGTTTGAGATCACCCCTGTTTGTCATGGGCGGCCTACACTATTGGGATGGCCTCGGTGACTTTGGAGGTTTTTCCTAATTTGCAAGGTTATGGCCAATGGAATGGGAAGAATTCCCTTGAAAGGGAAGCACAGTCCTGAGGTGTGGCTCCAGGGACCCAAGTGTGGAGCGTGTGTGGTCCAGGGCTATTTGGACAAAAGTCTGAAAACACAAACTCCACTTAGGTTGTGGGATGTAGGTATGGCCGGCCCGATCTATAGACCGTGAGGAGACCTCTTCGGGATATGAACAAAGGGCGAATGTGATGTGCATGCTCATGCTTTTTTTTTTTTTTTTCTGGAAATGTGTCACCGATTGCCATGGAATGTTGGGGTGTCCTCATGGGCCATTGATGAGGCTCCCATTCTGGGGATTTCACCCGATCCCAAGAGTTTGGGGTCATTCTGTGGGAATGGAGGGGGCCTTTGTGTTTTTTTTTGTTTATTTTTTTTTAACCTCAGGTGGACCACCAAAAGAGGGATTCCCGAGCAGAGTCGTGGGTGGGGGCAAATGCACAACCAGACCTCTGGTTAACATTGGGACCTAAGAACATGGCAAGCCCCTTATGTGGGCTCTTGGTCCAGACACTGAGAGGCCTTGCTTGAGGATAGGTCTCATACTGAGTTTCAAAATGTGTTTTTGTGCCCAAGGAGCCCCTCAAGTCAGGGCGTGGCCTAATGTACCATGCTGGTTTCTCCTACACTGAACGTTGCACAATATGGGAACCACAAGTTTTCTGGCAATGGGGAAGATGGAGTTCTAATTTCTGCAACACTTTCACTCCTGGACTGTGATTGGATTTAAGGTCTAGGTTCTGAAGCCTGAAAACTGAGGTTGGGAAGAGATGAAGCCCTAAGGCCATGGTGTGTCTGATGTGCTCAGTGTTCGGCCAGCTGTTGAGTGTGGGTTGCGAGGTGCAGGCTCAGGCTGTGGCAGACAGGGTATTAGTGCCCAGGCTAGACTGTATCATTGGGGTGCAGTCGAGTTTCGTGCAGGATGGTACTCATTTGTGGTTACTGCGTAGCCCCAGAGGGCAACGTTTTTCTTCTGGAGGGAAGACACAGTGCCACATAGTGACTCCAAAATTCCCAAACTGGAAGGCTTGTGGGCCAGGAGTGTGAGAAAAAAATTCTGAGAACACAAGCCAGACTTAGATTTCGGGGTGAGGGGACGGCAGGCACCCTCTGCAGAGATGATTCGAGATCCCATATACCTGAAGACAGAGCTAGGATCAGACGTTTTCTTAGGTCGGAGTTTCTGTCCATGACGGCCCATTCATGAAGGGGAGGGTGTCACGAGGACATGGAGGTTTTCCCACGATGGGAATTGTGAGATGCTCCGAACCACAATAATTCCTTCTGTGGGACAGTCGAGACATGTTGGATGGCTCCAGGACATCCCATAAGGAAGTTATCCAGAGCAGGGTTCTAAGGATGGATGCGTGGGCAGCCTGCCTCCCATTCCAGGTGTCTCATAGAGCCAAGGCAAGTTCGATCTGCTGGATCTAGGGGAGCAACCGAGGCGGGTGTTTTGAAATGGGTGAGTTGAGGATGGGTCATAATGTGCATTTGTGTCCATGTAGACCTTGGAATGGGGTGCTTGATCCGGGGCCTTGAGGGATGTTCATAACCGGAGGTTTTGATGGAGCTCTAAAGAGTATATTTCCTATGTAGAGAAGAGAATTGTTTTGATGAGTGCCTAAGGAATCTCCCATATGCTGGTATTGGAAACCAGGCCTCTGAGGAGAGATGACTGGAATCAAAAGCAATGGATCTGATTAGGGCCTAAGTGCCCGTCCAGTTCAATCTTATTCTATGGGGATATCTGTCTCTGGGTCTGAGTGGAGGTGGTTTCCTAACTTGTGAAAGATCATCCCTGTGTGTCCTGGGCAGCCAACACAATTCGGATGGCCTGGGGGAGTTTGGAGGATTCTCCTAATCTATAGGGTTGTGGCCAATGGAAAAGGCAGAATTCCCCTGGAGCGGGAAGCCACAGTTTGTGGTGTGGCTCCAGGGGCCCCAGCTTGGATGGTGTGTTGGCCAGCACTCTGGGGACAGAAGTCTGAAAACACAAGCTCAGCTTAGGTTTGGGGATGTATGTATGAAGGCTCGATCAACAGACCGTGAGAATTTTCCGGGCTATGAACAAAGGGCGAGTATGTGGCGCTTGCTCAAGGTTTTGTCTCTGGATTTTGTGTCAATGGTGGCCGTGGAATGTCGGGGTGTCCTCAAGGGCCATGGACAATTCTTTCTCTGGTGATTTGGCCTGATCCAAAGTGGTTGGGATCATTCTGTGGATGGGAAGAGTCCTTTCTGTATTTTTTTTTTTTTTACCTCAGGTGTCCCACCAAAGAGGGATTCCAGAGTAGAGCCCTGAGTAGGGGTGACTAGACCTCTCGAACTCTGGTTGAGATTGGGGGACTAGGGGCTTGGCAAGCCCCATATGCGTGCTGTTGTTCCAGTTACTAGTAGGCTTTACATGAGGATAGGGCTCACGCTGAGGGTCACAATGTGTGTTTGTGCAAATTGTGGCCCTCAGGGATAGGTGGGGCCTCATAGTCCATGCTGCTTTCTCCTACAATGAACATTGGACAACATGCCAACCACTAGGTTTCTTGCCAAGGCGAAGGAGAATTTCTGATTCTTGCATCACGTTCACTCCTGAGCAGTGAGTGGAGATAAGGTTTAGGTTCTGAAGGTGAAAACTTAGGTTGGGTAGAGATGATGGTCTAAAGCCATTGTGGGTGTGATATGCTCTGTGTACGGCCAGCTGTCTGGCTGTTGGACTGGAGGTCTGCCCTCAGGCTGTGTCAGACAGGGCTTTAGTGCACAGGCTAGACTGTATAATTGGGGTATGGTCGAGTGGCATGCAGGTTGTTACTCATTTGGCGTTTCTGGTTAGCCCTATAGGGCAACATTTTTCTTCTGGAAGGCAGGAAGAGTGCTGCATTGTGTCTCCAGAATTGCCAAACTGGAGGGCTGTGGCCAGGATTGTGAGGAAGGAAGACTGAAAACACAAGCTAGCACGAGTTTTGGGGCCAAGAGCATGGCAGGCCCACTCTGCAGAGGCTGAATCGAGATCTCCTGCAGGTGAGGTCAGGGCGAGTATCAGATGTTGCCTCAAGCTGGAGTTTGTGTCCATGACGGCCCCTTCCTGAAGGGGGTGGGGGCGTCATGAGGCCAGGGAGGTTTCCCTACGCTGGGTGTTGTGAGCTGCTCCACACTTCAAAGTTTCCTTCTTCAGGACAGTCGAGTATTATTGGATGGTTCCAGGATGCCCCATACAGAAAGACTCGAGAGCAGGGCCCTAAGCATGGATGCCGAGAAACGCCAACTCACCTTCCCATTGCCTGGTCGAGACAAGGCACGCTCAGTCTGCGGGCTCTTGGGTGAGCTACCCAGAAGGCTGAGTTTAAATGGACTCTCCTGAGGATGAGTCATAATGTGGGTTGGTGGCCATGGAGACATTGAAATTTGGCAGTTACTAAGGGACTCTGCAGGATTCTCCAACCCGAAGGGCTTGACACAACTCCAACAAGGAAGCTTCCATTGTGGAGATGAGAGGTCTTCTGTCTGGTGCCTCAGGAAAGCCCTGTATGCTGGTCTTCGAACCCAGGCCTCTGAGGAGTGATACCTGGACACCAAAGCAAGAGTTCATAATAGGGCCTAGGGGCCTGTCTGGTTCAATCTTCTGTCTCTGCGGATATCTGTCTGTGTGTCTGCATGGAGGTAGTAGTTGCTCAGCTTGTGTCATAATGCCCCTATTTGTCCAGTGCGGCTTGCGGTAGTGGGATGTCCTTGGGGACCTTGAGGTTTCTACTATTTTGTAGAGTTGTGGCCAATGGAATGGGCAGTTTCTTAGGAGAGAGCAGGCACAGTTCTGTGGTGTGGCTCCAGAGACCCCAGCCTGGAGGCTGTATGGGCCATGGCTGTGCAGACAGACATCCAAAAACCCTTACTCAGCTCAGGTTTGGGGCCGAGGTTACGGCAGGCCTGATCTACAGTCCATGAGGGGAGCTCTCTGGATATGAAAGAAGGGTGAGAGGGAGGCAGTCGCTCAGGCTTTTGTCTCTGGATGTTTTGTCCACAATGGCCGTTTAATGTAGGAGTTGCCTCACGGGTCGTAGAAGTCTCCATCTCTGGTAGTTTGTCCAGCCCCCAAGAGTTTGGGGTCATTCTGTGGGAAGGGAAGTGTCCTGTTTTCTGCTTCATGTGTCCCCCCATTAGAGGGATTCTAGAGCATAGCAGTGGGTACTGACAACTGGAATACTCGCCATCTGGATAAGCCTGGGGGCCTATGGATATGACAAGCCCCATATGCAGGATCTTGGTCCAGCCACTGAGAGGCGTTACTTTAATACGGGACTCACGCTGCAGGTCACAATGCATGTCTGTGCCCTAGGCGGCCCTCAAGCACTGGCGTGGCCTTTCGGACAATGCAGGTTTTCCCACATTGAATGTTGGACAACATGCCAACCACAAGGTTTCTGGCCATGGGGAAGGAGGAATTCTAATTTCTGCATCACGTTCACCCCTGGGCAGTGATTGGAGATAAGGTCTAGGTTCTGAAGCCTGAAAATTGAGGTTGGGAAGAGATGACGACCTACACCCATAATGGGTCCTATGTGTCCAGGTTGGGGCCAGCTGTCTGGGTGTCGTTTGGGATGTCTTGTCTCAGGCTGTGCCAGACAGGGCATTAGTATACAGGGTGGGCTGTATAATTGCTTTACAATCGAGTGGCATGCATTAGAAAATCATTTGGGGTTTCTTATTAGCAGCATAGGGCAAAGTTTTTCTTCTGGAGGGCAGGCAGAGTGCTGCATTGTGGCTTCGGAATTCCCAAACTGGAGGGATTGTGGGTCAGGAGAGTGAGGACGGAAGTCTGAGAACACAAGCTAGGCTTTGTTTTGGGGCAAGGACATGGCAGGCACACTCTGAAGAGCTGAATTGAGATCTCATGCGTCTGAAGTCAGGTCGAGGTTCAGACTTTGGCTCAGGTTTGAGTTTCTGTCCGTGTTGGCCCCTTCAGGAAGGGGGGGCATTATGAGGCCATGGGGGTTTTCCCACTTTTGGAGTTGTGAGATGCTCCAAACCGCAAGGATTCCTTCTGTGGGACAATTAAGATTTGTTGGATGGCTCCAGGACGTCTTATAAGGTACTTTTCCAGAACAGGGTTCTAAGTATGGATGCCTGGGCAGCCAGTCTCACATTCCAATTGTCTCCTAGCAACAAGAAACGTTTGATATGCTGGCTTGGGGTAGCAACAGAGGGGGCTGAGTTGAAATGGACTTTCCTGAGGATGGTCTTAATGGTGGTTTGAGTCCATGGAGACCTTGGTATGGGGCAGTGGCACCAGGGCCCTGAAGGATTCTCCTAACCAGAGGTTATGACAAAGCTCCAATGAGCAAGTTTTCCATGGGGAGACGAGATTTGTTCTTATTGGTGCCTCAGGAAACCACCATATGCTGGTATTGGAAACGAAGCCTCTGAGGAGAGATGCCTGGAAACCAAAGCAATGGATCTGATTAGGGCCTAGGGGCCTCTCCGGTTCAATATTCTTCTCTGGGGACATCTGTTGTCTGAGTGGAGGTAGTTGCTCAGCTGGTTTGAGATCACCCCTGTTTGTCATGGGTGGCCTACACTATTGGGATGGCCTCGGTGACTTTGGAGGTTTTTCCTAATTTGCAAGGTTATGGCCAATGGAATGGGAAGAATTCCCTTGAAAGGGAAGCACAGTCCTGAGGTGTGGCTCCAGGGACCCAAGTGTGGAGCGTGTGTGGTCCAGGGCTATTTGGACAAAAGTCTGAAAACACAAACTCCATTTAGGTTGTGGGATGTAGGTATGGCCGGCCCGATCTATAGACCGTGAGGAGACCTCTTCGGGATATGAACAAAGGGCGAATGTGATGTGCATGCTCATGCTTTTTTTTTTTTTTTTCTGGAAATGTGTCACCGATTGCCATGGAATGTTGGGGTGTCCTCATGGGCCATTGATGAGGCTCCCATTCTGGGGATTTCACCCGATCCCAAGAGTTTGGGGTCATTCTGTGGGAATGGAGGGGGCCTTTGTGTTTTTTTTTTGTTTATTTTTTTTTAACCTCAGGTGGACCACCAAAAGAGGGATTCCCGAGCAGAGTCGTGGGTGGGGGCAAATGCACAACCAGACCTCTGGTTAACATTGGGACCTAAGAACATGGCAAGCCCCTTATGTGGGCTCTTGGTCCAGACACTGAGAGGCCTTGCTTGAGGATAGGTCTCATACTGAGTTTCAAAATGTGTTTTTGTGCCCAAGGAGCCCCTCAAGTCAGGGCGTGGCCTAATGTACCATGCTGGTTTCTCCTACACTGAACGTTGCACAATATGGGAACCACAAGTTTTCTGGCAATGGGGAAGATGGAGTTCTAATTTCTGCAACACTTTCACTCCTGGACTGTGATTGGATTTAAGGTCTAGGTTCTGAAGCCTGAAAACTGAGGTTGGGAAGAGATGAAGCCCTAAGGCCATGGTGTGTCTGATGTGCTCAGTGTTCGGCCAGCTGTTGAGTGTGGGTTGCGAGGTGCAGGCTCAGGCTGTGGCAGACAGGGTATTAGTGCCCAGGCTAGACTGTATCATTGGGGTGCAGTCGAGTTTCGTGCAGGATGGTACTCATTTGTGGTTACTGCGTAGCCCCAGAGGGCAACGTTTTTCTTCTGGAGGGAAGACACAGTGCCACATAGTGACTCCAAAATTCCCAAACTGGAAGGCTTGTGGGCCAGGAGTGTGAGAAAAAAATTCTGAGAACACAAGCCAGACTTAGATTTCGGGGTGAGGGGACGGCAGGCACCCTCTGCAGAGATGATTCGAGATCCCATATACCTGAAGACAGAGCTAGGATCAGACGTTTTCTTAGGTCGGAGTTTCTGTCCATGACGGCCCATTCATGAAGGGGAGGGTGTCACGAGGACATGGAGGTTTTCCCACGATGGGAATTGTGAGATGCTCCGAACCACAATAATTCCTTCTGTGGGACAGTCGAGACATGTTGGATGGCTCCAGGACATCCCATAAGGAAGTTATCCAGAGCAGGGTTCTAAGGATGGATGCGTGGGCAGCCTGCCTCCCATTCCAGGTGTCTCATAGAGCCAAGGCAAGTTCGATCTGCTGGATCTAGGGGAGCAACCGAGGCGGGTGTTTTGAAATGGGTGAGTTGAGGATGGGTCATAATGTGCATTTGTGTCCATGTAGACCTTGGAATGGGGTGCTTGATCCGGGGCCTTGAGGGATGTTCATAACCGGAGGTTTTGATGGAGCTCTAAAGAGTATATTTCCTATGTAGAGAAGAGAATTGTTTTGATGAGTGCCTAAGGAATCTCCCATATGCTGGTATTGGAAACCAGGCCTCTGAGGAGAGATGACTGGAATCAAAAGCAATGGATCTGATTAGGGCCTAAGTGCCCGTCCAGTTCAATCTTATTCTATGGGGATATCTGTCTCTGGGTCTGAGTGGAGGTGGTTTCCTAACTTGTGAAAGATCATCCCTGTGTGTCCTGGGCAGCCAACACAATTCGGATGGCCTGGGGGAGTTTGGAGGATTCTCCTAATCTATAGGGTTGTGGCCAATGGAAAAGGCAGAATTCCCCTGGAGCGGGAAGCCACAGTTTGTGGTGTGGCTCCAGGGGCCCCAGCTTGGATGGTGTGTTGGCCAGCACTGTGGGGACAGAAGTCTGAAAACACAAGCTCAGCTTAGGTTTGGGGATGTATGTATGAAGGCTCGATCAACAGACCGTGAGAATTTTCCGGGCTATGAACAAAGGGCGAGTATGTGGCGCTTGCTCAAGGTTTTGTCTCTGGATTTTGTGTCAATGGTGGCCGTGGAATGTCGGGGTGTCCTCAAGGGCCATGGACAATTCTTTCTCTGGTGATTTGGCCTGATCCAAAGTGGTTGGGATCATTCTGTGGATGGGAAGAGTCCTTTCTGTATTTTTTTTTTTTACCTCAGGTGTCCCACCAAAGAGGGATTCCAGAGTAGAGCCCTGAGTAGGGGTGACTAGACCTCTCGAACTCTGGTTGAGATTGGGGGACTAGGGGCTTGGCAAGCCCCATATGCGTGCTGTTGTTCCAGTTACTAGTAGGCTTTACATGAGGATAGGGCTCACGCTGAGGGTCACAATGTGTGTTTGTGCAAATTGTGGCCCTCAGGGATAGGTGGGGCCTCATAGTCCATGCTGCTTTCTCCTACAATGAACATTGGACAACATGCCAACCACTAGGTTTCTTGCCAAGGCGAAGGAGAATTTCTGATTCTTGCATCACGTTCACTCCTGAGCAGTGAGTGGAGATAAGGTTTAGGTTCTGAAGGTGAAAACTTAGGTTGGGTAGAGATGATGGTCTAAAGCCATTGTGGGTGTGATATGCTCTGTGTACGGCCAGCTGTCTGGCTGTTGGACTGGAGGTCTGCCCTCAGGCTGTGTCAGACAGGGCTTTAGTGCACAGGCTAGACTGTATAATTGGGGTATGGTCGAGTGGCATGCAGGTTGTTACTCATTTGGCGTTTCTGGTTAGCCCTATAGGGCAACATTTTTCTTCTGGAAGGCAGGAAGAGTGCTGCATTGTGTCTCCAGAATTGCCAAACTGGAGGGCTGTGGCCAGGATTGTGAGGAAGGAAGACTGAAAACACAAGCTAGCACGAGTTTTGGGGCCAAGAGCATGGCAGGCCCACTCTGCAGAGGCTGAATCGAGATCTCCTGCAGGTGAGGTCAGGGCGAGTATCAGATGTTGCCTCAAGCTGGAGTTTGTGTCCATGACGGCCCCTTCCTGAAGGGGGTGGGGGCGTCATGAGGCCAGGGAGGTTTCCCTACGCTGGGTGTTGTGAGCTGCTCCAAACTTCAAAGTTTCCTTCTTCAGGACAGTCGAGTATTATTGGATGGTTCCAGGATGCCCCATACAGAAAGACTCGAGAGCAGGGCCCTAAGCATGGATGCCGAGAAACGCCAACTCACCTTCCCATTGCCTGGTCGAGACAAGGCACGCTCAGTCTGCGGGCTCTTGGGTGAGCTACCCAGAAGGCTGAGTTTAAATGGACTCTCCTGAGGATGAGTCATAATGTGGGTTGGTGGCCATGGAGACATTGAAATTTGGCAGTTACTAAGGGACTCTGCAGGATTCTCCAACCCGAAGGGCTTGACACAACTCCAACAAGGAAGCTTCCATTGTGGAGATGAGAGGTCTTCTGTCTAGTGCCTCAGGAAAGCCCTGTATGCTGGTCTTCGAACCCAGGCCTCTGAGGAGTGATACCTGGACACCAAAGCAAGAGTTCATAATAGGGCCTAGGGGCCTGTCTGGTTCAATCTTCTGTCTCTGCGGATATCTGTCTGTGTGTCTGCATGGAGGTAGTAGTTGCTCAGCTTGTGTCATAATGCCCCTATTTGTCCAGTGCGGCTTGCGGTAGTGGGATGTCCTTGGGGACCTTGAGGTTTCTACTATTTTGTAGAGTTGTGGCCAATGGAATGGGCAGTTTCTTAGGAGAGAGCAGGCACAGTTCTGTGGTGTGGCTCCAGAGACCCCAGCCTGGAGGCTGTATGGGCCATGGCTGTGCAGACAGACATCCAAAAACCCTTACTCAGCTCAGGTTTGGGGCCGAGGTTACGGCAGGCCTGATCTACAGTCCATGAGGGGAGCTCTCTGGATATGAAAGAAGGGTGAGAGGGAGGCAGTCGCTCAGGCTTTTGTCTCTGGATGTTTTGTCCACAATGGCCGTTTAATGTAGGAGTTGCCTCACGGGTCGTAGAAGTCTCCATCTCTGGTAGTTTGTCCAGCCCCCAAGAGTTTGGGGTCATTCTGTGGGAAGGGAAGTGTCCTGTTTTCTGCTTCATGTGTCCCCCCATTAGAGGGATTCTAGAGCATAGCAGTGGGTACTGACAACTGGAATACTCGCCCTCTGGTTAAGCCTGGGGGCCTATGGATATGACAAGCCCCATATGCAGGATCTTGGTCCAGCCACTGAGAGGCGTTACTTTAATACGGGACTCACGCTGCAGGTCACAATGCATGTCTGTGCCCTAGGCGGCCCTCAAGCACTGGCGTGGCCTT
This sequence comes from Mustela nivalis, assembly GCF_964662115.1. NCBI lineage: Eukaryota > Metazoa > Chordata > Mammalia > Carnivora > Mustelidae > Mustela > Mustela nivalis. The sequence goes on along the minus strand of NW_028136022.1, from coordinate 94,743 downwards.
TCGGACAATGCAGGTTTTCCCACATTGAACGTTGGACAACATGCCAACCACAAGGTTTCTGGCCATGGGGAAGGAGGAATTCTAATTTCTGCATCACGTTCACCCCTGGGCAGTGATTGGAGATAAGGTCTAGGTTCTGAAGCCTGAAAATCGAGGTTGGGAAGAGATGACGACCTACACCCATAATGGGTCCTATGTGTCCAGGTTGGGGCCAGCTGTCTGGGTGTCGTTTGGGATGTCTTGTCTCAGGCTGTGCCAGACAGGGCATTAGTATACAGGGTGGGCTGTATAATTGCTTTACAATCGAGTGGCATGCATTAGAAAATCATTTGGGGTTTCTTATTAGCAGCATAGGGCAAAGTTTTTCTTCTGGAGGGCAGGCAGAGTGCTGCATTGTGGCTTCGGAATTCCCAAACTGGAGGGATTGTGGGTCAGGAGAGTGAGGACGGAAGTCTGAGAACACAAGCTAGGCTTTGTTTTGGGGCAAGGACATGGCAGGCACACTCTGAAGAGCTGAATTGAGATCTCATGCGTCTGAAGTCAGGTCGAGGTTCAGACTTTGGCTCAGGTTTGAGTTTCTGTCCGTGTTGGCCCCTTCAGGAAGGGGGGGCATTATGAGGCCATGGGGGTTTTCCCACTTTTGGAGTTGTGAGATGCTCCAAACCGCAAGGATTCCTTCTGTGGGACAATTAAGATTTGTTGGATGGCTCCAGGACGTCTTATAAGGTACTTTTCCAGAACAGGGTTCTAAGTATGGATGCCTGGGCAGCCAGTCTCACATTCCAATTGTCTCCTAGCAACAAGAAACGTTTGATATGCTGGCTTGGGGTAGCAACAGAGGGGGCTGAGTTGAAATGGACTTTCCTGAGGATGGTCTTAATGGTGGTTTGAGTCCATGGAGACCTTGGTATGGGGCAGTGGCACCAGGGCCCTGAAGGATTCTCCTAACCAGAGGTTATGACAAAGCTCCAATGAGAAAGTTTTCCATGGGGAGACGAGATTTGTTCTTATTGGTGCCTCAGGAAACCACCATATGCTGGTATTGGAAACGAGGCCTCTGAGGAGAGATGCCTGGAAACCAAAGCAATGGATCTGATTAGGGCCTAGGGGCCTCTCCGGTTCAATATTCTTCTCTGGGGACATCTGTTGTCTGAGTGGAGGTAGTTGCTCAGCTGGTTTGAGATCACCCCTGTTTGTCATGGGTGGCCTACACTATTGGGATGGCCTCGGTGACTTTGGAGGTTTTTCCTAATTTGCAAGGTTATGGCCAATGGAATGGGAAGAATTCCCTTGAAAGGGAAGCACAGTCCTGAGGTGTGGCTCCAGGGACCCAAATGTGGAGCGTGTGTGGTCCAGGGCTATTTGGACAAAAGTCTGAAAACACAAACTCCACTTAGGTTGTGGGATGTAGGTATGGCCGGCCCGATCTATAGACCGTGAGGAGACCTCTTCGGGATATGAACAAAGGGCGAATGTGATGTGCATGCTCATGCTTTTTTTTTTTTTTTTTCTGGAAATGTGTCACCGATTGTCATGGAATGTTGGGGTGTCCTCATGGGCCATTGATGAGGCTCCCATTCTGGGGATTTCACCCGATCCCAAGAGTTTGGGGTCATTCTGTGGGAATGGAGGGGGCCTTTGTGTTTTTTTTTGTTTATTTTTTTTTAACCTCAGGTGGACCACCAAAAGAGGGATTCCCGAGCAGAGTCGTGGGTGGGGGCAACTGCACAACCAGACCTCTGGTTAACATTGGGACCTAAGAACATGGCAAGCCCCTTATGTGGGCTCTTGGTCCAGACACTGAGAGGCCTTGCTTGAGGATAGGTCTCATACTGAGTTTCAAAATGTGTTTTTGTGCCCAAGGAGCCCCTCAAGTCAGGGCGTGGCCTAATGTACCATGCTGGTTTCTCCTACACTGAACGTTGCACAGTATGGGAACCACAAGTTTTCTGGCAATGGGGAAGATGGAGTTCTAATTTCTGCAACACTTTCACTCCTGGACTGTGATTGGATTTAAGGTTTAGGTTCTGAAGCCTGAAAACTGAGGTTGGGAAGAGATGAAGCCCTAAGGCCATGGTGTGTCTGATGTGCTCAGTGTTCGGCCAGCTGTTGAGTGTGGGTTGCGAGGTGCAGGCTCAGGCTGTGGCAGACAGGGTATTAGTGCCCAGGCTAGACTGTATCATTGGGGTGCAGTCGAGTTTCGTGCAGGATGGTACTCATTTGTGGTTACTGCGTAGCCCCAGAGGGCAACGTTTTTCTTCTGGAGGGAAGACACAGTGCCACATAGTGACTCCAAAATTCCCAAACTGGAAGGCTTGTGGGCCAGGAGTGTGAGAAAAAAATTCTGAGAACACAAGCCAGACTTAGATTTCGGGGTGAGGGGACGGCAGGCACCCTCTGCAGAGATGATTCGAGATCCCATATACCTGAAGACAGAGCTAGGATCAGACGTTTTCTTAGGTCGGAGTTTCTGTCCATGACGGCCCATTCATGAAGGGGAGGGTGTCACGAGGACATGGAGGTTTTCCCACGATGGGAATTGTGAGATGCTCCGAACCACAATAATTCCTTCTGTGGGACAGTCGAGACATGTTGGATGGCTCCAGGACATCCCATAAGGAAGTTATCCAGAGCAGGGTTCTAAGGATGGATGCGTGGGCAGCCTGCCTCCCATTCCAGGTGTCTCATAGAGCCAAGGCAAGTTCGATCTGCTGGATCTAGGGGAGCAACCGAGGCGGGTGTTTTGAAATGGGTGAGTTGAGGATGGGTCATAATGTGCATTTGTGTCCATGTAGACCTTGGAATGGGGTGCTTGATCCGGGGCCTTGAGGGATGTTCATAACCGGAGGTTTTGATGGAGCTCTAAAGAGTATATTTCCTATGTAGAGAAGAGAATTGTTTTGATGAGTGCCTAAGGAATCTCCCATATGCTGGTATTGGAAACCAGGCCTCTGAGGAGAGATGACTGGAATCAAAAGCAATGGATCTGATTAGGGCCTAAGTGCCCGTCCAGTTCAATCTTATTCTATGGGGATATCTGTCTCTGGGTCTGAGTGGAGGTGGTTTCCTAACTTGTGAAAGATCATCCCTGTGTGTCCTGGGCAGCCAACACAATTCGGATGGCCTGGGGGAGTTTGGAGGATTCTCCTAATCTACAGGGTTGTGGCCAATGGAAAAGGCAGAATTCCCCTGGAGCGGGAAGCCACAGTTTGTGGTGTGGCTCCAGGGGCCCCAGCTTGGATGGTGTGTTGGCCAGCACTGTGGGGACAGAAGTCTGAAAACACAAGCTCAGCTTAGGTTTGGGGATGTATGTATGAAGGCTCGATCAACAGACCGTGAGAATTTTCCGGGCTATGAACAAAGGGCGAGTATGTGGTGCTTGCTCAAGGTTTTGTCTCTGGATTTTGTGTCAATGGTGGCCGTGGAATGTCGGGGTGTCCTCAAGGGCCATGGACAATTCTTTCTCTGGTGATTTGGCCTGATCCAAAGTGGTTGGGATCATTCTGTGGATGGGAAGAGTCCTTTCTGTATTTTTTTTTTTTACCTCAGGTGTCCCACCAAAGAGGGATTCCAGAGTAGAGCCCTGAGTAGGGGTGACTAGACCTCTCGAACTCTGGTTGAGATTGGGGGACTAGGGGCTTGGCAAGCCCCATATGCGTGCTGTTGTTCCAGTTACTAGTAGGCTTTACATGAGGATAGGGCTCACGCTGAGGGTCACAATGTGTGTTTGTGCAAATTGTGGCCCTCAGGGATAGGTGGGGCCTCATAGTCCATGCTGCTTTCTCCTACAATGAACATTGGACAACATGCCAACCACTAGGTTTCTTGCCAAGGCGAAGGAGAATTTCTGATTCTTGCATCACGTTCACTCCTGAGCAGTGAGTGGAGATAAGGTTTAGGTTCTGAAGGTGAAAACTTAGGTTGGGTAGAGATGATGGTCTAAAGCCATTGTGGGTGTGATATGCTCTGTGTACGGCCAGCTGTCTGGCTGTTGGACTGGAGGTCTGCCCTCAGGCTGTGTCAGACAGGGCTTTAGTGCACAGGCTAGACTGTATAATTGGGGTATGGTCGAGTGGCATGCAGGTTGTTACTCATTTGGCGTTTCTGGTTAGCCCTATAGGGCAACATTTTTCTTCTGGAAGGCAGGAAGAGTGCTGCATTGTGTCTCCAGAATTGCCAAACTGGAGGGCTGTGGCCAGGATTGTGAGGAAGGAAGACTGAAAACACAAGCTAGCACGAGTTTTGGGGCCAAGAGCATGGCAGGCCCACTCTGCAGAGGCTGAATCGAGATCTCCTGCAGGTGAGGTCAGGGCGAGTATCAGATGTTGCCTCAAGCTGGAGTTTGTGTCCATGACGGCCCCTTCCTGAAGGGGGTGGGGGCGTCATGAGGCCAGGGAGGTTTCCCTACGCTGGGTGTTGTGAGCTGCTCCAAACTTCAAAGTTTCCTTCTTCAGGACAGTCGAGTATTATTGGATGGTTCCAGGATGCCCCATACAGAAAGACTCGAGAGCAGGGCCCTAAGCATGGATGCCGAGAAACGCCAACTCACCTTCCCATTGCCTGGTCGAGACAAGGCACGCTCAGTCTGCGGGCTCTTGGGTGAGCTACCCAGAAGGCTGAGTTTAAATGGACTCTCCTGAGGATGAGTCATAATGTGGGTTGGTGGCCATGGAGACATTGAAATTTGGCAGTTACTAAGGGACTCTGCAGGATTCTCCAACCCGAAGGGCTTGACACAACTCCAACAAGGAAGCTTCCATTGTGGAGATGAGAGGTCTTCTGTCTGGTGCCTCAGGAAAGCCCTGTATGCTGGTCTTCGAACCCAGGCCTCTGAGGAGTGATACCTGGACACCAAAGCAAGAGTTCATAATAGGGCCTAGGGGCCTGTCTGGTTCAATCTTCTGTCTCTGCGGATATCTGTCTGTGTGTCTGCATGGAGGTAGTAGTTGCTCAGCTTGTGTCATAATGCCCCTATTTGTCCAGTGCGGCTTGCGGTAGTGGGATGTCCTTGGGGACCTTGAGGTTTCTACTATTTTGTAGAGTTGTGGCCAATGGAATGGGCAGTTTCTTAGGAGAGAGCAGGCACAGTTCTGTGGTGTGGCTCCAGAGACCCCAGCCTGGAGGCTGTATGGGCCATGGCTGTGCAGACAGACATCCAAAAACCCTTACTCAGCTCAGGTTTGGGGCCGAGGTTACGGCAGGCCTGATCTACAGTCCATGAGGGGAGCTCTCTGGATATGAAAGAAGGGTGAGAGGGAGGCAGTCGCTCAGGCTTTTGTCTCTGGATGTTTTGTCCACAATGGCCGTTTAATGTAGGAGTTGCCTCACGGGTCGTAGAAGTCTCCATCTCTGGTAGTTTGTCCAGCCCCCAAGAGTTTGGGGTCATTCTGTGGGAAGGGAAGTGTCCTGTTTTCTGCTTCATGTGTCCCCCCATTAGAGGGATTCTAGAGCATAGCAGTGGGTACTGACAACTGGAATACTCGCCCTCTGGTTAAGCCTGGGGGCCTATGGATATGACAAGCCCCATATGCAGGATCTTGGTCCAGCCACTGAGAGGCGTTACTTTAATACGGGACTCACGCTGCAGGTCACAATGCATGTCTGTGCCCTAGGCGGCCCTCAAGCACTGGCGTGGCCTTTCGGACAATGCAGGTTTTCCCACATTGAACGTTGGACAACATGCCAACCACAATGTTTCTGGCCATGGGGAAGGAGGAATTCTAATTTCTGCATCACGTTCACCCCTGGGCAGTGATTGGAGATAAGGTCTAGGTTCTGAAACCTGAAAATCGAGGTTGGGAAGAGATGACGACCTACACCCATAATGGGTCCTATGTGTCCAGGTTGGGGCCAGCTGTCTGGGTGTCGTTTGGGATGTCTTGTCTCAGGCTGTGCCAGACAGGGCATTAGTATACAGGGTGGGCTGTATAATTGCTTTACAATCGAGTGGCATGCATTAGAAAATCATTTGGGGTTTCTTATTAGCAGCATAGGGCAAAGTTTTTCTTCTGGAGGGCAGGCAGAGTGCTGCATTGTGGCTTCGGAATTCCCAAACTGGAGGGATTGTGGGTCAGGAGAGTGAGGACGGAAGTCTGAGAACACCAGCTAGGCTTTGTTTTGGGGCAAGGACATGGCAGGCACACTCTGAAGAGCTGAATTGAGATCTCATGCGTCTGAAGTCAGGTCGAGGTTCAGACTTTGGCTCAGGTTTGAGTTTCTGTCCGTGTTGGCCCCTTCAGGAAGGGGGGGCATTATGAGGCCATGGGGGTTTTCCCACTTTTGGAGTTGTGAGATGCTCCAAACCGCAAGGATTCCTTCTGTGGGACAATTAAGATTTGTTGGATGGCTCCAGGACGTCTTATAAGGTACTTTTCCAGAACAGGGTTCTAAGTATGGATGCCTGGGCAGCCAGTCTCACATTCCAATTGTCTCCTAGCAACAAGAAACGTTTGATATGCTGGCTTGGGGTAGCAACAGAGGGGGCTGAGTTGAAATGGACTTTCCTGAGGATGGTCTTAATGGTGGTTTGAGTCCATGGAGACCTTGGTATGGGGCAGTGGCACCAGGGCCCTGAAGGATTCTCCTAACCAGAGGTTATGACAAAGCTCCAATGAGCAAGTTTTCCATGGGGAGACGAGATTTGTTCTTATTGGTGCCTCAGGAAACCACCATATGCTGGTATTGGAAACGAGGCCTCTGAGGAGAGATGCCTGGAAACCAAAGCAATGGATCTGATTAGGGCCTAGGGGCCTCTCCGGTTCAATATTCTTCTCTGGGGACATCTGTTGTCTGAGTGGAGGTAGTTGCTCAGCTGGTTTGAGATCACCCCTGTTTGTCATGGGCGGCCTACACTATTGGGATGGCCTCGGTGACTTTGGAGGTTTTTCCTAATTTGCAAGGTTATGGCCAATGGAATGGGAAGAATTCCCTTGAAAGGGAAGCACAGTCCTGAGGTGTGGCTCCAGGGACCCAAGTGTGGAGCGTGTGTGGTCCAGGGCTATTTGGACAAAAGTCTGAAAACACAAACTCCACTTAGGTTGTGGGATGTAGGTATGGCCGGCCCGATCTATAGACCGTGAGGAGACCTCTTCGGGATATGAACAAAGGGCGAATGTGATGTGCATGCTCATGCTTTTTTTTTTTTTTTTCTGGAAATGTGTCACCGATTGCCATGGAATGTTGGGGTGTCCTCATGGGCCATTGATGAGGCTCCCATTCTGGGGATTTCACCCGATCCCAAGAGTTTGGGGTCATTCTGTGGGAATGGAGGGGGCCTTTGTGTTTTTTTTTGTTTATTTTTTTTTAACCTCAGGTGGACCACCAAAAGAGGGATTCCCGAGCAGAGTCGTGGGTGGGGGCAACTGCACAACCAGACCTCTGGTTAACATTGGGACCTAAGAACATGGCAAGCCCCTTATGTGGGCTCTTGGTCCAGACACTGAGAGGCCTTGCTTGAGGATAGGTCTCATACTGAGTTTCAAAATGTGTTTTTGTGCCCAAGGAGCCCCTCAAGTCAGGGCGTGGCCTAATGTACCATGCTGGTTTCTCCTACACTGAACGTTGCACAATATGGGAACCACAAGTTTTCTGGCAATGGGGAAGATGGAGTTCTAATTTCTGCAACACTTTCACTCCTGACTGTGATTGGATTTAAGGTCTAGGTTCTGAAGCCTGAAAACTGAGGTTGGGAAGAGATGAAGCCCTAAGGCCATGGTGTGTCTGATGTGCTCAGTGTTCGGCCAGCTGTTGAGTGTGGGTTGCGAGGTGCAGGCTCAGGCTGTGGCAGACAGGGTATTAGTGCCCAGGCTAGACTGTATCATTGGGGTGCAGTCGAGTTTCGTGCAGGATGGTACTCATTTGTGGTTACTGTGTAGCCCCAGAGGGCAACGTTTTTCTTCTGGAGGGAAGACACAGTGCCACATAGTGACTCCAAAATTCCCAAACTGGAAGGCTTGTGGGCCAGGAGTGTGAGAAAAAAATTCTGAGAACACAAGCCAGACTTAGATTTCGGGGTGAGGGGACGGCAGGCACCCTCTGCAGAGATGATTCGAGATCCCATATACCTGAAGACAGAGCTAGGATCAGACGTTTTCTTAGGTCGGAGTTTCTGTCCATGACGGCCCATTCATGAAGGGGAGGGTGTCACGAGGACATGGAGGTTTTCCCACGATGGGAATTGTGAGATGCTCCGAACCACAATAATTCCTTCTGTGGGACAGTCGAGACATGTTGGATGGCTCCAGGACATCCCATAAGGAAGTTATCCAGAGCAGGGTTCTAAGGATGGATGCGTGGGCAGCCTGCCTCCCATTCCAGGTGTCTAATAGAGCCAAGGCAAGTTCGATCTGCTGGATCTAGGGGAGCAACCGAGGCGGGTGTGTTGAAATGGGTGAGTTGAGGATGGGTCATAATGTGCATTTGTGTCCATGTAGACCTTGGAATGGGGTGCTTGATCCGGGGCCTTGAGGGATGTTCATAACCGGAGGTTTTGATGGAGCTCTAAAGAGTATATTTCCTATGTAGAGAAGAGAATTGTTTTGATGAGTGCCTAAGGAATCTCCCATATGCTGGTATTGGAAACCAGGCCTCTGAGGAGAGATGACTGGAATCAAAAGCAATGGATCTGATTAGGGCCTAAGTGCCCGTCCAGTTCAATCTTATTCTATGGGGATATCTGTCTCTGGGTCTGAGTGGAGGTGGTTTCCTAACTTGTGAAAGATCATCCCTGTGTGTCCTGGGCAGCCAACACAATTCGGATGGCCTGGGGGAGTTTGGAGGATTCTCCTAATCTACAGGGTTGTGGCCAATGGAAAAGGCAGAATTCCCCTGGAGCGGGAAGCCACAGTTTGTGGTGTGGCTCCAGGGGCCCCAGCTTGGATGGTGTGTTGGCCAGCACTGTGGGGACAGAAGTCTGAAAACACAAGCTCAGCTTAGGTTTGGGGATGTATGTATGAAGGCTCGATCAACAGACCGTGAGAATTTTCCGGGCTATGAACAAAGGGCGAGTATGTGGCGCTTGCTCAAGGTTTTGTCTCTGGATTTTGTGTCAATGGTGGCCGTGGAATGTCGGGGTGTCCTCAAGGGCCATGGACAATTCTTTCTCTGGTGATTTGGCCTGATCCAAAGTGGTTGGGATCATTCTGTGGATGGGAAGAGTCCTTTCTGTATTTTTTTTTTTTTACCTCAGGTGTCCCACCAAAGAGGGATTCCAGAGTAGAGCCCTGAGTAGGGGTGACTAGACCTCTCGAACTCTGGTTGAGATTGGGGGACTAGGGGCTTGGCAAGCCCCATATGCGTGCTGTTGTTCCAGTTACTAGTAGGCTTTACATGAGGATAGGGCTCACGCTGAGGGTCACAATGTGTGTTTGTGCAAATTGTGGCCCTCAGGGATAGGTGGGGCCTCATAGTCCATGCTGCTTTCTCCTACAATGAACATTGGACAACATGCCAACCACTAGGTTTCTTGCCAAGGCGAAGGAGAATTTCTGATTCTTGCATCACGTTCACTCCTGAGCAGTGAGTGGAGATAAGGTTTAGGTTCTGAAGGTGAAAACTTAGGTTGGGTAGAGATGATGGTCTAAAGCCATTGTGGGTGTGATATGCTCTGTGTACGGCCAGCTGTCTGGCTGTTGGACTGGAGGTCTGCCCTCAGGCTGTGTCAGACAGGGCTTTAGTGCACAGGCTAGACTGTATAATTGGGGTATGGTCGAGTGGCATGCAGGTTGTTACTCATTTGGCGTTTCTGGTTAGCCCTATAGGGCAACATTTTTCTTCTGGAAGGCAGGAAGAGTGCTGCATTGTGTCTCCAGAATTGCCAAACTGGAGGGCTGTGGCCAGGATTGTGAGGAAGGAAGACTGAAAACACAAGCTAGCACGAGTTTTGGGGCCAAGAGCATGGCAGGCCCACTCTGCAGAGGCTGAATCGAGATCTCCTGCAGGTGAGGTCAGGGCGAGTATCAGATGTTGCCTCAAGCTGGAGTTTGTGTCCATGACGGCCCCTTCCTGAAGGGGGTGGGGGCGTCATGAGGCCAGGGAGGTTTCCCTACGCTGGGTGTTGTGAGCTGCTCCAAACTTCAAAGTTTCCTTCTTCAGGACAGTCGAGTATTATTGGATGGTTCCAGGATGCCCCATACAGAAAGACTCGAGAGCAGGGCCCTAAGCATGGATGCCGAGAAACGCCAACTCACCTTCCCATTGCCTGGTCGAGACAAGGCACGCTCAGTCTGCGGGCTCTTGGGTGAGCTACCCAGAAGGCTGAGTTTAAATGGACTCTCCTGAGGATGAGTCATAATGTGGGTTGGTGGCCATGGAGACATTGAAATTTGGCAGTTACTAAGGGACTCTGCAGGATTCTCCAACCCGAAGGGCTTGACACAACTCCAACAAGGAAGCTTCCATTGTGGAGATGAGAGGTCTTCTGTCTGGTGCCTCAGGAAAGCCCTGTATGCTGGTCTTCGAACCCAGGCCTCTGAGGAGTGATACCTGGACACCAAAGCAAGAGTTCATAATAGGGCCTAGGGGCCTGTCTGGTTCAATCTTCTGTCTCTGCGGATATCTGTCTGTGTGTCTGCATGGAGGTAGTAGTTGCTCAGCTTGTGTCATAATGCCCCTATTTGTCCAGTGCGGCTTGCGGTAGTGGGATGTCCTTGGGGACCTTGAGGTTTCTACTATTTTGTAGAGTTGTGGCCAATGGAATGGGCAGTTTCTTAGGAGAGAGCAGGCACAGTTCTGTGGTGTGGCTCCAGAGACCCCAGCCTGGAGGCTGTATGGGCCATGGCTGTGCAGACAGACATCCAAAAACCCTTACTCAGCTCAGGTTTGGGGCCGAGGTTACGGCAGGCCTGATCTACAGTCCATGAGGGGAGCTCTCTGGATATGAAAGAAGGGTGAGAGGGAGGCAGTCGCTCAGGCTTTTGTCTCTGGATGTTTTGTCCACAATGGCCGTTTAATGTAGGAGTTGCTTCACGGGTCGTAGAAGTCTCCATCTCTGGTAGTTTGTCCAGCCCCCAAGAGTTTGGGGTCATTCTGTGGGAAGGGAAGTGTCCTGTTTTCTGCTTCATGTGTCCCCCCATTAGAGGGATTCTAGAGCATAGCAGTGGGTACTGACAACTGGAATACTCGCCCTCTGGTTAAGCCTGGGGGCCTATGGATATGACAAGCCCCATATGCAGGATCTTGGTCCAGCCACTGAGAGGTGTTACTTTAATACGGGACTCACGCTGCAGGTCACAATGCATGTCTGTGCCCTAGGCGGCCCTCAAGCACTGGCGTGGCCTTTCGGACAATGCAGGTTTTCCCACATTGAATGTTGGACAACATGCCAACCACAAGGTTTCTGGCCATGGGGAAGGAAGAATTCTAATTTCTGCATCACGTTCACCCCTGGGCAGTGATTGGAGATAAGGTCTAGGTTCTGAAGCCTGAAAATCGAGGTTGGGAAGAGATGACGACCTACACCCATAATGGGTCCTATGTGTCCAGGTTGGGGCCAGCTGTCTGGGTGTCGTTTGGGATGTCTTGTCTCAGGCTGTGCCAGACAGGGCATTAGTATATAGGGTGGGCTGTATAATTGCTTTACAATCGAGTGGCATGCATTAGAAAATCATTTGGGGTTTCTTATTAGCAGCATAGGGCAAAGTTTTTCTTCTGTAGGGCAGGCAGAGTGCCTCATTGTGGCTTCGGAATTCCCAAACTGGAGGGATTGTGGGTCAGGAGAGTGAGGACGGAAGTCTGAGAACACCAGCTAGGCTTTGTTTTGGGGCAAGGACATGGCAGGCACACTCTGAAGAGCTGAATTGAGATCTCATGCGTCTGAAGTCAGGTCGAGGTTCAGACTTTGGCTCAGGTTTGAGTTTCTGTCCGTGTTGGCCCCTTCAGGAAGGGGGGGCATTATGAGGCCATGGGGGTTTTCCCACTTTTGGAGTTGTGAGATGCTCCAAACCGCAAGGATTCCTTCTGTGGGACAATTAAGATTTGTTGGATGGCTCCAGGACGTCTTATAAGGTACTTTTCCAGAACAGGGTTCTAAGTATGGATGCCTGGGCAGCCAGTCTCACATTCCAATTGTCTCCTAGCAACAAGAAACGTTTGATATGCTGGCTTGGGGTAGCAACAGAGGGGGCTGAGTTGAAATGGACTTTCCTGAGGATGGTCTTAATGGTGGTTTGAGTCCATGGAGACCTTGGTATGGGGCAGTGGCACCAGGGCCCTGAAGGATTCTCCTAACCAGAGGTTATGACAAAGCTCCAATGAGCAAGTTTTCCATGGGGAGACGAGATTTGTTCTTATTGGTGCCTCAGGAAACCACCATATGCTGGTATTGGAAACGAGGCCTCTGAGGAGAGATGCCTGGAAACCAAAGCAATGGATCTGATTAGGGCCTAGGGGCCTCTCCGGTTCAATATTCTTCTCTGGGGACATCTGTTGTCTGAGTGGAGGTAGTTGCTCAGCTGGTTTGAGATCACCCCTGTTTGTCATGGGCGGCCTACACTATTGGGATGGCCTCGGTGACTTTGGAGGTTTTTCCTAATTTGCAAGGTTATGGCCAATGGAATGGGAAGAATTCCCTTGAAAGGGAAGCACAGTCCTGAGGTGTGGCTCCAGGGACCCAAGTGTGGAGCGTGTGTGGTCCAGGGCTATTTGGACAAAAGTCTGAAAACACAAACTCCACTTAGGTTGTGGGATGTAGGTATGGCCGGCCCGATCTATAGACCGTGAGGAGACCTCTTCGGGATATGAACAAAGGGCGAATGTGATGTGCATGCTCATGCTTTTTTTTTTTTTTTTCTGGAAATGTGTCACCGATTGCCATGGAATGTTGGGGTGTCCTCATGGGCCATTGATGAGGCTCCCATTCTGGGGATTTCACCCGATCCCAAGAGTTTGGGGTCATTCTGTGGGAATGGAGGGGGCCTTTGTGTTTTTTTTTTGTTTATTTTTTTTTAACCTCAGGTGGACCACCAAAAGAGGGATTCCCGAGCAGAGTCGTGGGTGGGGGCAAATGCACAACCAGACCTCTGGTTAACATTGGGACCTAAGAACATGGCAAGCCCCTTATGTGGGCTCTTGGTCCAGACACTGAGAGGCCTTGCTTGAGGATAGGTCTCATACTGAGTTTCAAAATGTGTTTTTGTGCCCAAGGAGCCCCTCAAGTCAGGGCGTGGCCTAATGTACCATGCTGGTTTCTCCTACACTGAACGTTGCACAGTATGGGAACCACAAGTTTTCTCGCAATGGGGAAGATGGAGTTCTAATTTCTGCAACACTTTCACTCCTGGACTGTGATTGGATTTAAGGTCTAGGTTCTGAAGCCTGAAAACTGAGGTTGGGAAGAGATGAAGCCCTAAGGCCATGGTGTGTCTGATGTGCTCAGTGTTCGGCCAGCTGTTGAGTGTGGGTTGCGAGGTGCAGGCTCAGGCTGTGGCAGACAGGGTATTAGTGCCCAGGCTAGACTGTATCATTGGGGTGCAGTCGTGTTTGTGCAGGATGGTACTCATTTGTGGTTACTGCGTAGCCCCAGAGGGCAACGTTTTTCTTCTGGAGGGAAGACACAGTGCCACATAGTGACTCCAAAATTCCCAAACTGGAAGGCTTGTGGGCCAGGAGTGTGAGGAAAAAATTCTGAGAACACAAGCCAGACTTAGATTTCGGGGTGAGTACGGCAGGCACCCTCTGCAGAGATGATTCGAGATCCCGTATACCTGAAGACAGAGCTAGGATCAGACGTTTTCTTAGGTCGGAGTTTCTGTCCATGACGGCCCATTCATGAAGGGGAGGGTGTCACGAGGACATGGAGGTTTTCCCACGATGCGAATTGTGAGATGCTCCGAACCACAATGATTCCTTCTGTGGGACAGTCGAGACATGTTGGATGGCTCCAGGACATCCCATAAGGAAGTTATCCAGAGCAGGGTTCTAAGGATGGATGCGTGGGCAGCCTGCCTCCCATTCCAGGTGTCTCATAGAGCCAAGGCAAGTTCGATCTGCTGGATCTAGGGGAGCAACCGAGGCGGGTGTTTTGAAATGGGTGAGTTGAGGATGGGTCATAATGTGCATTTGTGTCCATGTAGACCTTGGAATGGGGTGCTTGATCCGGGGCCTTGAGGGATGTTCATAACCGGAGGTTTTGATGGAGCTCTAAAGAGTATATTTCCTATGTAGAGAAGAGAATTGTTTTGATGAGTGCCTAAGGAATCTCCCATATGCTGGTATTGGAAACCAGGCCTCTGAGGAGAGATGACTGGAATCAAAAGCAATGGATCTGATTAGGGCCTAAGTGCCCGTCCAGTTCAATCTTATTCTATGGGATATCTGTCTCTGGGTCTGAGTGGAGGTGGTTTCCTAACTTGTGAAAGATCATCCATGTGTGTCCTGGGCAGCCAACACAATTCGGATGGCCTGGGAGAATTTGGAGGATTCTCCTAATCTATAGGGTTGTCGCCAATGGAAATGGCAGAATTCCCCTGGAGAGGGAAGCCACAGTCCTGAGGTGTGGCTCCAGGAGTCCCAGCTTGGATGGTGTGTGGGCCAGGACTGTGGGGACAGAAGTCTGAAAACACAAACTCAGCTTAGGTTTGGGGATGTATGTATGAAGGCTCGATCTACAGACCGTGAGAATTTTCCGGGCTATGAACAAAGGGCGTGTATGTGGCACTTGCTCAGGGTTTTGTCTCTGGATTTTGTGTCAATGGTAGCCGTGGAATGTCGGGGTGTCCTCAAGGGCCATGGACAATTCTTTCTCTGGTCATTTGGCCTGATCCCAAGGGGTTGGGATCATTCTGTGGATGGGAAGAGTCCTTTCTGTATTTTTTTTTTTTTTTTACCTCAGGTGTCCCACCAAAGAGGGATTCCAGAGTAGAACACTGAGTAGGGGTGACTAGACATCTCGAACTCTGGTTGAGATTGGGGGACTAGGGGCTTAGCAAGCCCCATATGTGTGCTGTTGTTCCAGTCACTAAGAGGCTTTACATGAGGATAGGGCTCACGCTGAGGGTCACAATGTGTGTTTGTGCAAATTGTGGCCCTCAGGGATAGGTGGGGCCTCATAGTCCATGCTGCTTTCTCCTACAATGAACATTGGACAACATGCCAACCACTAGGTTTCTTGCCAAGGTGAAGGAGAAGTTCTGATTCTTGCATCACGTTCACTCCTGAGCAGTGAGTGGAGATAAGTTCTATGTTCTGAAGGTGAAAACTGAGGTTGGGTAGAGATGATGGCCTAAATCCATTGTGGGTGTGATATGCTCTGTGTATGGCCAGCTGTCTGGGTGTTGGACTGGAGGTCTGCCCTCAGGCTGTGTCAGACAGGGCTTTAGTGCACAGGCTAGACTGTATAATTGGGGTATGGTCGAGTGGCAGGCAGGTTGTTACTCATTTGGCATTTCTGGTTAGCCCTATAGGGCAACATTTTTCTTCTGGAGGGCAGGCAGAGTGCTGCATTGTGTCTCCAGAATTGCCCAACTGGAGGGGTGTGGCCAGGATTGTGAGGAAGGAAGTCTGAAAACACAAGCTAGCAAGAGTTTTGGGGCCAAGAGCATGGCAGGCCCACTCTGCAGAGGCTGAATCGAGATCTCCTGCAGGTGAGGTCAGGGCGATTATCAGATGTGGCCTCAAGCTGGAGTTTGTGTCCATGACGGCCCCTTCCTGAAGGGGGTGGGGGCGTCATGAGGCCAGGGAGGTTTCCCTACGCTGGGAGTTGTGAGCTGCTCCAAACTTCAAAGTTTCCTTCTTCAGGACAGTCGAGTACTATTGGATGGTTCCAGGATGCCCCATACAGAAAGACTCGAGAGCAGGGGCCTAAGCATGGATGCCGAGAAACGCCAACTCACCTTCCCATTGCCTGGTCGAGACAAGGCACGCTCAATCTGCGGGCTCTTGGGTGAGCTACCCAGAAGGCTGAGTTTAAATGGACTCTCCTGAGGATGAGTCATAATGTGGGTTGGTGGCCATGGAGACCTTGGAATGTGGCAGTAGCTAAGGGACTCTGCAGGATTCTCCAACCCGAAGGGCTTGACACAACTCCAACAAGGAAGCTTCCCATGTGTAGATGAGAGGTCTTCTGTCTGGTGCCTCAGGAAAGCCCTGTATGCTGGTCTTCGAACCCAGGCCTCTGAGGAGTGATACCTGGACACCAAAGCAAGAGTTCATAATAGGGCCTAGGGGCCTGTCTGGTTCAATCTTCTGTCTCTGCGGATATCTGTCTGTGTGTCTGCATGGAAGTAGTAGTTGCTCAGCTTGTGTCATAATGCCCCTATTTGTCCAGTGCGGCTTGCGGTAGTGGGATGTCCTTGGGGACCTTGAGGTTTCTACTATTTTGTAGAGTTGTGGCCAATGGAATGGGCAGTTTCTTAGGAGAGAGCAGGCACAGTTCTGTGGTGTGGCTCCAGAGACCCCAGCCTGGAGGCTGTGTGGGCCATGGCTGTGCAGACAGACATCCAAAAACCCTAACTCAGCTCAGGTTTGGGGCCGAGGTTACGGCAGGCCTGATCTACAGTCCATGAGGGGAGCTCCTCTGGATATGAAAGAAGGGTGAGTGGGAGGCAGTCGCTCAGGCTTTTGTCTCTGAATGTTTTGTCCACAATGGCCGTTTTATGTAGGAGTTGCCTCATGGGTCGTAGAAGTCTCCCTCTCTGGTAGTTTGTCCAGCCCCCAAGAGTTTGAGGTCATTCTGTGCGAAGGGAAGTGTCCTGTTTTCTGCTTCATGTGTCCCCCCAGTAGAGGGATTCTAGAGCATAGCAGTGGGTACTGACAACTGGAATACTCGCCCTCTGGTTAAGCCTGGGGGCCTATGGATATGACAAGCCCCATATGCAGGATCTTGGTCCAGCCACTGAGAGGCGTTACTTTAATACGGGACTCGCGCTGCAGGTCACAATGCATGTCTGTGCCCTAGGCGGCCCTCAAGCACTGGCGTGGCCTTTCGGACAATGCAGGTTTTCCCACATTGAACGTTGGACAACATGCCAACCACAAGGTTTCTGGCCATGGGGAAGGAGGAATTCTAATTTCTGCATCACGTTCACCCCTGGGCAGTGATTGGAGATAAGGTCTAGGTTCTGAAGCCTGAAAATCGAGGTTGGGAAGAGATGACGACCTACACCCATAATGGGTCCTATGTGTCCAGGTTGGGGCCAGCTGTCTGGGTGTCGTTTGTATGTCTTGTCTCAGGCTGTGCCAGACAGGGCATTAGTATACAGGGTGGGCTGTATAATTGCTTTACAATCGAGTGGCATGCATTAGAAAATCATTTGGGGTTTCTTATTAGCAGCATAGGGCAAAGTTTTTCTTCTGGAGGGAAGGCAGAGTGCTGCATTGTGGCTTCGGAATTCCCAAACTGGAGGGCTTGTGGGCCAGGAGAGTGAGGACGGAAGTCTGAGAACACAAGTTAGGCTTAGGTTTCGGGGCAAGGACATGGCAGGCAAACTCTGCAGAGCTGAATTGAGATCTCATGCGTCTGAAGTCAGGTCGAGGTTCAGGCTTTGGCTCAGGTTTGAGTTTCTGTCCATGTTGGCCCCTTCAGGAAGGGGGGGCATTATGAGGCCATGGGGGTTTTCCCACTATTGGAGTTGTGAGATGCTCCAAACCGCAAGGATTCCTTCTGTGGGACAATTAAGATTTGTTGGATGGCTCCAGGACGTCTTATAAGGTATTTTTCCAGAACAGGGTTCTAAGTATGGATGCCTGGGCAGCCAGCCTCACATTCCAATTGTCTCCTAGCAACAAGAAACGTTTGATCTGCTGGCTTGGAGTAGCAACAGAGGGGGCTGAGTTGAAATGGACTTTTCTGAGGATGGTCTTAATGTTGGTTTGAGTCCATGGAGACCTTGGTATGGGGCAGTGGCACCAGGGCCCTGAAGGATTCTCCTAACCCGAGGTTATGACAAAGCTCCAATGAGCAAGTTTTCCATGGGGAGACGAGATTGTTCTTATTGGTGCCTCAGGAAACCACCATATGCTGGTATTGGAAACGAGGCCTCTGAGGAGAGATGCCTGGAAACCAAAGCAATGGATCTGATTAGGGCCTAGGGGCCTGTCCGGTTCAATATTCTTCTCTGGGGACATCTGTTGTCTGAGTGGAGGTAGTTGCTCAGCTGGTTTGAGATCACCCCTGTTTGTCATGGGCGGCCTACACTATTGGGATGGCCTCGCTGACTTTGGAGGTTTTTCCTCATTTGCAAGGTTGTGGCCAATGGAATGGGAAGAATTCCCTTGAAAGGGAAGCACAGTCCTGAGGTGTGGCTCCAGGGACCCAAGTGTGGAGCGTGTGTGGTCCAGGGCTATTTGGACAAAAGTCTGAAAACACAAACTCCACTTAGGTTGTGGGATATAGGTATGGCCGGCCCGATCTATAGACCGTGAGGAGACCTCTTCGGGATATGAACAAAGGGCGAATGTGATGTGCATGCTCATGCTTTTTTTTTTTGTTTTCTGGAAATGTGTCTACCGTTTGCCATGGAATGTCGGGGTGTCCCCATGGGCCATCGATGAGGCTCCCTTTCTGGGGATTTGACCCGATCCCAAGAGTTTGGGGTCATTCTGTGGGTAGGGAGGAGGCCTTTCTGTTTTTTTTTGTTTATTTGTTTTGTTTTGTTTTGTTTTTTACCTCAGGTGGACCACCAAAAGAGGGATTCCAGAGCAGATTCGTGGGTGGGTCACCTGGACAACCAGACCTCTGGTTAACATTGGGACCTAAGAACATGGCAAGCCCCATATGTGGGCTCTTGGTCCAGACACTGAGAGGCCTTCCTTGAGGATAGGTCTCACACTGAGTTTCACAATGTGTTTTTGTGCCCAAGGAGCCCCTCAAGTCAGGGCGTGGCCTAAAGTACCATGCTGGTTTCTCCTACACTGAACGTTGCACAGTATGGGAACCACAAGTTTTCTGGCTATGGGGAAGATGGAGTTCTAATTTCTGCAACACTTTCACTCCTGGACTGTGATTGGATTTAAGGTCTAGGTTCTGAAGCCTGAAAACTGAGGTTGGGAAGAGATGAAGCCCTAAGGCCATGGTGTGTCCGATGTGATCAGTGTTCGGCCAGCTGTTGAGTGTGGGTTGGGAGGTGCAGGCTCAGGCTGTGGCTGACAGGGAATAAGTGCCCAGGCTAGACTGTATCATTGGGGTGCAGTCGAGTTTCGTGCAGGATTATACTCATTTGTGGTTACTGGGTAGCCCCAAAGGGCAACGTTTTTCTTCTGGAGGGAAGACACAGTGCCACATAGTGGCTCCAGAATTCCCAAACTGGAAGGCTTGTGGGCCAGGAGTGTGAGGAAACAATTCTGAGAACACAAGCCTGACTTAGATTTGGGGGTGAGGGGACGGCAGGCACCCTCTGCAGAGATGACTCGAGATCCCGTATACCTGAAGACAGAGCTAGGATCAGACGTTTTCTTAGGTCGGAGTTTCTGTCCATGACGGCCCATTCATGAAGGGGAGGGTGTCACGAGGACATGGAGGTTTTCCCACGATGGAAATTGTGAGATGCTCCAAACCACAATGATTCCTTCTGTGGGACAGTCGAGACATGTTGGATGGCTCCAGGACATCACATAAGGAAGTTATCCAGAGAAGGGTTCTAAGGATGGATGCTTGGGGAGCCTGCCTCCCATTCCAGGTGTTCATAGAGCCAAGGCAAGTTCGATCTGCTGGATCTAAAGGAGCAACCGAGGCGGGTGTGTTGAAATGGGTGAGTTGAGGATGGGTCATAATGTGCATTTGTGTCCATGTAGACCTTGGAATGGGGTGCTTGATCCGGGGCCTTGAGGGATGTTCATAACCGGAGGTTTTGGTGGAGCTCTAAAGAGTATGTTTTCTATGTAGAGAAGAGAATTGTTTTGATGAGGGCCTAAGGAATTTCCCATATGCTGGTATTGGAAACCAGGCCTCTGAGGAGAGATGACTGGAATCAAAAGCAATGGATCTAATTGGGGCCTAAGTGCCCGTCCAGTTCAATCTTATTCTATGGTGATATCTGTCTCTGGGTCTGAGTGGAGGTGGTTTCCTAACTTGTGAAAGATCATCCCTGTGTGTCCTGGGCAGCCAAAACAATTCGGATGGCCTGGGGGAGTTTGGAGGATTCTCCTAATCTATAGGGTTGTGGCCAATGGAAATGGCAGAATTCCCCTGGAGAGGGAAGCCACAGTCCTGATGTGTGGCTCCAGGGGCCTCAGTTTGGATGGTGTTTGGGCCAGGACTGTGGGGACAGAAGTCTGAAAACACAAACTCAGCTTAGGTTTGGGGATGTATGTATGAAGGCTCGATCTACAGACCGTGAGAATTTTCCGGGCTATGAACAAACAGCGAGTATGTGGCGCTTGCTCAGGGTTTTGTCTCTGGATTTTGTGTCAATGGTGGCCGTGGAAGGTCGGGGTGTCCTCAAGGGCCATGGACAATTCTTTCTCTGTTGATTTGGCCTGATCCCAAGTGGTTAGGATCATTCTGTGGATGGGAAGAGTCCTTTCTGTATTTTTTTTTTTTTTACCTCAGGTGTCCCACCAAAGAGGGATTCCCGAGTAGAGCCCTGAGTAGGGGTGACTAGACATCTCGAACTCTGGTATAGATTGGGGGACTAGGGGCTTGGCAAGCCCCATATGTGGGCTGTTGTTCCAGTCACTAAGAGGCTTTACATGAGGATAGGGCTCACGCTGAGGGTCACAATGTGTGTTTGTGCAAATTGTGGCCCTCAGGGATAGGTGGGGCCTCGTAGTCCATGCAGCTTTCTCCTACAATGAATATTGGACAACAAGCCAACCACTAGGTTTCTTGCCAAGGCGAAGGAGAAGTTCTGATTCTTGCATCACGTTCACTCCTGAGCAGTGAGTGGAGATAAGGTCTAGGTTCTGAAGGTGAAAACTGAGGTTGGGTAGAGATGATGGCCTAAAGCCATTGTGGGTGTGATATGCTCTGTGTTACGGCCAGCTGTCTGGGTGTTGGACTGGAGGTCTGCCCTCAGGCTGTGTCAGACAGGGCTTTAGTGCACAGGCTAGACTGTATAATTGGGGTATGGTCGCGTGGCATGCAGGTTGTTACTCATTTGGCGTTTCTGGTTAGCCCTATAGGGCAACATCTTTCTTCTGGAGGGCAGGCAGAGTGCTGCATTGTGTTTCCAGAATTGCCAAACTGGAGGGTTGTGGCCAGGATTGTGAGGAAGGAAGTCTGAAAACACAAGCTAGCACGAGTTTTGGGGCCAAGAGCATGGCAGGCACACTCTGCAGAGGCTGAATCGAGATCTCCTGCAGGTGAGGTCAGGGCGAGTATCAGATGTTGCCTCAAGCTGGAGTTTGTGTCCATGACGGCCCCTTCCTGAAGGGGGTGGGGGCGTCATGAGGCCAGGGAGGTTTCCCTACGCTGGGAGTTGTGAGCTGCTCCAAACTTCAAAGTTTCCTTCTTCAGGACAGTCGAGTACTATTGGATGGTTCCAGGATGCCCCATACAGAAAGACTCGAGAGCAGGGGCCTAAGCATGGATGCCGAGACACGCCAACTCACCTTCCCATTGCGTGGTCGAGACAAGGCACGCTCAGTCTGCGGGCTCTTGGGTGAGCTACCCAGAAGGCTGAGTTTAAATGGACTCTCCTCAGGATGAGTCATAATATGGGTTGGTGGCCATGGAGACCTTGGAATGTGGCAGTAACTAAGGGACTCTGCAGGATTCTCCAACCCGAAGGGCTTGACACAACTCCAACAAGGAAGCTTCCCATGTGGAGATGAGAGGTCTTCTGTCTGGTGCCTCAGGAAATCCCCGTATGCTGGTCTTCGAACCCAGGCCTCTGAGGAGTGATACCTGGACACCAAAGCAAGAGTTCATAATAGGGCCTAGGGGCCTGTCTGGTTCAATCTTCTGTCTCTGCGGATATCTGTCTGTGTGTCTGCATGGAGGTAGTAGTTGCTCAGCTTGTGTCATAATGCCCCTATTTGTCCAGTGCGGCTTGCGGTAGTTGGATGTCCTTGGGAACCTTGAGGTTTCTACTATTTGGTAGAGTTGTGGCCAATGGAATGGGCAGTCTTAGGAGAGAGCAGGCACAGTTCTGTGGTGTGGCTCCAGAGACCCCAACCTGGAGGCTGTGTGGGCCATGGCTGTGCAGACAGACATCCAAAAACCCTAACTCAGCTCAGGTTTGGGGCCGAGGTTACGGCAGGCCTGATCTACAGTCCATGAGGGGAGCTCCTCTGGATATGAAAGAAGGGTGAGAGGGAGGCAGTCGCTCAGGCTTTTGTCTCTGGATGTTTTGTCCACAATGGCCGTTTTATGTAGGAGTTGCCTCATGGGTCGTAGAAGTCTCCCTCTCTGGTAGTTTGTCCAGCCCCCAAGAGTTTGGGGTCATTCTGTGGGAAGGGAAGTGTCCTGTTTTCTGCTTCATGTGTCCCCCCAGTAGAGGGATTCTAGAGCATAGCAGTGGGTACTGACAACTGGAATACTCGCCCTCTGGTTAAGGCTGGGGGCCTATGGATATGACAAGCCCCATATGCAGGATCTTGGTCCAGCCACTGAGAGGCGTTACTTTAATACGGGACTCACGCTGCAGGTCACAATGCATGTCTGTGCCCTAGGCGGCCCTCAAGCACTGGCGTGGCCTTTCGGACAATGCAGGTTTTCCCACATTGAACGTTGGACAACATGCCAACCACAAGGTTTCTGGCCATGGGGAAGGAGGAATTCTAATTTCTGCATCACGTTCACCCCTGGGCAGTGATTGGTGATAAGGTCTAGGTTCTGAAGCCTGAAAACCGAGGTTGGGAAGAGATGACGACCTACACCCATAATGGGTCCTATGTGTCCAGGTTGGGGCCAGCTGTCTGGGTGTCGTTTGGGATGTCTTGTCTCAGGCTGTGCCAGACAGGGCATTAGTATACAGGGTGGGCTGTATAATTGCTTTACAATCGAGTGGCATGCATTAGAAAATCATTTGGGGTTTCTTATTAGCAGCATAGGGCAAAGTTTTTCTTCTGGAGGGCAGGCAGAGTGCTGCATTGTGGCTTCGGAATTCCCAAACTGGAGGGCTTGTGGGCCAGGAGAGTGAGGACGGAAGTCTGAGAACACAAGCTAGGCTTAGGTTTCGGGGCAAGGACATGGCAGGCACACTCTGCAGAGCTGAATTGAGATCTCATGCGTCTGAAGTCAGGTCGAGGTTCAGACTTTGGCTCAGGTTTGAGTTTCTGTCCATGTTGGCCCCTTCAGGAAGGGGGGGCATTATGAAGCCATGGGGGTTTTCCACTATTGGAGTTGTGAGATGCTCCAAACCGCAAGGATTCCTTCTGTGGGACAATTAAGATTTGTTGGATGGCTCCAGGACGTCTTATAAGGTATTTTTCCAGAACAGGGTTCTAAGTATGGATGCCTGGGCAGCCAGCCTCACATTCCAATTGTCTCCTAGCAACAAGAAACGTTTGATCTGCTGGCTTGGGGTAGCAACAGTGGGGGCTGAGTTGAAATGGACTTTCCTGAGAATGGTCTTAATGTTGGTTTGAGTCCATGGAGACCTTGGTATGGGGCAGTGGCACCAGGGCCCTGAAGGATTCTCCTAACCAGAGTTTATGACAAAGCTCCAATGAGCAAGTTTTCCATGTGGATACGAGATTTGTTCTTATTGGTGCCTCAGGAAACCACCATATGCTGGTATTGGAAACGAGGCCTCTGAGGAGAGATGCCTGGAAACCAAACCAATGGATCTGATTAGGGCCTAGGGGCCTGTCCGGTTCAATATTCTTCTCTGGGGACATCTGTTGTCTGAGTGGAAGTAGTTGCTCAGATGGTTTGAGATCACCCCTGTTTGTCATGGGCGGCCTACACTATTGGGATGGCCTCGGTGACTTTGGAGGTTTTTCCTTATTTGCAAGGTTGTGGCCAATGGAATGGGAAGAATTCCCTTGAAAGGGAAGCACAGTCCTGAGGTGTGGCTCCAAGGACCCAAGTGTGGAGCGTGTGGTCCAGGGCTATTTGGACAAAAGTCTGAAAACACAAACTCCACTTAGGTTGTGGGATGTAGGTATGGCCGGCCGGATCTATAGACCGTGAGGAGAACTCTTCGGGATATGAACAAAGGGCGAATGTGAGGTGCTGGCTCATGCTTTTTTTTTTTTCTGGAAATGTGTCACCGATTGCCATGGAATGTCGGGGTGTCCTCATGGGCCATCGATGAGGCTCCCTTTGGGGATTTGACTCGATCCCAAGAGTTTGGGGTCATTCTGTGGGAAGGGAGGAGGCCTTTCTGGTTTTTTTGTTTATTTTTTTTATTATTATTTTTTTTTTTAACTAAGGTGGACCACCAAAAGAGGGATTCCAGAGCAGAGTCCTGGGGAGGGGCGACTGGACAACCAGACCTCTGGTTAACATTGGGACCTAAGAACTTGCAAGCCCCATATATGGCTCTTGGTCCAGACACTGAGAGGCCTTCCTTGAGGATATGTCTCACACTGAGTTTCACAATGTGTTTTTGTGCCCAAGGAGCCCCTCAAGTCAGGGCGTGGCCTAATGTACCATGCTCGTTTCTCCTACACTGAACGTTGCACAATATGGGAACCACAAGTTTTCTGGCCATGGGGAAGAAGGAGTTCTAATTTCTGCAACACTTTCACTCCTGGACTGTGATTGGATTTAAGGTCTAGGTTCTGAAGCCTGAAAACTGAGGTTGGGAAGAGATGAAGACCTAAGGCCATGGTGTGTCTGATGTGCTCAGTGTTCGGCCAGCTGTTGAGTGTGGGTTTGGAGGTGCAGGCTCAGGCTGTGGCAGACAGGGAATAAGTGCCCAGGCTAGACTGTATCATTGGGGTGCAGTCGAGTTTCGTGCAGGATGGTACTCATTTGTGGTTACTGCGTAGCCCCAGAGGGCAACGTTTTTCTTCTGGAGGAAAGACACAGTGCCACATAGTGGCTGCAGAATTCCCAAACTGGAAGGCTTGTGGGCCAGGTGTGTGAGGAAAAAATTCTGAGAACACAAGCCAGACTTAGATTTCGGGGTGAGGGGACAGAAGGCACCTTCTGCAGAGATGATTCGAGATTCCGTATACCTGAAGACAGAGCTAGGATCAGACGTTGGCTTACGTCGGAGTTTCTGTCCATGAAGGCCCCTTCATGAAGGGGAGGGTGTCACGAGGACATGGAGGTTTTCCCACGATGGGAATTTTGAGATGTTCCAAACCGCAATGTTTCCTTCTGTGGGACAGTCGAGACCTGTTGGATGGCTCCAGGACATCCCATAAGGAAGTTATCCAGAGCAGGGTTCTAAGGATGGATGCCTGGGCAGCCTGCCTCCCATTCCAGGTGTCTCATAGCGCCAAGGCAAGTTCGATCTGCTGGATCTAGGGGAGCAATCGAGGCGGGTGTGTTGAAATGGGTGAGTTGAGGATGGGTCATAATGTGCATTTTTGTCCATGTAGACCTTGGAATGGGGTGCTTGATCCGGGGCCTTGAGGGATGTTCATAACCGGAGGTTTTGATGGGCTCTAAAGAGTACGTTTTCTATGTAGAGAAGAGAATTGTTTTGATGAGTGCCTAAGGAATCTCCCATATGCTTGTATTGGAAACCAGGCCTCTGAGGAGAGATGACTGGAAACAAAAGCAATGAATATGATTAGGGCCTAGGTGCCTGTCCGGTTCAATCTCTTTCCTGAGGATACGTTTCTACGGATCTGAGGGGATGTAGTTGCTCAGCTTGTGTCATATCGCCCCTGTTGTCCTGGGCAAACTATAATATTGGGATGGCCTCGGGACTTTGGAGTTTCTCCTAATCTATAGGGTTGTGGCCAATTGAATGGCAGAAATCGCCTGGAGAGGGCAGGCACAGTTCTGAGTTTGGCTCTAGGGGCCCAGCCTTGAGGCTGTGTGGGCCAGGCCTGTGGGGACAAAAGTCTGAAAACACAAACTCCACTTAGGAATGGGAAATAGGTATGGCACGCCCAATCTACAGACCGTGAGAACACTTCGGGATACGAAAAAGGGTGTGTTTGTGGTGCTTGCTCAGGTTTTGTCTCTGGATTTGTGTCAACAATGTGGGTGGAATGCTGGCGTGGCCTCATGGGTTGTGGACGGCTTTCCTTCTCTGAGGATTTGACCCGATCCCAAGAGTTTGGGTACATTCTGTGGCATGGGAGGAGTCCTTTCTGATTTTTATTTTATTTTATTTTATTTTATTTTATTTTATTTTATTTATTTTATTTTATTTTATTTTATATTTTATTTTATGTACCTCAAGTGTCCCAATAAAAGAGGGATTCCAGAGCAGAGTCCTTGGGAGGGACAACTGGATAACCCCACCTCTATTTAAGTTTGGGGGCCTAGGGGCATGGCAAGTCCAATATGTGGGCTCTTGATTCAGACACTGGGAGGCCTTCCTTGAGGACAGGGCTCATGCTGAGGGACACAATGCCGTTTTTGTGCCCAACAAGGCCCTCAAGCATGGGAAGTGCCTCATGGGCCACGCTTGATTCTCCTACACTGAACGTTGGAGAATATGCCAACCACAAGATTTCCAGCCATGGCGAAGGAAGAGTTGTGATTTCTGCATCACGTTCACCCCTGGACAGTGATTGGAGTTTAGGTCTTGGTTCTGAAACCTGAAAACTGAGTTTGGGAAGAGATGAAGACCTAAGGACCTGATGGGTCCAATGAGCTCATTTTGCGGCCAGCTGTTGAGCATAGGTCTGGAGGTGTGGGCTCATGCTGTTTCAGACAAGGCATTAGACAGGGTAGACTGTATATTTGGGGTGCAGTCGAGTGGAGTTCAGTTGATCCTAATTCGGGTTTCTAGGTAGCTCCATAAGGCAACGTTTTTCTTCTGGAGGGCAGGCAGAGTGCTGCATTGTGGCCCCAGTATTGTCAAACTGTAGGTCTTTTGGGCCAGGGGTGTGAGGACGGTAGTCTGAGAACACAAGCTAGGCTTAGTTTTTGGGGTGAGGGCACAGAAGGCACACTCTGCAGAGCTGAATCAAGATCTCATGCACCTGAAGTCAGGGCGAATATCAGACGTTTGCTCAGGTTGGAGTTTCTGTCCAAGATGGCCCCTTTAAAACGTGGAGCGTCTCAAGAGGCCATGTAGATTTTACCACAATGGGAGTTGTGAGATGCTCCAGACTGCAAAGATTCCATCTGTGGGACACTTGAGACCTGTTGGATGGCTCTAGGATGTCCCATGTTGAACGACTCCAGAGTAGGGTTCTAAGGATGGATGCCTGGGCAGCCCGCCTCCCATTCTAGTTGTCTCCTAGCAACAAGGCAGGTTTGATCTGCAGGCCCTGGGGGAGAAACCAAGGGGGTTGAGTTGACATGGACTCTCCCGATGATAGATGATAATGTGGGTTTAAGTCCATGGAGACCTTGGAATGGGGCGCTTGATCCGGGGCCCTGAAAGATTCTCCTAAACAGAGGTTTTTATAGAGCTCCAAAGAGTACATTTCCTATGTGGAGACGAGATTTTTCTGATGAGTGCCTCAGTAATCCCCCGTATGCTGGTATTGGAAACCAGGCCTCTGAGGAGAGATGCCTGGAAACAAAAGCAATGGATCTGATTAGGGCCTAGGTGCCTGTCCAGTTCAATCTTATTCTATGGGGATATCTTTCCCTGGGTCTGAGGGGAGGTAGTTTCCTAACTTGTGAAAGATCATCCCTGTTTGTCCTGGGCAGCCAACAATATTGGGATGGCCTCGGGGAGTTTGGAGGATTCTCCTAATCTATAGCGTTGTGGCCAAAGGAAATGGCAGAATTCCCCTGGAGAGGGAAGCCACAGTCCTTAGGTGTGGCTCCAGGGGCCCCAGCTTGGATGGTGTGTGTGCCAGGACTGTGGGGACAGAAGTCGGTAAACACAAACTCAGCTTATGTTTGGGGATGTATGTATGAAGGCTCGATCTACAGACCGTGAGAATTTTCCAGGCTATGAACAAAGGGCGAGTATGTGGCGCTTGCTCAGGCTTTTGTCTCTGGATTTTGTGTCAACGGTGGCCGTGGAATATCGGGGTGTCCTCAAGGGCCATGGACAATTCTTTCTCTGTTGATTTGGCCTGATCCCAAGTGGTTGGGATCATTCTGTGGATGGGAAGAGTCCTTTCTGTATTTTTTTTTTTACCTCAGGTGTTCCAAAAGAGGGATTCCAGAGTAGAGCCCTGAGTAGGGGTGACTAGACATCTCAAACTCTGGTTGAGATTGGGGGACTAGGGGCTTGGCAAGCCCCATATGGGGGCTGTTGTTCCAGGCACTAAGAGGCTTTACATGAGGATAGGGCTCACGCTGAGGGTCACAATGTGTGTTTGTGCAAATTGTGGCCCTCAGGGATAGGTGGGGCCTCATAGTCCATGCTGCTTTCTCCTACAATGAAAATTGGACAACATGCCAACCACTAGGTTTCTTGCCAAGGCGAAGGAGAAGTTCTGATTCTTGAATCACGTTCACTCCTGAGCAGTGAGTGGAGATAAGGTCTAGGATCTGAAGGTGAAAACTGACGTTGGGTAGAGATGATGGCCTAAAGCCATTGTGGGTGTGATATGCTCTGTGAACGGCCAGCTGTCTGGGTGTTGGACTGGAGGTCTGCCCTCGGGCTGTGTCAGACAGGGCTTTAGTGCACAGGCTAGACTGTATAATTGGGGTATGGTCGAGTGGCATGCAGGTTGTTACTCATTTGGCGTTTCTGGTTAGCCCTATAGGGCAACATTTTTCTTCTGGAGGGCAGGCAGAGTGCTGCATTGTGTCTCCAGAATTGCCCAACTGGAGGGGTGTGGCCAGGATTGTGAGGAAGGAAGTCTGAAAACACAAGCTAGCACGAGTTTTGGGGCCAAGAGCATGGCAGGCCCACTCTGCAGAGGCGGAATCAAGATCTCCTGCAGGTGAGGTCAGGGCGATTATCAGATGTTGCCTCAAGCTGGAGTTTGTGTCCATGACGGCCCCTTCCTGTAGGCGGTGGGGGCGTCATGAGGCCAGGGAGGTTTCCCTACGCTGGGAGTTGTGAGCTGCTCCAAACTTCAAAGTTTCCTTCTTCAGGACAGTCGAGTACTATTGGATGGTTCCAGGATGCCCCATACAGAAAGACTCGAGAGCAGGGCCCTAAGCATGGATGCCGAGAAACGCCAACTCACCTTCCCATTGCCTGGTCGAGACAAGGCACGCTCAATCTGCGGGCTCTTGGGTGAGCTACCCAGAAGCCTGAGTTTAAATGGACTCTCCTCAGGATGAGTCATAATGTGGGTTGGTGGCCATGGAGACCTTGGAATGTGGCAGTAGCTAAGGGACTCTTCAGGATTCTCCAACCAGAAGGGCTTGACACAACTCCAACAAGGAAGCTTCCCATGTGGAGATGAGAGGTCTTCTGTCTGGTGCCTCAGGAAAGCCCCGTATGCTTGTCTTCGAACCCAGGCCTCTGAGGAGTGATACCTGGACACCAAAGCAAGAGTTCATAATAGGACCTAGGGGCCTGTCTGGTTCAATCTTCTGTCTCTGCGGATATCTGTCTGTGTGTCTGCATGGAGGTAGTAGTTGCTCAGCTTGTGTCATAATGCCCCTATTTGTCCAGTGCGGCTTGCGGTAGTGGGATGTCCTTGGGGACCTTGAGGTTTCTACTATTTGGTAGAGTTGTGGCCAATGGAATGGGCAGTTTCTTAGGAGAGAGCAGGCATAGTTCTGTGGTGTGGCTCCAGAGACCCCAGCCTGGAGGCTGTGTGGGCCATGGCTGTGCAGACAGACATCCAAAAACCCTAACTCAGCTCAGGTTTGGGGCCGAGGTTACGGCAGGCCTGATCTACAGTCCATGAGGGGAGCTCCTCTGGATATGAAAGAAGGGTGAGAGGGAGGCAGTCGCTCAGGCTTTTGTCTCTGGATGTTTTGTCCACAATGGCCGTTTAATGTAGGAGTTGCCTCATGGGTCGTAGAAGTCTCCCTCTCTGGTAGTTTGTCCAGCCCCCAAGAGTTAGGGGTCATTCTGTGGGAAGGGAACTGTCCTGTTTTCTGCTTCATGTGTCCCCCCAGTAGAGGGATTCTAGAGCATAGCAGTGGGTACTGACAACTGGAATACTCGCCATCTGGATAAGCCTGGGGGCCTATGGATATGACAAGCCCCATATGCAGGATCTTGGTCCAGCCACTGAGAGGCGTTACTTTAATACGGGACTCACGCTGCAGGTCACAATGCATGTCTGTGCCCTAGGCGGCCCTCAAACACTGGCGTGGCCTTTCGGACAATGCAGGTTTTCCCACATTGAACGTTGGACAACATGCCAACCACAAGGTTTCTGGCCATGGGGAAGGAGGAATTCTAATTTCTGCATCACGTTCACCCCTGGGCAGTGATTGGAGATAAGGTCTAGGTTCTGAAGCCTGAAAACCGAGGTTGGGAAGAGATGACGACCTACAGCCATAGCGGGTCCTATGTGTCCAGGTTGGGGCCAGCTGTCTGGGTGTCGTTTGGGATGTCTTGTCTCAGGCTGTGCCAGACAGGGCATTAGTATACAGGGTGGGCTGTATAATTGCTTTACAATCGAGTAGCATGCATTAGAAAATCATTTGGGGTTTCTTATTAGCAGCATAGGGCAAAGTTTTTCTTCTGGAGGGCAGGCAGAGTGCTGCATTGTGGCTTCGGAATTCCCAAACTGGAGGGCTTGTGGGCCAGGAGAGTGAGGACGGAAGTCTGAGAACACAAGCTAGGCTTAGGTTTCGGGGCAAGGATATGGCAGGCACACTCTGCAGAGCTGAATTGAGATCTCATGCGTCTGAAGTCAGGTCGAGGTTCAGACTTTGGCTCAGGTTTGAGTTTCTGTCCATGTTGGCCCCTTCAGAAAGGGGGGGCTTTATGAGGCCATGGGGTTTTTCCCACTATTGGAGTTGTGAGATGCTCTAAACCGCAAGGATTCCTTCTGTGGGACAATTAAGATTTGGTGGATGGCTCCAGGACATCTTATAAGGTATTTTTCCAGAACAGGGTTCTAAGTATGTATGCCTGGGCAGCCAGCCTCACATTCCAATTGTCTCCTAGCAACAAGAAACGTTTGATCTGCTGTCTTGGGGTAGCAACAGAGGGGACTGAGTTGAAATGGACTTTCCTGAGGATGGTCTTAATGTTGGTTTGAGTCCATGGAGACCTTGGTATGGGGTAGTGGCACCAGGGCCCTGAAGGATTCTCCTAACCAGAGGTTATGACAAAGCTCCAATGAGCAAGTTTTCCATGGGGAGACGAGATTGTTCTTATAGGTGCCTCAGGAAACCACCATATGCTGGTATTGGAAACGAGGCCTCTGAGGAGAGATGCCTGGAAACCAAAGCAATGGATCTGATTAGGGCCTAGGCGCCTCTCTGGTTCAATATTCTTCTCTGGGGACATCTGTTGTCTGAGTGGAGGTAGTTGCTCAGCTGGTTTGAGATCACCCCTGTTTGTCATGGGCGGCCTACACTATTGGGATGGCCTCGGTGACTTTGGAGGTTTTTCCTCATTTGCAAGGTTGTGGCCAATGGAATGGGAAGAATTCCCTTGAAAGGGAAGCACAGTCCTGAGGTGTGGCTCCAGGGACCCAAGCGTGGAGCGTGTGTGGTCCAGGGCTATTTGGACAAAAGTCTGAAAACACAAACTCCACTTAGGTTGTGGGATGTAGGTATGGCCGGCCCGATCTATAGACCGTGAGGAGACCTCTTCAGGATATGAACAAAGGGCGAATGTGAGGTGCTTGCTCATGCTTTTTTTTTTTTTCTGGAAATGTGTCACCGATTGCCATGGAATGTCGGGGTGTCCTCATGGGCCATCGATGAGGCTCCCTTTCTGGGGATTTGACCCGATCCTAAAAGTTTGGGGTCATTCTGTGGGAATGGAGGAGGCCTTTCTGTTTTTTTTGTTTACTTTTTTTTTTTTTTTTTTTTTTTTACCTCAGGTGCACCACCAATAGAGGGATTCCAGAGCAGAGTCGTGGGTGGGGGCAACTGGACAACCAGACCTCTGGTTAACATTGGGACCTAAGAACATGGCAAGCCCCATATGTGGGCTCTTGGTCCAGACACTGAGAGGCCTTCCTTGAGGATAGGTCTCACACTGAGTTTCACAATGTGGTTTTGTGCCCAAGGATCCCCTCCAGTCAGGGCGTGGCCTAAAGTACCATGCTGGTGCCTCCTACACTGAACGTTGCACAGTATGGGAACCACAAGTTTTCTGGCCATGGGGAAGATGGAGTTCTAATTTCTGCAACACTTTCACTCCTGGACTGTGATTGGATTTAAGGTCTAGGTTCTGAAGCCTGAAAACTGAGGTTGGGAAGAGATGAAGCCCTAAGGCCATGGTGTGTCTGATGTGCTCAGTGTTCCGCCAGCTGTTGAGTGTGGGTTTGGAGGTGCAGGCTCAGGCTGTGGCAGACAGGGAATAAGTGCCCAGGCTAGACTGTATCATTGGGGTGCAGTCGAGTTTCGTGCAGGATGGTACTCATTTGTGGTTACTGGGTAGCCCCAGAGGGCAAAGTTTTTCTTCTGGAGGGAAGACACAGTGCCACATAGTGATTCCAGCATTCCCAAACTGGAAGGCTTTTGGGCCAGGAGTGTGAGGAAAAAATTCTGAGAACACAAGCCAGACTTAGATTTCGGGGTGAAGGGATGGCAGGCACCCTCTGCAGAGATGATTCGAGATCCCGTATACCTGAAGACAGAGCTAGGATCAGACGTTTTCTTAGGTCGGAATTTCTGTCCATGACGGCCCCTTCATGAAGGGGAGGGTGTCACGAGGACATGGAGGTTTTCCCACGATGCGAATTGTGAAATGCTCCAAACCACAATGATTTTTTCTTTGGGACAGTCGAAACCTGTTGGATGGCTCCAGGACATCCCATAAGGAAGTTATCCAGAGCAGGGTTCTAAGGATGGATGCCTGGGCAGCCTGCCTCCCATTCCAGGTGTCTCATAGAGCCAAGGCAAGTTCGATCTGCTGGATCTAGGGGAGCAACCGAGGCGGGTGTGTTGAAATGGGTGAGTTGAGGATGGGTCATAATGTGCATTTCTGTCCATGTAGACCTTGGAATGGGGTGCTTGATCCGGGGTCTTGAGGGATGTTCATAACCGGAGGTTTTGATGGAGCTCTAAAGAGTATGTTTCCTATGTAGAGAAGAGAATTGTTTTGATGAGTGCCTAAGGAATCTCCCATATGCTGGTATTGGAAACCAGGCCTCTGAGGAGAGATGACTGGAATCAAAAGCAATGGATCTGATTAGGGCCTAAGTGCCCGTCCAGTTCAATCTTATTCTATGGGGATATCTGTCTCTGGGTCTGAGTGGAGGTGGTTTCCTAACTTGTGAAAGATCATCCCTGTTTGTCCTGGGCAGCCAACACAATTCAGATGGCCTGGGGGAGTTTGGAGGATTCTCCTAATCTATTGGGTTGTGGCCAATGGAAATGGCAGAATTCCCCTGGAGAGGGAAGCCACAGTCCTGAGGTGTGGCTCCAGGGGCCCCAGCTTGGATGTTGTGTGGGCCAGGACTGTGGGGACAGAAGTCTGAAAACACAAACTCAGCTTAGGTTTGGGGATGTATGTATGAAGGCTCGATCTACAGACCGTGAGAATTTTCCGGGCTATGAACAAAGGGTGAGTATGTGGCGCTTGCTCAGGGTTTTGTCTCTGGATTTTGTGTTAATGGTGGCCGTGGAATGTCGGGGTGTCCTCAAGGGCCATGGACAATTCTTTCTCTGGTGATTTGGCCTGATCCCAAGTGGTTGGGATCATTCTGTGAATGGGAAGAGTCCTTTCTGTATTTTTTTTTTTTTACCTCAGGTGTCCCACCAAAGAGGGATTCCCGAGTAGAGCCCTGAGTAGGGTTGACTAGACATCTCGAACTCTGGTTGAGATTGGGGGACTAGGGGCTTGGCAAGCCCCATATGTGGGCTGTTGTTCCAGTCACTAAGAGGCTTTACATGAGGATAGGGCTCACGCTGAGAGTCACAATGTGTGTTTGTGCAAATTGTGGCCCTCAGGGATAGGTGGGGCCACATAGTCCATGCTGCTTTCTCCTACAATGAACATTGGACAACATGCCAACCACTAGGTTTCTTGCCAAGGCGAAGGAGAAGTTCTGATTCTTGCAGGACGTTCACTCCTGAGCAGTGAGTGGAGATAAGGTCTAGGTTCTGAAGGTGAAAATTGAGGTTGGGTAGAGATGATGGCCTAAAGCCATTGTGGGTTTGATATGCTCAAGTGTACGGCCAACTGTCTGGGTGTTGGACTGGAGGTCTGCCCTCAGGCTGTGTCCGACAGGGCTTTAGTGCACAGGCTAGACTGTATAATTGGGGTATGGTCGAGTGGCATGCAGGTTGTTACTCATTTGGCGTTTCTGGTTAGCCCTATAGGGCAACATTTTTCTTCTGGAGGCCAGGCAGAGTGCTGCATTGTGTATCCAGAATTTCCAAATTGGAGGGGTGTGGCCAGGATTCTGAGGACGGAAGTCTGAGAACACAAGTTAGTCTTAGGTTTCAGGGCGAGGGCCCAGCAGGCACACTCTCAAGTGCTGAATCGAGATCTCATGCTTCTGAATTCAGGGCGAGGTTCAGACTTTGGCTTAGGATGGAGTTTCTGTCCGTGATGGCCCATTTATGAAGGTGTGGGGCATCATGAGTAAATGGAGGTTTTCTCACAGTGTTATTGTGTGATGCTTCAAACCACAAGGATTCATTCTGCGAGACAGTGAAGACAGGTTTGTTGGATTCAAGACGTCCCATAAAGAAGTTCTCCATAGCAGGGTTCTAAGGATGGATGCCTGGGAAGCCCGCCTCCCATTCCAACTGTCTCTTAGTGACCAGGAAATTTTGATCTGCTGGCTCTGGGTGAGCAGCCGAGGGGGCTGATTTGAAATGGACTCTCCTGAGAATGGATCATAATGTAAGTTCGTGTCCTTGGAGACCTTGGGATTGGGCCATGGTGCCAGCGCCCTGAAGGATCCTCCTAACCTGAGGTATTGACACAGCTCCAAAGAGCAAGTTTCCCATGTGGAGATGAGATCTGTTCTGATTGTTTCCTTAGGAAGCCCCCATATTCTGATATTGGAAACCAGGACTCTGAGGAGAGATACCTAGAAACCAAAGCAATGCATCAGAAGTTGGCTCAGGTTGGAGTTTCTGTCCATGATGGCCCCTTTATAAAGGGGAGCCTCTCATGAGGCCTTGTAGGTTTTCCCACGATAGGAGTTGTGAGATGCTCCAATCTGCAAGGATTCCTTCTGTGGGACAGTCAAGACCTGTTGGAAGGCTCCAGGACATCCCATATGGAACGGCGCCAGAGCAGGATTCCAAGGATGGATGCCTAGAGAGTCTGCTTTGCATTCCAGTTGTCTCCTAGTGACAAGGCAGGTTTGATATTCTGCCTCTGGGGGAGTAATCGACGGGGCTGAGTTGAAATGTACTCTCCTGCCGAATGGTCATAATGCGGGTATGTGTCCATGGAGACCTTGGAATAGGACGGTTGCTCCGGCTACCTGAAGGTTTCTCCTAACTGGAGGCTTTTACAGAGCTCCAAAGGATAAGTTTCCCATGTGAAGACAAGATTTGTTCTGATTGTTATCTCTGGAATCCCCCATATGCTGGTATTGGAAAACAGGCCTCTGAGGAGAGATGCTTAGAAAAAAAAGCAATGGAACCAATTACATTCTAGGGGCCAGTCCAGTTTAATCTTCTTCTCTTGGGTTATCTATCTACGGGTGAGTTGACGTCGTTGCTCAGCTTGTGAGAGATCACCCCTCTTTGTCCTGGGTGGCCTACACTATTGGAATGGCCTCTGGGACTTTGGAGGTTTCTCCTTATCTGTAGGGTTGTGGCCAATGGAATGGGAAGAATTTCCTTGGAGAGGGCAGGCACAGTCCTGAGGTGTGTCTCCAGGGGCCTCAGTCTGGAGGGTGTGTGGGACAGGGATGTCAGGATAGAAGTCTGAAAACACAAACTCGGCTTAGGTTTGGGGACGTAGGTATGGCAGGCCCAATCTACAGACTATGAGGAGAATTTTTTGGGCTATGACCTAAGGGTGAGTGTGAACGCTTGCTGAAGCTTATGTCTCTGGATTTTGTGTCAATAGTGGCCGTGGAATGTCGGGCTGGCCTCATGGGCCATGGACGAGTCTTTCTCTCTGGACCCCAATCACTTGGGATGGCCCAATCCCAAGTGATTGGGGTCATTCTGTGAGTGGGAGGAGTCCTTTCTGTGTTTATTTACCTCAAATGTCCCACCAAAGAGGGATTCCAGAGCAGAGCCCTGAGTAGGGGTGACTAGATGTCTCTACCTCTGGTTAAGATTGGGTGACTTGGGGCATGGCAGGCCCCATATGCGGGCTCATGGTCCAGCCACTGAGAGGCTTTACTTGAGGACAGGGCTCAAACTGAGGGTCCCAATGTGTGTTTGAGCCCACCGCAGCTCTTAAGCATAGGCAGGGCCTCAGGGACCCTACACTACCCTCAGGGGCCCTACTACTACCCCTGTAGGCCCTACAGGGGTCCTCCACTGAACGTTGGACAAGATGCCAACCACAAGATTCTGGCGAGAGGGAAGGAGGAGTTCTGATTTCTGCATCACGTTCACCCATGTGAAGTGAGTAGAGATAAGGTCTAGGATTCTGTAGCCTGAAAACCGAAGTTGGAAAGAGATGGCGACCTAAGGCCATGGCGGTTCAGATGTTCTCAGTGTACTGCAAGCTGTCTGGGTGTCGGTTGGGAATTCAGGCCTCAGGTTCTGTCAGACAGGGCATTAGTGCACAGGCTAGACTATATAATTGGTGTACAGTTGAGTGACGTGCAGGTTTATCCTCATTTGAGGTTTCTGGGTAGACCCATAGGGCAATATTTTTCTTCTAGAGGGCAGGCAGAGTGCAGCACTGTGTCATCGGAAATCCCAAAATAGAGGGCGTGTGGTCCAGGAGAGTGAGGACGGAAGTCGGAGAACACTAGCTACGCTTAGGTTTTGGAGTGAGGGCACAGCAGGTACACTCTGAAGAGCTGAATCAAGATCTCGTGCATCTGAAGTCAAGGCGAAGATCAGCTGTTGGCTCAGGTTGGAGTTTCTTTCCATGATCTGCCTTCATGAAGATTGGGGGCATCATGTGACCTTGGAAGCTTTCCATGATATGAGTTGTTAGGTGGTCCATGCACAAGGACTCCTGTGGGACAGTCGAGACCTGTTGGATGGCTCAAGGATGTCCCATAAGGAATGACGCAAGAGCAGGGTTCTAAGGATGGATGCCTGAAGAGACCAACTTGCATTTCAATTGTCTCCTAGCGACAAGGCAGGTTCAATCTGCTGGCTCTGGAGTAGCAACCGAGGGGGTTTAGTTGAAATGGACTCTCCTGAGGATGGGTCATAATTTGGGATTGTGTCCATGGAGATATTCAAATGGGGCAGTGGCTCCAGTGACCTGAAGTTTCCTCCTAAATGGAGGTTATGACACAGCTCCATAGAGCAAGATTCCCATGTGGAGACGAGATTTTTTCTGATAGGTAGCTCTGGAAACCCCCTTATGCTGGTATTGGAATCCAGGCCTCTGAGGAGAGATGCCTGAAAACAAAAGCAATGGATCCAATTAGGGCCTAGGTGCCTGTCTTGTTCAATATTCTTTTCTATGGATATCTGTCTAAGGTTCTGATTGGAGGTAGTGGCTCAGCTTGTGCCAGAGGGTCCCTGTATGTCCAGGACATCCTACACTATTGGGATGGCCTCAGAGATTTTGGATGATTCTCCTAATCTGTCAGGTTGTGCCAAATGAATGAGCAGAATTCCCTTGGAGAGGGCAGGCACAGTCCTGAGGTGTGGCTCCATGGGGCCCAGCCTTTAGAATGTGTGGGTGAGGACAATGGAGACAGAAGTCTGAAAACACAAACTAGGCTAAGGTTTGGGGACATAGGTATGGCAGGCCCGATCTACAGACCTTGAGAATTTTGGGGGCTCTGAACAAAGGGCAAGTGTGTGGCGCTTTTTCAGGTTTTTGTCTCCGGATTTTGTGTCAATGGTGGCCGTGGAATGTCAGGCTGGCCTCATCGACCATGGACGAGTATTTCTCTCTGTGGATTTGGCCAGATTCCAAGTGTTTGGGGTCATTCTTTGGATGGTAGGAGTCCTTACTTTTTTTTTTTTTTCTTTATCTTGGTTTTTTTTTTTTTTTTTTTTTTTTTTTTTTTACCTTATGTGTCCCACCAAAGAGGGATTCCAGAAAAGAGCTCTGAATAAGGTTGACTAGACTTCTCAAGCTCTGGCTAGGATTGGGGGAGTAGGGGCATGCCAAGTCCCATATGCAGGCTCTTGGTCCAGCCCCGGAGAGGCTTTACTTGAGGCCAGGGTTCATGCTTAGGGTCCTAATGTGTGTTTGTGCCCATCGCAGCCCTCAAGCATGTCAGAGGCCTCATGGGCCATGCTGGGTTCTCATATACTGAACGTTGGACAACATGCCAACCACAAGGTTTCTGGTCATGGGGTAGGTGAAGTTCTGATTTCTGCATCACGTACATCACTTAGTTGTGAGTGGAGATAATGTCTAGGTTCTGAAGCCTGAAGACCAAGGTTGGGAAGAGATGATGACCGAAGGCCATGGCATGTTCGATGAGTTCAGTGTGAGGCCAGGTGTCTGGGTGTCGGTCACGAGGTCTGGGGTCAGGCTGTGTCAGACAGGGCATTAGTGCCCAGGCTAGACTGTATAATTGGGGTACAGTCTAGAGAATTGCAGGTTGATCCTCATTTGATGTTTCTGGGTAGACCTCTAGGGCAAAGTCTCTCTTCTGGAGGGCAGGCAGAGTGCTGCATTTTGTCTCCAGAATTCCCAAAGTGGAAGGCTTGTGGGCCAGGAGTGTGAGGACGGAAGTCTGAGAACGTGAGCTGGCTTAGGTTTTGGGGCGAGGGCAAGGCAGGCACACTCTGCAGAGCTGAATTGAGATCTCATGCATCTGAAGTCAGGGCGAGGATCAGACGGGAGTTTCTGTCCATGATGTCCTCTACCTGAAGGTGGAGGCATCACGAGGCCATGGAGGTTTTCCCACGGTGCGAGTGTGTGATGCTGCAAACCACAAGGATTCCTTCTGCAGGACAGTTGAGACCTGTTGAATGGATCAAGGACACCCCATTAGGAATTTCTCCAGAGCAGAGTTCTAACAACGGATACCTGGGCAACGGACTCGCATTCCAATTGTCTCCTAGTGACAAAGCAGGTTTGATCTGCTGGCACTGGGTGAGCAACCGCCAGGTTTGAGTTGAAATGGACTCTCCTGAGGATGGGTCATAATGTGGGATTGTGTCCATTGAGACATTGGAATGGGGCGGTGGCTCCAGTGATGTGAAATTTTCTCCTAACTGGAGGTTTTGACACAGTTCCATATAGCATGATTCCCATGTGGCATGCGATTTGTTCTGATTGGTAGCTCCAGATACCCCCATGTGCTGGTATTGGAATCCAGGCCTCTGAGGAGAGATACGTGAAAACAAAAGCAATGGATCCGTTTAGGGCCTAGGTGCCTGTCCTGTTCAATCTTCTTTTCTATGGATATCTATCTACAGGTCTGATTGGAGGTAGTGGCTCAGCTTGTGGCAGATGGTCCCTGTTTGTCCAGGACATCCTACAATATTGGGGTGGCCTCGGGGACTTCGGATGTTTCTCCTACTCTGTCAGGTTGTGCCAAAGGAATGAGCAGAATTCCCATGGAGAGGGCAGGTACAGTCCTGAGGTGTGGCTCCATGGGGCCAAGCCTTGAGGGTGTGTGGGCCAGGACAATGGAGACAGAAGTCTGAAAACACAAACGTGGCTTAGGTTTGGGGACATAGGTATGGCAGGCCCGATCTACAGACCGTGAGAATTTTTCAGGCTTTGAACAAAGGGCGAGTGTGTGGCGCTTTTTCAGGCTTTTGTCTCCGGATTTTGTGTCAATGGTGGCCGTGGAATGTCAGGATGGCCTCATCAGCCATGGACGAGTATTTCTCTCTGTGAATTTGGCCCAATTCCAAGTGTTTGCGGTCATTCTTTGGACAGTAGGAGTCCTTTCTCTATTTTTTTTTTAACCTCATGTGTCCCACCAAGGAGGGATTCTAGAGAAGAGATCTGAGTAGGGGTGACTAGACTTCTCAAGCACTGGTTAAGGCTTGGGGAGTAGGGGCATGGTAATCTCCATATGTGGGCTCTTGGTCCATCCCCGGAGAGGCTTTACTTGAGGCCAGGGATCATGCTTAGGATCCTAATGTGTGTTTGTGCCTATCACAGCCCTCAAGCATGTCTGGGGCCTCATGGGCCATGCTGGTTTCTCCTACACTGCACGTTGGTCAACATGCCAACCACAGGGTTTCTGGTCATGGGGAAGGAGGAGTTCTGATTTCTGCATCTCGTACACGGCATGGCAGTGAGTAGAGATAAGGTCTAGATTCTGAAGCCTGAAAACCGAGGTTGGTAAGAGATGACAACCTAAGGCCATGGTGGGTCCAATGCACTTAGTGTGCGGCCAGATGTCTGTGTCCATCATGAGGTCTGGGCTCAGGCTGTGTCAGGCAGGGCATTAGTCCCCAGGCTAGACTGTATAATTGGGGTACAGTCGAGTGATGTGTAGGTTGGTCCTCATTTGGGGTTTCTGGTTGGCCCCATAGGGCAAAGATTTTCTTCTGCAGGGCAGGCAGAGTGCTGCATTCTGGCGCCAGAATTGCCAACTTCAGGGCTTGTGGGCCAGGTGTTTTAAGACAGAAGTCTGAGAACACAAGTTCAGCTTTGAATTCGCAGCGGTGACATGGCAGGCACACTCTACAGACCTGAAATGAGATCTCGTGCATCTGAATTCAGGGCGAGGATCAGATGTTGGCTTAGGTTGGAGTTTCTGTACATGATGTCCCCTTCATGAAGGTGGGGGAGGGCATCAGGAAACCATGGAAGATTTCCAACTTTGTGAGTGTGTGATGCTCCAAACCACAAGGATTCCGTCAGCGGGACAGTCACGACTTTTTGGATGGATCAAGGACGTCCCATAAGAAATGCTCCAAAGCACAGTTCTAATGATGGATGCCTGGGCAGTCCAACTTGCATTCCAGTTGTGTCCTAGTGAAAAGGAGGATTTGATCTGCTGTCACTGGGGGAACAACCGAGGGGGCTGAATTGAAATGGACTCTCATGAGGATCAGTCATGATGTGGATTTGTGTCCATGGATCCCTTGGAATGGGGCAGTGGCTCTGTTGCCCTGAAGAATTCTCCTAACCTGAGGTTTTGATGCAGCTCCAAAGAGCAAGTTTCCCATGTAGAGACGAGATTTGTTCTGAAACCCCCACAACCTGGTATTGGAAACCAAGCATCTGGGGAACAATGCCTGGAATCCAAAGCAATGGATCTGATTACGGTCTAGGGGCCTGTCCTTTTCAATATTCTCCTCTGAGTGTCTCTGTCTAAGATTCAGAATGGAGGTCACTGCTCAGCTTGTGTCAGATCACCCATGTTTGTTGGGGGAGGCCAACACTATTGGACTGGTCTTGGGAATTGGAGGTTTCTCCTAATCTGTAAGGTTGTGGCAAATG
The DNA here is from genome assembly GCF_964662115.1 of Mustela nivalis. Lineage (NCBI taxonomy): Eukaryota > Metazoa > Chordata > Mammalia > Carnivora > Mustelidae > Mustela > Mustela nivalis. Next base: position 53,308 of record NW_028136022.1, on the reverse strand, counting down.
AAACGGGCAGAGTTCCCTTGGAGAGCACTGGCACAGTCCTTAGGTGTGACACCACCTTTCTGGGTGTCATCCAGGAGGTCCAGGCTCAGGCTGTGTCAGAAAGGGCATTAGTGCCAAGCTTAGACTGTATAATTGGAGTAAAGTTGAGTGGCATGCAGGTTGATCCTCATTTGGCGTTTCTGGGTAGCCCCAGGGGCAACGTTTTTCTGCTGGAGGGAAGGAAGAGTGCTGCATTGTGGCGACGGAATTCTCACACTGGAGGACTTGTGGGCCAGAATTGTGAGAAAAGAAGTGTGAGAACACAAGCTAGGCTTAGGTTTTGGGTCAAGATCATGGCAGGCACACTCTGTAGAGCTAAATCTAAATCTCATGCATCTGAAGTCAGGGCGAGGATCAGACGTAGGCTCAGGTTGAAGTTTCTGTTCAGGATGGCCCCTTCATGATGGTGGGGGGCATCATGGGGCTATGGAGACTTTCCCACGATTGGCATTGTATGTTGCTCCAATCGGCAAGGATTCCTTCTACGGGACAGTCGAGACCGGTCAGATTGCTCCAGGACGTCCCATGCGGAACCACGGCAGTGCAGGGTTCTAAGGATGGATTCCTGGAGTGCCCGCCTCACATTCCTATTGTCTCCTAGTGACAAGGCAGGTTCGATCTGCTTCTTTTGGGGAGCAACCAAAGGGGATGTGTTGAAATGGACTCGCCTGCGGATGGGTCATAATGTGGGTTTGTGTCCATGGAGACCTTGGAATGGGGTGTTGGCTGCTGGGACCTGAAGGTTTCCCTTAACTGGAGGTTGTGACACAGCTCCAAAATGCATGTTTCCCATGTGGAAATGAGATTTGTTCAGACTGGTACCTCCAGAAGAACACATATGCTGGTATTGGAAACCAGGTCTCTGAGGAGAGATGCCTGGAATCAAAAGCAATGGATCTGATTAGGTCCTAGGTGCCTGTCCGGTTCAATCTTCTTCTCTGGGGTTATCTGTCTATGGGTCTGAGTTGAGGTAGTTGCTCATCTTGGGACAGATCACCCTGTTGGCCCTGAGTGGCCAACACTATTGGGATGGCCTCAGGGACGTTGGAGTGTTCTCCTAATCTTTAGGGTTGTGGCCAATGGAATGGGCAGAATTTGCTTGGAGAAGGCAGGCACAGTCCTGAGGCATGGCTCCAGGGGCCCCAGCCTGGAGGGTGTGTGGGCCAGGACAGTGGGGACAGAAATCTGAAAACCCAAACTCAGCTTAGGTTTGGGGACGTAGGTATGACAGGCCTGATCTATAGACCGTGAGGAGAATTTTTCAGGCTATGAACAAAGGACAAGTGTGAGGCATATCTCCAGGCTTTTGTCTCTAGATTTTGTGTCAATGGTGGCCATGGAATGACGGGATGGCCTCTTTGGCCATGGATGATTCTTTCTCTTTTAAGATTTGGTCAGATCCCAAGTTTTGGGGCTCATTCAGGGGATGGAGGAGACCCTTCGATATTTTTTTCCTCAGGGGTTCCAGAGCAGAGACCTGAATAGGGGTGACTAGACCTCTCAACCTCTCATTAATATTGGGGGACTAGGGATGGCAATGCGGGTTCATGGTCCAGCCCCTGAGAGGCTTTACTTGAGGACAGGGCTCACACTGAGGGTCCCAATGTGTTTGTGCCCATTGCGGTTCTCAAGCATGGGTGGGGACTCATGGGCTACACTGGATTCTCCTACACTGAACGTTGGAAAACATGCCAACCACAAGGTTTCTTGCCTTGAGGAAGAAGGAGTTTCATTTCTGCATCACGTTCACCCCTGGGTAGTGAGTATATATAAGGTCTAGGTTCTGAAGCCTGAAAACCAAGGTTGGGAAGAGATGATGACCTAAAGCCATGGCGGGTCTGATGTGCTCAGTGTACAGCCAGCTGTCTGGGTGTCGGTTGGGAATTCAGACCTCAGGCTGTGCAAGACAGGGCATTAACGCCGAAGCGAAACTGTATAATTGGGGTAGAGTCAACTGGCATGCAGGTTGATCCTCATTTGGTGTTTCTGGTTAGCCCCATAGGACAACGTTTCTCTTCTGGAGGGCAGTCAGAGTGCTGCATTGTGTCTCTCCAGAATTCCCTAACTGGAGGGCTGGTGGGCTCGGAGTGTGAGGACGAAGTCTGAGAACAATAGCTAGGATTTGCTTCGGGGCGGGGTTTCGGCAGGCACACTCTGCAGAGTTGAATCAAGATTTCGTGCATCTGAAGTTAGGGCGAGGATTAGACGTTGGCTCAGGTTGGAGTTTCTGTCCAAGATGGCTCTTTCATGAAGGGGACGGTGCACCATGAGGCCACAGAGCTTTTCCCATGATGGGAGTTGTGAGGTGCTCCAAAGCGCAAGGATTCCTTCTGCAGGACAGCTGTGACCTGTTGGATGGCTCCAGGACGTCCCATATGGAATTACTTCAGAGTAGTTTTCTACAGATGGATGCCTAGCCAGCCCGCCTCACATTCCAATTGTCTCCTAGTGACAAGATAGGTTCGATCTGCTGGCTCTAGGGGAGCACCCAAGGGCACTGAGTTGAAATAGACTCTCCTGCAGATGGGTCCTAATGTGGGATTGTGTCCATGGAGACCTTGGAATGAGGTGGTGGCACCGGGGCCCTGAAGGATTTTCCTAGCTGGAGGTTTTGACACAGCTTGAAAGAGCACGTTTCCCATGTGGAGAAGACATTTGTTCTGACTGATGACTCAGGAAACCCCCATATGGTGGTATTGAAAACCAGGCCTCTGAGGTTCTGACATAGCTCCACGAGCAAGTTTCCAATGTGCAGACAAGACTTGCTCTGAAGGGGCCTCTGGAAACCCCATAGGCTGGTATTGGAAACCAGGCCTCTGAGAAGAGATGCCTGGAAACCAAAGCAATGGATCTGATTAGGGCCTAGGGGCCTGTCCAGTTCAATGTTCTTCTCTGGGGACATCTGTCTCCGAGTTGGTGTGGAGCTAGTTGCTCAGCTAGTGTCAGATCACCCCTGTTTGTTCCAAGCGGCCTACAATATTGGTATGGTCCCAGGGACATTGGAGATTTCTCCTGATTTATATGGTTGTGGCCAATGGAATATGAAGAATTCCCTTTGAGAGGGAAGGAACAATCCTGAGGTGTGGTTCCAGGGGCCCTACCCTGGAGGGTGTGTGTTTTCAGACAACTGTCCAAACAGCCCAGGCCTACACAACCTACAGGCTCAGGCCCCTGGAGCCAAACCTGAGGACTGTACTTGCCCTCTCCAAGGGAATTGTGTGTGCCCATTACAATGGCCACAACCCTTCTAATAGGATAAACCTCCAAAGTCCCTGATCCATCTCAATAGTGGTGACTTCCCAGGAAAAACAGGGGCAATCTGAGCCCAACTGAGCACCTACCTGCACTCAGACCCATAGACAGATGTCCCCAGAGGTAAAAAGGAAAGAACAGGCCCCTAGGCACTAATCAGATCCATTGCTTTGGTTTCCAGGCATCTCTCCTCAGAGGCCTGGATTTCAAAAGCAGCATATAGCTGTTTCTTGACCCACACATCAGAAAACATCTCATCTACACATGGGAAACTTGCACGTTGGAGCTGTGTCAAAGCCTCTGTTTAGGAGAACCCTTTAGGGCCCCAGTGCCTCCGCTTCATTCCAAGGTCTCCATAGACACAAAAGCACATTAGGACCCATCCCCAGGGGTGTCCATTTCAACTCAGCGTCCTCGGTTGCTCCCCACAGATCCAGGAGATCTAACCTGTCTTGTTGCTAGGAGACAATTGGAATGCGAGGTGGGCTACCCAGCCATCCATCCTTAGAACCCTGCTCAGAATCATTGGCCTGGAGCCAAACAACAGGTCTCAATTGTCCTGCAGAAGACTCTCTGCAGTTTGGAGCTTCTCACAACTCCCATCATGGGAAAACCCCCATGGCCTCGTGATGCCCCCCCATTCATGAAGGGGCCATCAGGGACAGAAACTCCAACCTGATCGATCGTCTGATCCTCGCCCTGACTTCAGATGCACGAGATCTCGATTCAGGTCTGTAGATTGTGCCTGACATGGCCTCACCCAGAAACCTAAGCCTAGCTTGTGTTCTCAAACTTTTGTCGTCAGACTACTGGCCCACAAGCCCTCAAGTTTGGCAATCCAGAACTACAATGCAGCACTCTGCCGGCCCTCCAGAAGGAAAACATTGTCCTCTGAGGCTACCCAGTAACCCCAAAAGAGGATCAACCTGCACCGACCTTGGCTGTACCCCAAATACATAGGCTGAACAGGGCACTAATGCCCTTTCTGACACAGCCTGAGCCTGGACCCCCTGGCCCCTACCAGACAGCTGGCCGCACACTGAGCACATCGAGTCGCCATGGCCTTAGGTTGTCATCTCTTCCCACCCTCGGTTTTCAGGTTTCAGAACCTAGACCTTATCTCCAATCACTGCCCAGGGTTGAAGGTGATGCAGAAATCAGAACTCCTTCCCCATGGCAAGAAACCTTGTGGTTGGCATGGTGTCCAAAATTCAGTGTCGTTGAAACCAGTGTGGCCCATGAGGCCACGCCCATGCTCGCGGGCCACATTGGTCACAAACACACATTGTGACCCTCAGGCCGAGCCCAATCCTCCAGTAAGGCCACTCAGTGGCTGGATGAAGAGATATTATATTGGGCTTGCCATGCCCCTAGGCCCCAATTTATAACCATATTTCGGGTTGTCCCTTCAGTCTTCCCCACGGCTTTGCTTTGGAATTCCTCTTCTGGTGGGACACCTGAGGTAACAAAACTGAAATGAGTCCTCCCATCCCACAGATTGACGAAAAGCAATTGGGAATCGGGCCAAATCCTCAGAGAGGAAGATTCGTCCATGGCCATGAGGCCTCCCCGACATTCCACGGCCATCGCTGATACAAAATCCAGAGACAAAAGCCTGAGCAAGCGCCTCAGACTCGCACTTTCTTCATATCCTGAAGAGTTCTTCTCATGGTTTGTAGCTCGGGCCTGCCATACCTACGTCCCCAATCTTACACTGAGTTTCTGTTTTCAGACTTCTGTCCTCAAAGTCTTGGGCCACTCACCCTCCAGGCTGGGCCCCTGGAGCCACACATTAGGACTGTGCCTACCAATCCATGGGAATTCTGCCCATTCCATGGTACAAAATCGTACAAATTAGGAGAAACCTCCAAAGTCCCTGAGGCCATCCCAATAGTGTAGGTCGCCCGTAACAAACAAGGGGTGTCTGACACCAGCTGATAATCGACCTCCACTCATACCATAGATGGATGTCCCCAGAGAAGAAGATTGAACCAGACAGGACCCTAGGCCATAATAGGATCCATTGCTTTGGGTTACAGGCATGTGTCCTCAAAAGCCTGATTCCAAAACGAGCATAGGTGTTTTCCTGAGGCACCCATCAGAACTCATCTCGTCTCCACAAGGAAACCTGTGCATGGGAGACATGTCCAAAGCTTAGGAGAGTACTTCAGGGTCCCGGTGCCACCGCCCCATTCCAAGGCCCTCATGGACACAAATACATATTAGGACCCATCCTCAGGAAAGTCCATTTCAACTCAGACACCCCGGTTGCTCCAGCAGAGCCATCAGATCTAAACTGTCTTGTTGCTAGGAGACAATTGGAATGCGAGGCGGGCTTCCCAGGCATCCATCCGAGAACGGTGCTCTGGAGTCATTCCATATGGGATGTCCTGGAGCTGTCCAACAGGTCTCAATTGTCCCGCAGAAGGAATCCTTGAAGGGGGCATCCCACAACTCCCAACGTGGGTAAACCTCAATGGCCTCGAGATTCCGCTCCCTTCATGAAGTGGCCGTCATGCTCAGAAACTCCAAACTGAGCCAACGTCTGATCCTCGCCCTGACTTCAGATGCATGAGACATTGGTTCAGATCTGCAGGGGGTACCTGCCGTGCCCTCGCCCTGAAACCCAAGTCTAGCTTGTCTTCTCAGTTTTCCGTCCTCACACTCCTGTCCCCGAAGCCCTCAAGTTTGGCAATTCCGGAACCACAATGGAGCACTCTGCCTGCCATCTAGAAAAAAAATTATTGCCTCGTGAGCTGCCGAGGCACCTTAAATGAGGGTAATCCTACACAGCACTCGACTTTACCCAAATTATATAGTCTAACCTGGGCACTAATGCACTGTCGAACACAACCTGAGCCCGGACTTTCTGACCAACACCCAGAAAGCTGACCGCACACTGAGCACATAAAACCCGCCATGGCCTTAGGTCATCATCTCTTCCCTACCTCAGTTTTCAGGCTTCAGAACCGAGACCTTATCTCCAATCACTGCCCAGGGGTGAGTGTGATGCAGAAATCAGAACTCCTCCTTACCCATGGCAAGAACCCTGTGGTTGGCACGTTGTCCAATGTTCAGTGTAGGAGAAACGAGCATTCACCCTGAGGCCCCGCCCATTCTTGAGTGCGACGAGGGCATACACACACATTGTGACCCTCAGCATGAGTCCTGTCCTCTAGTAAGTCCTCTCAGTTGCTGGACCATTAGATGTCATAATGGGCTTGACATATCCCTAGGCCCCAATTTTTAACCAAATTTCTGATGGTCCAGTCGCCCCTCCCCAGGGCTCTACTCTGGAATCCCTCATTTGGTGGGACACCTGAGGATAAAAAAGAAAAAAACAACAATAAAAAAAAAAACGGACTTCTTCCAGCCCACAGAATGACCCCAAACTCTTTGGACGGGGCCAAACCACCAGAGAGTAAGACTCGTCCATTTCCCATGAAGTCACCCAAAAATTCCACGACCATGAGTGACCCGATATCCAGAGACAAAAACTTGAGCAGGATCCTCACACTCGCCCTTCTTTCAAATCACGAAGAGTTCTCCTCATGGTTTGTAGATCAGTCCTGCCATACCTATGACCCGAAACATAAGCCGAGTTTGTGTTTTCAGACAACTGTCCAAACAGCCCTGGCCTACACAACCTACAGGCTCAGGCCCCTGGAGCCAAACCTGAGGACTGTACTTGCCCTCTCCAAGGGAATTGTGTGTGCCCATTCCAATGGCCACAACCCTTCTAATAGGATAAACTTCCAAAGTCCCTGATCCATCTCAATAGTGGTGGCTTCCCAGGAAGAACAGGGGCAATCTGAGCCCAACTGAGCACCTATCTGCACTCAGACCCATAGACAGATGTCCCCAGAGGTAAAAAGGAAAGAACAGGCCCCTAGGCACTAATCAGATCCATTGCTTTGGTTTCCAGGCATCTCTCCTCAGAGGCCTGGATTTCAAAAGCAGCATATAGCTGTTTCTTGACTCACCCATCAGAAAATATCTCATCTACACATGGGAAACTTGCATGTTGGAGCTGTGTCAAAGCCTCTGTTTAGGAGAATCCTTAGGGCCCCAGTGCCACCACTTTATTCCAAGGTCTCCATAGACACAAAGCACATTAGGACCCATCCCCAGGGGTGTCCATTTCAACTCAGCGTCCTCGGTTGCTCCCCACAGATCCAGGAGATCTAACCTGTCTGGTTGCTAGGAGACAATTGGAATGCGAGGTGGGCTACCCAGCCATCCATCCTTAGAACCCTGCTCAGAATCATTGGCCTGGAGCCAAACAACAGGTCTCAATTGTCCTGCAGAAGACTCTCTGCAGTTTGGAGCTTCTCACAGCTCCCATCGTGGGAAAACCCCCATGGCCTCGTGATGCTCCCGCCCATTCATGAAGGGGCCATCAGGGACAGAAACTCCAACCTGAGCGATAGTCTGATCCTCGCCCTGACTTCAGATGCACGAGATCTCGATTCAGGTCTGTAGATTGTGCGTGCCATGGCCTCACCCAGAAACCTAAGCCTAGCTTGTGTTCTCAGACTTTTGTCGTCAGACTACTGGCCCACAAGCCCTCCAGTTTGGCAATCCAAAACTACAATGCAGCACTCTGCCGGCCCTCCAGAAGGAAAACATTGTCCTCTGAGGCTACCCAGTAACCCCAAAAGAGGATCAACCTGCACCGACCTTGGCTGTACCCCAAATACATAGGCTGAACAGGGCACTAATGCCCTTTCTGACACAGCCTGAGCCTGGACCCCCTGGCCCCTACCAGACAGCTGCCCGCACACTGAGCACATCGAGCCGCCATGGCCTTAGGTTGTCATCTCTTCCCACCCTCGGTTTTCAGGTTTCAGAACCTAGACCTTATCTCCAATCACTGCCCAGGGTTGAAGGTGATGCAGAAATCAGAACTCCTTCCCCATGGCAAGAAACCTTGTGGTTGGCATGTTGTCCAACGTTCAGTGTATTTGAAACCAGTGTGGCCCATGAGGCCCCACCCATGCTCGCGGGCCACATTGGTCACAAACACACATTGTGACGCTTAGGCTGAGCCCAGTCCTCAAGTAAGGCCACTCAGTGGCTGGATGAAGAGATATCATATTGGGCTTGCCATGCCCCTAGGCCCCAATTTTTAACCATAGTTCGGGTTGTCCCTTCAGTCTTCCCCACGGCTTGGCTTTGGAATTCCTCTTTTGGTGGGACACCTGAGGTAACAAAACTGAAATGAGTCCTCCCATCCCACAGATTGACGAAAAGCAATTGGGAATCGGACCAAATCCTCAGAGAGGAAGATTCGTCCTTGGCTCATGAGGCGTCCCCGACATTCCACGGCCATCGCTGATACAAAATCCAGAGACAAAAGCCTGAGCAAGAGCCTCAGACTCGCACTTTCTTCATATCCTGAAGAGTTCTTCTCATGGTTTGTAGATCGGGCCAGCCATACCTACGTCCCCAAAGCTAAGCTGAGTTTGTGTTTTCAGACTTCTGTCCTCAAAGTCTTGGGCCACACACCCTCCTGGCTGGGCCCATGGAGCCACACATTAGGACTGTGCCTACCAATCCCTGGGAATTCTGCCCATTCCATGGTCCAAAATCGTACAAATTAGGAGAAATCTCCAAAGTCCCTGAGGCCATCCCAATAGTGTAGGTCGCCCGGAACAAACAAGGGCTGTCTGACACCAGCTGATAATCGACCTCTACTCATACCATGGATGGATGTCCCCAGAGAAGAAGATTGAACCAGACAGGACCCTAGGCCATAATAGGATCCATTGCTTTGGGTTACAGGCATGTGTCCTCAAAAGCCTGATTCCAAAACGAGCATAGGTGTTTTCCTGAGGCACCCATCAGAACTCATCTCTTCTCCACAAGTAAACCTGTGCATGGGAGCCATGTCCAAAGCTTAGGAAAGTACTTCAGGTTGCCGGTGCCACCGACCCATTCCAAGACCCTCATGGACACAAAAACACATTAGGACCCATCCTCAGGAAAGTCCATTTCAATTCAGCCACCCCGGTTGCTCCCGCAGAGCCATCAGATCTAAACTGTCTTGTTGCTAGGAGACAATTGGAATGTGAGGCGGGCTTCCCAGGCATCCATCCGCGAACGGTGCTCTGGAGTCATTCCATATGGGATGTCCTGGAGCTGTCCAAGAGGTCTTAATTGTCCCGCAGAAGGAATCCTTGAAGGGGGCATCCCAAAACTCCCAACGTGGGAAAACCTCAATGACCTCGAGATTCCGCTGCCTTCAAGAAGCGGCCGTCATGCTCAGAATCTCCAACCTGAGCCAAAGTCTGATCCTTGCCCTGACTTCAGATGCATGAGATATTTTTTCAGATCTGCAGGAGGTACATGCCGTGCCCTCGCCGTGAAACCCAAGTCTAGCTTGTCTTCTCAGACTTCCGTCCTCACACTCCTGGTTCCGAAGCCCTCAAGTTTGGCTATCCCGGACCCACAATGCAGCACTCTGCCTGCCCTCTAGAAAAAAAAATTATTGCCTCATGAGCTGCCCAGGCACCTTAAATGAGGGTAAACCTACACAGCACTCTACTTTACCCAAATTATATAGTCCAACCTGGGCACTAATGCACTGTCGAACACAACCTGAGCCCGGACCTCCTGACCAACACTCAGAAAGCAGACCGCACACTGAGCACATAAAACCCGCCATGGCCTTAGGTCAACATCTCTTTCCTACCTCAGTTTTCAGGCTTCAGAACCGAGACCTTATCGCCAATCACAGCCCAGGGGTGAGTGTGATGTAGAAATCAGAACTCCTCTTTACCCATGGCAAGAACCCCTGTGGTTGGCACGTTGTCCAACGTTCAGTGTAGGAGAAACCAGCATTCACCCTGAGGCCCCGCCCATTCTTGAGTGCGACGAGGGCATACACAAACATTGTGACTTTCAGCATGAGTCCTGTCCTCTAGTAAGTCCTCTCAGTGGCTGAACCATTAGATATCATAATGGGCTTGACATGTCCCTAGGCCCCAATGTTTAACCAGATTTCTGATTGTCCAGTCGCCCCTCCCCAGGGCTCTACTCTGGAATCCCTCATTTGGTGGGACACCTGAGGTTAAAAAAGAAAAACAACAACAACAAAAAAAAAAAAAACGGACTTCTTCCAGCCCAAAGAATGACCCCAAACTCTTTGGACGGGGCTGAACCACCAGAAAGTAAGACGCGTCCATTTCCCATGAAGTCACCCAGAAATTCCACGACCATGAGTGACCCGATATCCAGAGACAAAAACTTGAGCAGGAGCCTCACATTCGCCCTTCTTTCAAATCCCGAAGAGTTCTCCTCATGGTCTGTAGATCAGTCCTGCCATACCTATGACCCGAAACATAAGCCGAGTTTGTGTTTTCAGAGAACTGACCAAACAGCCCTGTCCTACACAACCTACAGGCTCAGGCCCCTGGACCCAAACCTGAGGACTGTACTTGCCCTCTTCAAGGGAATTGTGTGTGCCCATTCCAATGGCCACAAACCTACTAATAGGATAAACCTCCAAAGTCCCTGATCCATCTCAATAGTGGTAGCGTCCCAGGAAAAACAGGAGCAATCTGAGCCCAATTGAGCACCTACCTGCACTCAGACCCATAGGCAGATGTCCCCAGAGGTAAAAGAAAAGAACAGGCCCCTAGGCACTAATCAGATCCATTGCTTTTGTGTCCAGGCATCTCTCCTCAGAAGCCTGGATTTCAAAAGCAGCATATAGCTGTTTCGTGACTCACCCATCAGAAAACATCTCATCTACACATGGGAAACTTGCACGTTGTAGCTGTGTCAAAGCCTCTGTTTAGGAGAACCCTTTAGGGCCCCAGTGCCACCGCTTCATTCCAAGGTCTCCATAGACACAAAAGCACATTCGGACCCATCCCCAGGGGTGTGCATTTCAACTCAGCATCCTCGGTAGCTCCCCACAGATCCAGGAGATCTAACCTGTCTTGTTGCTAGGAGACAATTGGAATGCGAGGTGGGCTACCCAGCCATCCCTCCTTAGAACCCTGCTCAGAATCATTGGCTTGGAGCCAAACAACAGGTCTCAATTGTCCTGCAGAAGACTCTCTGCAGTTTGGAGCTTCTCACAACTCCCATCGTTGGAAAGCCACCATGGCCTCGTGATGACCCCCTATTCATGAAGGGGCCATCAGGGACAGAAACTCCAACCTGAGCGATTGTCTGATCCTCGCCCTGATCAGATGCACGAGATCTCGATTCAGGTCTGTAGATTGTGCCTGCCATGGCCTCACCCAGAAACCTAAGCCTTGGTTGTGTTCTCAGACTTTTGTCGTCAGACTACTGGCCCACAAGGCCTCCAGTTTGGCAATCCAGAACTACAATGCAGCACTCTGCCGGCCCTCCAGAAGAAAAACATTGTCCTCTGGGGCTACCCAGTAACCCCAAATGAGGATCAACCTGCACCGACCTTGGCTGTACCCCAAATACATAGGCTGACCAGGGCACTAATGCCGTTTCTGACACAGCCTGAGCCTGGACCCCTGGACACTCCCAGACAGCTGGCCGCACAATGAGCACATCGAGCCCCCATGGCCTTAGGTCGTCATCTCTTCCCAACCTCGGTTTTAAGGATTCAGAAACTAGGCCATATCTCCAATCACTGCCCAGGGTTGAAGGTGATGCAGAAATCAGAACTCCTTCCCCATGGCAAGAAACCTTGTGGTTGGCATGTTGTCCAACATTCAGTGTAGTTGAAACCAGTGTGTCCCATGAGGCCCCGCCCATGCTTGTGGGCCACATTGGTCACAAACACACATTGTGACACTCAGGCTGAGCCCAGTCCTCAAGTAAGGCCACTCAGTGACTGGATGAAGAGATAGCATATTGGGCTTGCCATGCCCCTAGGCCCCAATTTTTAACCATAGTTTGGGTTGTCCCTTCAGTCTTCCCCACGGCTTGGCTTTGGAATTCCTCTTTTGGTGGGACACCTGAGGTAACAAACCTGAAAGTAGACCTCCCATCCCACAGATTGACGAAAAGCAATTGGGAATCGGGCCAAATCCTCAGAGAGGAAGATTCGTCCATGGCCCATGAGGCCTCCCCGACATTCCACGGCCATTGCTGATACAAAATCCAGAGACAAAAGCCTGAGCAAGCGCCTCAGACTCGCACTTTCTTCATATCCTGGAGAGTCTTCTCATGGTTTGTCGATCGGGCCTGCCATACCTACGTCCCCAAACCTAAGCTGAGTTTGTGTTTTCAGACTTCTGTCCTCAAAGTCTTCTGCCCAACACCATCCTGGCTGGGCACCTGGAGCCACACATTAGGACTGTGCCTACCAATCCATGGGAATTCTGCCCATTCCATGGTCCAAAATCATACAAATTAGGAGAAACCTCCAAAGTCCCTGAGGCCATCCCAATAGTGTAGGTCGCCCGGAACAAACAAGGGCTGTCTAACGCCAGCTGATAATCGACCTCCACTCATACCATAGATGGATGTCCCCAGAGAAGAAGATTGAACCAGACAGGACCCTAGGCCATAATAGGATCCATTGCTTTGGGTTACAGGCATGAGTTCTCAAAAGCCTGATTCCAATACGAGCATAGGTGTTTTCCTGAGGCACCCATCAGAACTCATCTCGCCTCCACAAGGAAACCCTTGCATGGGAGCCATGTCCAAAGCTTAGGAGAGTAATTCAGGATCCCGGTGCCACCGCCCCATTCCAAGGCCCTCATGGACACAAAAACACATTAGGACCCATCCTCACGAAAGTCCATTTCAAATCAGCCACCCCGGTTGCTCCCGTAGAGCCATCAGATCTAAACTGTCTTGTTGCTAGGAGACAATTGGAATGCGAGGCGGGCTTCCCAGGCATCCATCCCCGAACGGTGCTCTGGAGTCATTTCATATGGGATGTCCTGGAGCTGTCCAACAGGTCTCAATTGTCCCGCAGAAGGAATCCTTGAAGGGGGCATCCCACAACTCCCACGGTGGGAAAACCTCAATGGCCTCGAGATTCCGCTCCCTTCATGAAGCGGCCGTCATGCTCAGACTCCAACCTGAGCCAACGTCTGATCCTCGCCCTGACTTCAGATGCATGAGATATTTGTTCAGATATGCAGGGGGTACCTGCCGTGCCCTTGCCCTGAAACCCAAGTCTAGCTTGTCTTCTAAGACGTCCGTCCTCACACTCCTGGGCCCGAAGCCCTCAAGTTTGGCAATTCCGGACCCACAATGCAGCACTCTGCCTGCCCTCTAGAAAAAAAATTATTGCCTCATGAGCTGCCCAGGCACCTTAAATGAGGCTAAACCTACACAGAACTCGACTTTACCCAAATTATATTCTAACCTGGGCACTAATGCACTGTCGAACACAACCTGAGCCTGGACCTCCTGACTAACACCCAGAAAGCTGACCGCACACTGAGAACATAAACCCGCCATGGCCTTAGGTCATCATCTATTCCCTACGTCAGTTTTCAGGCTTCAGAACCGAGACCTTATCTCCAGTCACTGCCCAGGTGTGAGTGTGATGCAGAAATCAGAAATCCTCCTTACCCATGGCAAGAACCCTTGTGGTTGGCACTTTGTCCAACATTCAGTGTAGGAGAAACCAGCATTCACTCTGAGGCCCCGCCCATTCTTGAGTGCGACGAGGGCATACACACGCATTGTGACCCTCAGCATGAGTCCTGTACTCTAGTAAGTCCTCTCAGTGGCTGGACCATAAGATGTCATAATGGGCTTGACATGTACCTAAGCCCCAATTTTTAACCAGATTTCTGATTGCCCAGTCGCCCCTCCGCAGGGCTCTACTCTGGAATCCCTCATTTGGTGGGAAACCTGAGGTTAAAAAAGAAAACAACAACAACAGCAACAAAAAAAAACGGACTTCTTCCAGCCCACAGAATGACACCAAAGTCTTTGGACGGGGCCAAACCACCTGAGAGTAAAACTCGTCCATATCCCATGAAGTCACCCAGAAATTCCACGACCATGAGTGACATGATATCCAGAGACAAAAACTTGAGCAGGAGCCTCACACTCGCCCTTCTTTCAAATCCCGAAGTGTTCTCCTCATGGTCTGTAGATCAGTCCTGCCATACCTATGACCCGAAACATAAGCCGAGTTTGTGTTTTCAGACAACTGTCCAAACAGCCCTGGCCTACACAACCTACAGGCTCAGGCCCCTGGACCCAAACCTGAGGACAGTACTGGCCCTCTCCAAGGGAATTGTGGTTGCCCATTCCAATGGCCACAACCCTTCTAATAGAATAAACCTCCAAAGTCCCTGATCCATCTCAATAATGGTGGCTTCCCAGGAAAAACATGGGCAATCTGAGCCCAACTGAGCACCTACCTGCACAGAGACCCATAGACAGATGTCCCCAGAGGTAAAAAGGAAAGAACAGGACCCTAGGCACTAATCAGATCCATTGCTTTGGTTTCAGGCATCTCTCCTCAGAGGCCTGGATTTCCCAAAGCAGAATCTAGCTGTTTCTTGACTCACCCATCAGAAAACATCTCATCTACACATGGGAAACTTGCACGTTGGAGCTGTGTCAAAGCCTCTATTTAGGAGAACCCTTCAGGGCCCCAAGGCCACCGCTTCATTCCAAGGTCTTCATAGACACAAAAGCACGTTAGGACCCATCCCCAGGGGTGTCCATTTCAACTCAGCGTCCTCGGTTGCTCCCCACATTTCCAGGAGATCTAACCTGTCTTGTTGCTAGGAGACAATTGGAATGCGAGGTGGGCTACCCAGTGATCCATCCTTAGAACCCTGATCAGAATCATTGGCCTGGAGCCAAACAACAGGTCTCAATTGTCCTGCAGAAGACTCTCTGCAGTTTGGAGCTTCTCACAACTCCCATCCTGGGAAAACCCCCATGGCCTCGTGATGCCCCCCCCATTCATGAAGGGGCCATCAGGGACAGAAACTCCAACCTGAGCGATCGTCTGATCCTCGCCCTGACTTCAGATGCACGAGATCCCGATTCAGGTTTGTAGATTGTGCCTGCCATGGCCTCACCCAGAAACCTAAGCCTAGCTTGTGTTCTCAGACTTTTGTCATCAGACTACTGGCCCACAAGCCCTCCAGTTTGGCAATCCAGAACAACAATGCAGCACTCTGTCGGCCCTCCAGAAGAAAAACATTGTCCTCTGGGGCTACCCAGTAACCCCAAATGAGGATCAACCTGCACCGACCTTGGCTGTACCCCAAATACATAGGCTGACCAGGGCACTAATGCCCTTTTTGACACAGCCTGAGCCTGGAACCCCTGGCCCCTCCCAGACAGCTGCCCGCACACTGAGCACATCGAGCCGCCATGGCCTTAGGTCGTCATCTCTTCCCAACCTCAGTTTACAGGTTTCAGAACCTAGACCTTATCTCCAATCACTGCCCAGGGTTGAAGGTGATGCAGAAATCAGAACTCCTTCCCCATGGCAAGAAACCTTGTGGTTGGCATGTTGTCCAACGTTCAGTGTAGTTGAAACCAGTGTGGCCCATGAGGCCCCGCCCATGCTCGCGGGCCACATTGTTCACAAACACACATTGTGACACTCAGGCTGAGCCCAGTCCTCAAGTAAGGCCACTCAGTGGCTGGATGAAGAGATAGCATATTGGGCTTGCCATGCCCCTAGGACCCAATTTTTAACCATAGTTCAGGTTGTCCCTTCAGTCTTCCCCACGGCTTTGCTTTGGAATTCTTCTTTTGGTAGGACACCTGAGGTAACAAAACTGAAATGAGTCCTTCCATCCCACAGATTGACGAAAAGCAATTGGGAATCGGGCCAAATCCTCAGGGGGAAGATTCGTCCATGGCCCATGAGGCGTCCCCGACATTCCATGGCCATCGCTGAAACAAAATCCAGAGACAAAAGCCTGAGCAAGCGCCTCAGACTCGCACTTTCTTCATATCCTGAAGAGTTCTTCTCATGGTTTGTCGATCGGGCCTGCCATACCTACGTCCCCAAACCTAAGCTGAGTTTGTGTTTTCAGACTTGTTTCCTCAAAGTCTTGGGCCACACAACCTCCAGGCTGGGCCCCTGGAGCCACACATTAGGACTGTGCCTACCAATCCATGGGAATTCTGCCTATTCCATGGTCCAAAATCGTACAAATTAGGAGAAACCTCCAAAGTCCCTGAGGCCATCCCAATAGTGTAGGTCGCCCGGAACAAACAAGGGCTGTCTGACACCAGCTGATAATCGACCTCTACTCATACCATGGATGGATGTCCCCAGAGAAGAAGATTGAAACAGACAGGACCCTAGGACATAATAGGATCCATTGCTTTGGGTTACAGGCATGTGTCCTCAAAAGCCTGATTCCAATACGAGCATAGGGGTTTTCCTGAGGCACCCATCAGAACTCATCTCTTCTCCACAAGTAAACCTGTGCATGGGAGCCATGTCCAAAGCTTAGGAAAGTACTTCAGGTTGCCGGTGCCACCGACCCATTCCAAGACCCTCATGGACACAAAAACACATTAGGACCCATCCTCAGGAAAGTCCATTTCAATTCAGCCACCCCGGTTGCTCCCGCAGAGCCATCAGATCTAAACTGTCTTGTTGCTAGGAGACAATTGGAATGTGAGGCGGGCTTCCCAGGCATCCATCCGCGAACGGTGCTCTAGAGTCATTCCATATGGGATGTCCTGGAGCTGTCCAAGAGGTCTTAATTGTCCCGCAGAAGGAATCCTTGAAGGGGGCATCCCAAAACTCCCAACGTGGGAAAACCTCAATGACCTCGAGATTCCGCTGCCTTCAAGAAGCGGCCGTCATGCTCAGAATCTCCAACCTGAGCCAAAGTCTGATCCTTGCCCTGACTTCAGATGCATGAGATATTTTTTCAGATCTGCAGGAGGTACATGCCGTGCCCTCGCCGTGAAACCCAAGTCTAGCTTGTCTTCTCAGACTTCCGTCCTCACACTCCTGGTTCCGAAGCCCTCAAGTTTGGCTATCCCGGACCCACAATGCAGCACTCTGCCTGCCCTCTAGAAAAAAAAATTATTGCCTCATGAGCTGCCCAGGCACCTTAAATGAGGGTAAACCTACACAGCACTCTACTTTACCCAAATTATATAGTCCAACCTGGGCACTAATGCACTGTCGAACACAACCTGAGCCCGGACCTCCTGACCAACACTCAGAAAGCAGACCGCACACTGAGCACATAAAACCCGCCATGGCCTTAGGTCATCATCTCTTTCCTACCTCAGTTTTCAGGCTTCAGAACCGAGACCTTATCGCCAATCACAGCCCAGGGGTGAGTGTGATGTAGAAATCAGAACTCCTCTTTACCCATGGCAAGAACCCCTGTGGTTGGCACGTTGTCCAACGTTCAGTGTAGGAGAAACCAGCATTCACCCTGAGGCCCCGCCCATTCTTGAGTGCGACGAGGGCATACACAAACATTGTGACTTTCAGCATGAGTCCTGTCCTCTAGTAAGTCCTCTCAGTGGCTGAACCATTAGATATCATAATGGGCTTGACATGTCCCTAGGCCCCAATGTTTAACCAGATTTCTGATTGTCCAGTCGCCCCTCCCCAGGGCTCTACTCTGGAATCCCTCATTTGGTGGGACACCTGAGGTTAAAAAAGAAAAACAACAACAACAAAAAAAAAAAAAAACGGACTTCTTCCAGCCCAAAGAATGACCCCAAACTCTTTGGACGGGGCTGAACCACCAGAAAGTAAGACGCGTCCATTTCCCATGAAGTCACCCAGAAATTCCACGACCATGAGTGACCCGATATCCAGAGACAAAAACTTGAGCAGGAGCCTCACATTCGCCCTTCTTTCAAATCCCGAAGAGTTCTCCTCATGGTCTGTAGATCAGTCCTGCCATACCTATGACCCGAAACATAAGCCGAGTTTGTGTTTTCAGAGAACTGACCAAACAGCCCTGTCCTACACAACCTACAGGCTCAGGCCCCTGGACCCAAACCTGAGGACTGTACTTGCCCTCTTCAAGGGAATTGTGTGTGCCCATTCCAATGGCCACAAACCTACTAATAGGATAAACCTCCAAAGTCCCTGATCCATCTCAATAGTGGTAGCGTCCCAGGAAAAACAGGAGCAATCTGAGCCCAATTGAGCACCTACCTGCACTCAGACCCATAGGCAGATGTCCCCAGAGGTAAAAGAAAAGAACAGGCCCCTAGGCACTAATCAGATCCATTGCTTTTGTGTCCAGGCATCTCTCCTCAGAAACCTGGATTTCAAAAGCAGCATATAGCTGTTTCGTGACTCACCCATCAGAAAACATCTCATCTACACATGGGAAACTTGCACGTTGTAGCTGTGTCAAAGCCTCTGTTTAGGAGAACCCTTTAGGGCCCCAGTGCCACCGCTTCATTCCAAGGTCTCCATAGACACAAAAGCACATTCGGACCCATCCCCAGGGGTGTGCATTTCAACTCAGCATCCTCGGTAGCTCCCCACAGAACCAGGAGATCTAACCTGTCTTGTTGCTAGGAGACAATTGGAATGCGAGGTGGGCTACCCAGCCATCCCTCCTTAGAACCCTGCTCAGAATCATTGGCTTGGAGCCAAACAACAGGTCTCAATTGTCCTGCAGAAGACTCTCTGCAGTTTGGAGCTTCTCACAACTCCCATCGTTGGAAGCCACCATGGCCTCGTGATGACCCCCTATTCATGAAGGGGCCATCAGGGACAGAAACTCCAACCTGAGCGATTGTCTGATCCTCGCCCTGATCAGATGCACGAGATCTCGATTCAGGTCTGTAGATTGTGCCTGCCATGGCCTCACCCAGAAACCTAAGCCTTGGTTGTGTTCTCAGACTTTTGTCGTCAGACTACTGGCCCACAAGGCCTCCAGTTTGGCAATCCAGAACTACAATGCAGCACTCTGCCGGCCCTCCAGAAGAAAAACATTGTCCTCTGGGGCTACCCAGTAACCCCAAATGAGGATCAACCTGCACCGACCTTGGCTGTACCCCAAATACATAGGCTGACCAGGGCACTAATGCCGTTTCTGACACAGCCTGAGCCTGGACCCCTGGACACTCCCAGACAGCTGGCCGCACAATGAGCACATCGAGCCGCCATGGCCTTAGGTCGTCATCTCTTCCCAACCTCGGTTTTAAGGATTCAGAAACTAGGCCATATCTCCAATCACTGCCCAGGGTTGAAGGTGATGCAGAAATCAGAACTCCTTCCCCATGGCAAGAAACCTTGTGGTTGGCATGTTGTCCAACATTCAGTGTAGTTGAAACCAGTGTGTCCCATGAGGCCCCGCCCATGCTTGTGGGCCACATTGGTCACAAACACACATTGTGACCCTCAGGCTGAGCCCAGTCCTCAAGTAAGGCCACTCAGTGACTGGATGAAGAGATAGCATATTGGGCTTGCCATGCCCCTAGGCCCCAATTTTTAACCATAGTTTGGGTTGTCCCTTCAGTCTTCCCCACGGCTTGGCTTTGGAATTCCTCTTTTGGTGGGACACCTGAGGTAACAAACCTGAAAGTAGACCTCCCATCCCACAGATTGACGAAAAGCAATTGGGAATCGGGCCAAATCCTCAGAGAGGAAGATTCGTCCATGGCCCATGAGGCCTCCCCGACATTCCACGGCCATTGCTGATACAAAATCCAGAGACAAAAGCCTGAGCAAGCGCCTCAGACTCGCACTTTCTTCATATCCTGGAGAGTCTTCTCATGGTTTGTCGATCGGGCCTGCCATACCTACGTCCCCAAACCTAAGCTGAGTTTGTGTTTTCAGACTTCTGTCCTCAAAGTCTTGTGCCCAACACCATCCTGGCTGGGCACCTGGAGGCACACATTAGGACTGTGCCTACCAATCCATGGGAATTCTGCCCATTCCATGGTCCAAAATCATACAAATTAGGAGAAACCTCCAAAGTCCCTGAGGCCATCCCAATAGTGTAGGTCGCCCGGAACAAACAAGGGCTGTCTAACGCCAGCTGATAATCGACTTCCACTCATACCATAGATGGATGTCCCCAGAGAAGAAGATTGAACCAGACAGGACCCTAGGCCATAATAGGATCCATTGCTTTGGGTTACAGGCATGAGTTCTCAAAAGCCTGATTCCAATACGAGCATAGGTGTTTTCCTGAGGCACCCATCAGAACTCATCTCGCCTCCACAAGGAAACCCTTGCATGGGAGCCATGTCCAAAGCTTAGGAGAGTAATTCAGGATCCCGGTGCCACCGCCCCATTCCAAGGCCCTCATGGACACAAAAACACATTAGGACCCATCCTCACGAAAGTCCATTTCAAATCAGCCGCCCCGGTTGCTCCCGTAGAGCCATCAGATCTAAACTGTCTTGTTGCTAGGAGACAATTGGAATGCGAGGCGGGCTTCCCAGGCATCCATCCCCGAACGGTGCTCTGGAGTCATTTCATATGGGATGTCCTGGAGCTGTCCAACAGGTCTCAATTGTCCCGCAGAAGGAATCCTTGAAGGGGGCATCCCACAACTCCCACGGTGGGAAAACCTCAATGGCCTCGAGATTCCGCTCCCTTCATGAAGTGGCCGTCATGCTCAGACTCCAACCTGAGCCAACGTCTGATCCTCGCCCTGACTTCAGATGCATGAGATATTTGTTCAGATATGCAGGGGGTACCTGCCGTGCCCTTGCCCTGAAACCCAAGTCTAGCTTGTCTTCTAAGACGTCCGTCCTCACACTCCTGGGCCCGAAGCCCTCAAGTTTGGCAATTCCGGACCCACAATGCAGCACTCTGCCTGCCCTCTAGAAAAAAAATTATTGCCTCATGAGCTGCCCAGGCACCTTAAATGAGGCTAAACCTACACAGAACTCGACTTTACCCAAATTATATTCTAACCTGGGCACTAATGCACTGTCGAACACAACCTGAGCCTGGACCTCCTGACTAACACCCAGAAAGCTGACCGCACACTGAGAACATAAACCCGCCATGGCCTTAGGTCATCATCTATTCCCTACGTCAGTTTTCAGGCTTCAGAACCGAGACCTTATCTCCAGTCACTGCCCAGGTGTGAGTGTGATGCAGAAATCAGAAATCCTCCTTACCCATGGCAAGAACCCTTGTGGTTGGCACTTTGTCCAACATTCAGTGTAGGAGAAACCAGCATTCACTCTGAGGCCCCGCCCATTCTTGAGTGCGACGAGGGCATACACACGCATTGTGACCCTCAGCATGAGTCCTGTACTCTAGTAAGTCCTCTCAGTGGCTGGACCATAAGATGTCATAATGGGCTTGACATGTACCTAAGCCCCAATTTTTAACCAGATTTCTGATTGCCCAGTCGCCCCTCCGCAGGGCTCTACTCTGGAATCCCTCATTTGGTGGGAAACCTGAGGTTAAAAAAGAAAACAACAACAACAGCAACAAAAAAAAACGGACTTCTTCCAGCCCACAGAATGACACCAAAGTCTTTGGACGGGGCCAAACCACCTGAGAGTAAAACTCGTCCATATCCCATGAAGTCACCCAGAAATTCCACGACCATGAGTGACATGATATCCAGAGACAAAAACTTGAGCAGGAGCCTCACACTCGCCCTTCTTTCAAATCCCGAAGTGTTCTCCTCATGGTCTGTAGATCAGTCCTGCCATACCTATGACCCGAAACATAAGCCGAGTTTGTGTTTTCAGACAACTGTCCAAACAGCCCTGGCCTACACAACCTACAGGCTCAGGCCCCTGGACCCAAACCTGAGGACAGTACTGGCCCTCTCCAAGGGAATTGTGGTTGCCCATTCCAATGGCCACAACCCTTCTAATAGAATAAACCTCCAAAGTCCCTGATCCATCTCAATAATGGTGGCTTCCCAGGAAAAACATGGGCAATCTGAGCCCAACTGAGCACCTACCTGCACAGAGACCCATAGACAGATGTCCCCAGAGGTAAAAAGGAAAGAACAGGACCCTAGGCACTAATCAGATCCATTGCTTTGGTTTCAGGCATCTCTCCTCAGAGGCCTGGATTTCCCAAAGCAGAATCTAGCTGTTTCTTGACTCACCCATCAGAAAACATCTCATCTACACATGGGAAACTTGCACGTTGGAGCTGTGTCAAAGCCTCTATTTAGGAGAACCCTTCAGGGCCCCAAGGCCACCGCTTCATTCCAAGGTCTTCATAGACACAAAAGCACGTTAGGACCCATCCCCAGGGGTGTCCATTTCAACTCAGCGTCCTCGGTTGCTCCCCACATTTCCAGGAGATCTAACCTGTCTTGTTGCTAGGAGACAATTGGAATGCGAGGTGGGCTACCCAGTGATCCATCCTTAGAACCCTGCTCAGAATCATTGGCCTGGAGCCAAACAACAGGTCTCAATTGTCCTGCAGAAGACTCTCTGCAGTTTGGAGCTTCTCACAACTCCCATCCTGGGAAAACCCCCATGGCCTCGTGATGCCCCCCCCCATTCATGAAGGGGCCATCAGGGACAGAAACTCCAACCTGAGCGATCGTCTGATCCTCGCCCTGACTTCAGATGCACGAGATCCCGATTCAGGTCTGTAGATTGTGCCTGCCATGGCCTCACCCAGAAACCTAAGCCTAGCTTGTGTTCTCAGACTTTTGTCATCAGACTACTGGCCCACAAGCCCTCCAGTTTGGCAATCCAGAACAACAATGCAGCACTCTGTCGGCCCTCCAGAAGAAAAACATTGTCCTCTGGGGCTACCCAGTAACCCCAAATGAGGATCAACCTGCACCGACCTTGGCTGTACCCCAAATACATAGGCTGACCAGGGCACTAATGCCCTTTTTGACACAGCCTGAGCCTGGAACCCCTGGCCCCTCCCAGACAGCTGCCCGCACACTGAGCACATCGAGCCGCCATGGCCTTAGGTCGTCATCTCTTCCCAACCTCAGTTTACAGGTTTCAGAACCTAGACCTTATCTCCAATCACTGCCCAGGGTTGAAGGTGATGCAGAAATCAGAACTCCTTCCCCATGGCAAGAAACCTTGTGGTTGGCATGTTGTCCAACTTTCAGTGTAGTTGAAACCAGTGTGGCCCATGAGGCCCCGCCCATGCTCGCGGGCCACATTGTTCACAAACACACATTGTGACACTCAGGCTGAGCCCAGTCCTCAAGTAAGGCCACTCAGTGGCTGGATGAAGAGATAGCATATTGGGCTTGCCATGCCCCTAGGACCCAATTTTTAACCATAGTTCAGGTTGTCCCTTCAGTCTTCCCCACGGCTTTGCTTTGGAATTCTTCTTTTGGTAGGACACCTGAGGTAACAAAACTGAAATGAGTCCTTCCATCCCACAGATTGACGAAAAGCAATTGGGAATCGGGCCAAATCCTCAGGGGGAAGATTCGTCCATGGCCCATGAGGCGTCCCCGACATTCCATGGCCATCGCTGAAACAAAATCCAGAGACAAAAGCCTGAGCAAGCGCCTCAGACTCGCACTTTCTTCATATCCTGAAGAGTTCTTCTCATGGTTTGTCGATCGGGCCTGCCATACCTACGTCCCCAAACCTAAGCTGAGTTTGTGTTTTCAGACTTGTTTCCTCAAAGTCTTGGGCCACACAACCTCCAGGCTGGGCCCCTGGAGCCACACATTAGGACTGTGCCTACCAATCCATGGGAATTCTGCCCATTCCATGGTCCAAAATCGTACAAATTAGGAGAAACCTCCAAAGTCCCTGAGGCCATCCCAATAGTGTAGGTCGCCCGGAACAAACAAGGGCTGTTTGACACCAGCTGATAATCGACCTCCACTCATACCATAGATGGATGTCCCCAGAGAAGAAGATTGAACCAGACAGGACCCTAGGACATAATAGGATCCATTGCTTTGGGTTACAGTCATGTGTCCTCAAAAGCCTGATTCCAATACGAGCATAGGGGTTTTCCTGAGGCACCCATCAGAACTCATCTCGTCTCCACAAGGAAACCTGTGCATGGGAGCCATGTCCAAAGCTTAGGAGAGTAATTCAGGGTCCCGGTGCCACCGCCCCATTCCAAGGCCCTCATGGACACAAAAACACATTAGGACCCATCCTCAGGAAAGTCCATTTCAACTCAGCCACCCCGGTTGCTCCGGCAGAGCCATCAGATCTAAACTGTCTTGTTGCTAGGAGACAATTGGAATGTGAGGCGGGCTTCCCAGGCATCCATCCGCGAACGGTGCTCTGGAGTCATTCCATATGGGATGTCCTGGAGCTGTCCAAGAGTTCTTAATTGTCCCGCAGAAGGAATCCTTGAAGGGGGCATCCCACAACTCCCAACGTGGGAAAACCTCAATGACCTCGAGATTCCGCTGCCTTCAAGAAGCGGCCATCATGCTCAGAATCTCCAACCTGAGCCAAAGTCTGATCCTTGCCTTGACTTCAGATGCATGAGATATTTTTTCAGATCTGCAGGGGGTACATGCCGTGTCCTCGCCCTGAAACCCAAGTCTAGCTTGTCTTCTCAGACTTCCGTCCTCACACTCCTGGTTCCGAAGCCCTCAAGTTTGGCAATTCCGGACCCACAATGCAGCACACTGCCTGCCCTCTAGAAAAAAAAAATTATTGCCTCATGAGCTGCCCAGGCACCTTAAATGAGGGTAAACCTACACAGAACTCCACTTTACACAAATTATATAGTCTAACCTGGGCACTAATGCACTGTCGAACACAACCTGAGCCCGGACCTCCTGACCAACACCCAGAAAGCAGACCGCACACTGAGCACATAAAACCCGCCATGGCCTTAGGTCATCATCTCTTCTCTACCTCAGTTTTCAGGCTTCAGAACCGAGACCTTATCTCCAATCACAGCCCAGGGGTGAGTGTGATGTAGAAATCAGAACTCCTCTTTACCCATTGCAAGAACCCTTGTGGTTGGCACGTTGTCCAACGTTCAGTGTAGGAGAAACCAGCACTCACCCAGAGGCCCCGCCCATTCTTGAGTGCGACGAGGGCATACACAAACATTGTGACTTTCAGCATGAGTCCTGTCCTCTAGTAAGTCCTCTCAGTGGCTGGAACATTAGAGGTCATAATGGGCTTGACATGTCCCTAGGCCCCAATGTTTAACCAGATTTCTGATTGTCCAGTCGCCCCTCCACAGGGTTCTACTCTGGAATCCCTCATTTGGTGGGACACCTGAGGTTAAAAAAGAAAACCAACAACAACAACAACAAAAAAAAAAAACGGACTTCTTCCAGCCCAAAGAATGACCCCAAACTCTTTGGACGGGGCCGAACCACCAGAAACTAAGACTCGTCCATTTCCCATGAAGTCACCCAGAAATTCCACGACCATGAGTGACACGATATCCAGAGACAAACACTTGAGCAGGAGCCTCACACTCGCCCTTCTTTCAAATCCCGAAGAGTTCTCCTCATGGTCTGTAGATCAGTCCTGCCATACCTATGACCCAAAACATAAGCCGAGTTTGTGTTTTCAGAGAACTGACCAAACAGCCCTGTCCTACACAACCTACAGGCTCAGGCCCCTGGACCCAAACCTGAGGACTGTACTTGCCCTCTTCAAGGGAAATATGTGTGCCCATTCCAATGGCCACAAACCTTCTAATAGGATAAACCTCCAAAGTCCCTGATCCATCTCAATAGTGGTGGCGTCCCAGGAAAAACAGGGCCAATCTGAGCCCAACTGAGCACCTACCTGCACTCAGACCCATAGACAGATGTCCCCAGAGGTAAAAAGAAAAGAACAGGCCCCTAGGCACTAATCAGAACCATTGCTTTGGTGTCCACGCATCTCTCCTCAGAGGCCTGGATTTCAAAAGCAGCATATAGCTGTTTCGTGACTCACCCATCAGAAAACATCTCATCTACACATGGGAAACTTGCACGTTGGAGCTGTGTCAAAGCCTCTGTTTAGGAGAACCCTTTAGGGCCCCAGTGCCACCGCTTCATTCCAAGGTCTCCATAGACACAAAGCACATTAGGACCCATCCCCAGGGGTGTCCATTTCAACTCAGCGTCCTCGGTTGCTCCCCACAGATCCAGGAGATCTATCCTGTCTTGTTGCTAGGAGACAATTGGAATGCGAGGTGGGCTACCCAGCCATCCCTCCTTAGAACCCTGCTCAGAATCATTGGCTTGGAGCCAAACAACAGGTCTCAATTGTCCTGCAGAAGACTCTCTGCAGTTTGGAGCTTCTCACAACTCCCATCGTTGGAAAGCTCCCATGGCCTCGTGATGACCCCCCATTCATGAAGGGGCCATCAGGGACAGAAACTCTAACCTGAGCGATCGTCTGACTCTCGCCCTGACTTCAGATGCACGAGATCTCGGTTCAGGTCTGTAGATTGTGCCTGCCATGGCCTCACCCAGAAACCTAAGCCTAGCTTGTGTTCTCAGACTTTTGTCGTCAGACTACTGGCCCACAAGCCCTCCAGTTTGGCAATCCAGAACTACAATGCAGCACGCTGCCGGCCCTCCAGAAGAAAAACATTGTCCTCTGGGGCTACCCAGTCATCCCAAATGAGGATCAACCTGCACCGACCTTGGCTGTACCCCAAATACATAGGCTGACCAGGGCATTAATGCCCTTTCTGACACAGCCTGATCCTGGAACCCCTGGCCCCTCCCAGACAGCTGGCCGCACACTGAGCACATCGAGCCGCCATGGCCTTAGGTCGTCATCTCTTCCCAACCTCAGTTTTCAGGATTCAGAACCTAGACCTTATCTCCAATCACTGCCCAGGGTTGAAGGTGATGAAGAAATCAGAACTCCTTCCCCATGGCATGAAACCTTGTGGTTGGCATGTTGTCCAACGTTTAGAGTAGTTGAAACCAGTGTGGCCCATGAGGCCCCGCACATGCTCGCGGGCCACATTGTTCACAAACACACATTGTGACCCTCAGGCTGAGCCCAGTCCTCAAGTAAGGCCACTCAGTGGCTGGATGAAGAGATAGCATATTGGGCTTGCCATGCCCCTAGGCCCCAATTTTTAACCATAGTTCGGGTTGTCCCTTCAGTCTTCCCCACGGCTTTGCTTTGGAATTCCTCTTTTGGTGGGACACCTGAGGTAACAAACCTGAAAGGAGACCTCCCATCCCACAGATTGACGAAAAGCAATTGGGAATCGGGCCAAATCCTCAGAGAGGAAGATTCGTCCATGGCCCATGAGGCCTCCCCGACATTCCACGGCAGTTGCTGATACAAAATCCAGAGACAAAAGCCTGAGCAAACGCCTCAGACTCGCACTTTCTTCATATCCTGAAGAGTTCTTCTCATGGTTTGTAGATCGTGCCTGCCATACCTACGTCCCCAAACCTAAGCTGAGTTTGTGTTTTCAGACTTCTGTCCTCAAAGTCTTGGGCCACACACCCTCCAGGCTGGGCGCCTGGAGCCACACATTAGGACTGTGCCTACCAATCCATGGGAATTCTGCCCATTCCATGGTCCAAAATCGTACAAATTAGGAGAAACCTCCAAATTCCCTGAGGCCATCCCAATAGTGTAGGTCGCCCGGATGAAACAAGGGCTGTCTGACACCAGCTGATAATCGACCTCTACTCATACCATAGATGGATGTTCCCAGAGAAGAAGAATGAACCAGACAGGACCCTAGGCCATAATAGGATCCATTGCTTTGGTTTACAGGCATGTCTCCTCAAAAGCCTGATTCCAATTCGAGCATAGGGGTTTTCCTGAGGCACCCATCAGAACTCATCTCGTCTCCACAAGGAAACCTGTGCATGGGAGCTATGTCCAAAGCTTAGGAGAGTACTTCAGGGTCCCGGTGCCACCGCCCCATTCCAAGGCCCTCATGGACATAAAAACACATTAGGACACATCCTCAGGACAGTCCATTTCAACTCAGCCACCCTGGTTGCTCCCGCAGAGCCATCAGATCTAATCTGTCTTGTTGCTAGGAGATTATTGGAATGCAAGGCGGGCTTCCCAGGCATCCATCCTCGAAGGGTGCTCTGGAGTCATTCCGTATGGGATGTCCTGGAGCTGTCCAACAGGTCTCAATTGTTCTGCAGAAGGAATCCTTGAAGGGGGCATCCCACAACTCCCAACGTGGGAAAACCTCAATGGCTTCGAGATTCTGCTCCCTTCATGAAGCGGCCGTCATGCACAGAAACTTCAACCTGAGCCAACGTCTGATCCTCGCCTGACTTCAGATGCATGAGATATTGGTTCAGATCTGAAGGGGGTACCTGCCATGCCCTCGCCCTGAAAGCCAAGTCTAGCTTGTCTTCTCAGAATTCCGTCCTCACACCCCTGGCCCCGAAGCCCTCAAGTTTGGCAATTCCGGACCCACAGTGCAGCACTCTGCCTGCCCTGTAGAAAAAAAATTATTGCTTCATGAGCTGCCCAGGCACCTTAAATGAGAATAAACCTACACAGCACTCGACTTTACCCAAATTATATAGTCTAACGTGGGCACTAAACCACTGTCGGACACAACCTGAGCCCGGACCTCAGACCAACCCCCAGAAAGCTGACAGCACACTGAGCACATAAGACCCGCCATGGCCTTAGGTCATCATCTCTTCCATACTTCAGTTTTCAAGCTTCAGAACCGAGACCTTATCGCCAATCACTGCCCAGGTTTGATTGTGATGCAGAAATTAGAACTCCTCCTTACCCATGGGAAGAAACCTTGTGGTTGGCACATTGTCCAACGTTCAGAGTAGAAGAAACCAGCATTCACCCGAGGCCCCGCCCATTCTTGAGTGCGACGGGGTCATAAACACGCATTGTGACCCTCAGCATGAGTCTTCTCCTCTAGTATGTCCTCTCAGTGGTGGACTATTAGATGTCATATTGGGCTTGACATGTCCCTAAGCCCTAATTTTTAACCAGATTTCTGATTGTCCAGTCGCCCCTCCCCAGGGCTCTACTCTGGAATCCCTCATTTGTTGGGACACCTGAGGTTAAAAAAGAAAACAACAACAACAACAAAACGGATGTCTTCCATCCCACAGAATGACCCCAAACTCTTTGGAAGGGGCCAAACCACCAGAGAGTAAGACTCATCCATTTCCCATGAAGTCACCCAGAAATTTCACCACAGTGAGTGACACGATATCCCGAGACAAAAACTTGAGCAAGAGCCTCACACTCGCTCTTTTTCAAATCCCGAAGAGTTCTGCTCATGGTCTCTGGATCAGTCCTGCCATAACTATGACCGGAAACATAAGCCGAGGTTGTGTTTTCAGACAACTGTCCAAACAGCCCTGGCCTACACAACCTACAGGATCAGGCCCCTGGACCCAAGCCTGAGGACTGTACTTGCCCTCTGTAAGGGAAATGTGTTTGCCATTTCCAATGGCCACAACCCTTCTAATAGAATAAACACCCAATACCTGATCCATCTCACTAGGGCTGGCTTCCCAGGAAAAACAGGGTCAATCTGAGCCCATCTGTCCACCTACCTGCACTCAGACCCATAGACAGATGTCCCCAGAGGTAAAAAAAAAGAACAGACCCCTAGGCACTAATCAGATCCATTGCTTTGGTTTCCAGGGTCTCTCCTCAGACGCCTGGATTTCAAAACCAGCAATGGCTTTTTCTTGATGCACCCATCAGAAAAAATCTCATCTACACATGGGAAACTAGCACGTTGGAGCTCTGTCAAAACCTCTGTTTTGGAGAACCCGTCAGGACCCCAGTGCCACCGCTTCATTCCAAGGTCTCGATACACACAAAAGCACGCTAGGACCCAACCCCAGGAGAGTCCATTTCAACTCAGCCTCCTCGGTTGCTCCCCCAGATCCAGCAGATCTAACCTGTCTTGTTGCTAGGAGACAATTGGAATGCGAGGTGGGCTAACCAGCGATCCATCCTTAAAACCCTGCTCAGAATCATTGGCCTGGAGCCAAACAACAGGTCTCAATTGTCCTGCAGAAGACACTTTGCAGTTTGGAGCTTCTCACAAATCCCATCGTGGGACAACCCCCATGGCCTTGTGATGCTCCCCCTTCATGAAGGGGCCATAAGGGACAGAAACTCCAACCTGAGCGATCGTCTGATCCTCGCCCTGACTTCAGATGCACGAGATCTCGATTCCGGTCTGTAGATTCTGCGTGCCATGTCCTCAACCAGAAACCTAAGCCGAGCTTGTGTTCTCAGACTTCTGTCCTCAGACTACTGGCCCACAAGCCCTCCAGTTTGGCAATCCAGAACTACAATGCAGCACTCTGCCTGCCCTCTAGAAGAAAAACATTGTCCTCTGGGGCTACCCAGTAACCCCAAGAGGATCAACCTGCACCTACCTTGGCTGTACCCCGAACATATAGGCTGACCAGGGCACTAATGCCCTTTCTGACAGAGCCTGAGCCTGGACTTCCTGGCCCCAACCAGACAGCTTGCCGCACACTGAGTACATCGAGCCGCCATGGCCTTAGGTTGTCATCTCTTCCCAACCTCGGTTTTCAGGCTTTAGATTCTAGACCTTATCTCCAATCACTGCCCAGGGTTGATCCTGATGCAGAAATCAGAACTCCTTCCCCATGGCAAGAAACCTTGTGGTTGGCATGT
This sequence comes from Mustela nivalis, assembly GCF_964662115.1. Taxonomy (NCBI): domain Eukaryota; kingdom Metazoa; phylum Chordata; class Mammalia; order Carnivora; family Mustelidae; genus Mustela; species Mustela nivalis. The sequence continues at coordinate 22,606 of NW_028136022.1, read as the reverse complement.
TGTCCAACTTTCAGTGTAGTTGAATCCAGTGTTGCCCATGAGGCCCCTCCATGCTCGCAGGCTACATTGGTCACAAACACACATAATGACCCTCAACCTGACCAAAGTCCTCACGTAAGGCCTCTCAGTGGCTGGATGAAGAGATAGCATATTGGGCTTGCCATGCCCCTAGGCCCCAATTTTTAACCATAGTTCAGGTGGTCCCTTCAGTCTTCCCCACGGCTTTGCTTTGGAATTCCTCTTTTCGTGGGACACTTGAGGTAACAAAACTGAAATGAGTCCTCCCATCCCACAGATTTACGAAAAGCAATTGGGAATTGGGCCAAATCCTCAGAGAGGAAGATTCGTCCATGGCCCATGAGGCCTCCCTGACATTCCACGGAGATCGCTGATACAAATTCCAGAGACAAATGCCTGAGCAAGAGCCTCAGACTCACTCTATATTCAAATATTCATGAGTTCTTCTCACGGTTTGTAGATTGGGCCTACCATACCGATGTCCCCAAAGCTGAGTTTGAGTATCGGAATCACAATCAGAACTCTGCCTTCCACATGGCTGTAATGCTTGTTCTTCACATGGAGTCACACCTTCACGTGGGGAACCCTTCATGGCCCCTGATGCCACGCCCAAACATGAGTGCTGCTTGGGCACAAATTCACACTGTGACCCTAGCATGAGCCCCATGACAAAGAAAGGCATGTCAGGTTCGGGACGAAGATCCTGCATATAGTCCTTGCCATGCCCATAGTCACCAGGACTAACTAGATGGTGTGTATTCCAGTTGAGGGAACCCACTGCTGTGCTCTAGAGTCCCTCTCCTGGGAGGTCCTTTGTGGCAGAAAACAGTACTCTTCACTTCCCACAGAATGAACTCAAACACTTGGGAGCTTGGACAATCCCCCGAGAGGAAGGCTCTTCCTCGGACCCTGAGGCAACACCTACCCTGACCGGACACTGTAAACGCAACACCCAGAGACAAAATCCTGAGTGACTGCCTCCCACTTGCCCTCCTTTGATATCCAGAGGATCTCCCCTCACGGACTGCAGATCAGGTTTGCCATTACCTTGGCCCCTACCTGAGCCAAGTTTGCTCTTACAGACATCAGTCCCCACAGCCCTGGCAAACACAGCCTCTAGGCTGGGTCCTCTGGAGATATACCACAGGACCGTGCCTGCTCTCTCCTGGGAAACTGTGTCCATTCCTTTGGACACACACCTCCAGAATATGAGAAACCTCAAGGCCCCCGAGGACATCCCACTACTGGGAGGCTCCCTGGACACACAGGGGCATTCGGACACAAGCTGAGCAGCTACATCCATGAATGCATGCACACAGATGTCAACAGAGATAGAAGGTTGAGCCGGACAGGCCTTTAGGCCCTAATCTCAACTCTTGCTTTGGTTTCCAGGTGTCATTCCTCAGAGGCTTTGGATCAAAGAACAGGATATGGGGCTTTCCTGAGGCACTGAACAGAACTCCTCTCGTCTCCACATGGGAAGTTTCCTTGTTGGAGCCGTGTCAAACACCTCATGTTGGAGAATCCTGCAGAGTCCCTGAGCCACCTCCACATTCCAAGGTCTCCCAGGCCACCAAGCCACAGTAGGACTCATCTTCAGGAGAGTCCATTTCAACTCTCCCCTCTGGGTAGCTCACCCAGGAGCCCGCAGATTGAGCCTGCCTTGTCCTGACTAAAGAGTGGGAATATGAGGTGGCGTTCCCAGGCATCCATGCTTAGACACCTGCTCTCGAGTCTTTCCATATGGGGCCTCTTGGAACCATCCAATAGGACTCGACTGTCGTGCAGAAGGTAACCTTCAGTTTTGGAGCAGTTCACAAATCCCATCGTAGCCAAAACTTTCTGGCCTCATGAAGCCCCCACACCCTTCAGGAAGAGGCCATGCTGGACAAGAACTCTAGCCTGAGGCACGTCTCATAGTTGACATGACCTCAGTGCAGGAGATCTCGATTCAGCCTCTGCAGAGTGGGCCTGCCGTGCCCTCGGTCCCAAACCTCACGCTAGCTTGTGTTTTCCGACTTCCTTCCTCACACTCCTGGCAAACAAGCCCTCCGGACTAGGAACTCCGGAACCAAAACCCAGCCCAGTGTCTGCCCAACGGAAGAAAAACGTTTCCCTGTGGGGCTCTCCAGAAAACCCAGATGAGGATCAACCTGCTCGGGCCTCGACGGTACCCGAACTGGATAGGCTGCTCTGGGCACTCATGCTCTGCCTGACACAGCCTGAAGCCAGACGTCCAGACAGACAAGGAGACAGCTGGCCGCACACCCAGCACTTCGGACACACCATGGTCTTATGCCGTCACCTCATCCTAACCTTGGTTTTCAGATATCTGAACCTAGACATTATATCAATTCTCCACACAGCTGGGTATAGCAAGCACAAAACAGAACTCCTCCTTCCCCATGGCTGTCAAGCTTGCTCTTGGCATGGAGTCACATCTTCAGGGTGGGAGAAACATTCATGGCCCCTGATGCCACGCCCAAACTTGAGTGCTGCTTGGGCACAAATTCACACTGTGACACTCAGCATGAGCCCCATGTCAAAGAAAGGCCTGTAAGGGCCTGGACCAAGAGCCCACATATGGGGCTTGCCAAGCCCCTATGCACCCAATCCTCACCACGGTTTGAATTTTCCAGTCGCCCCGCCCTTACCTGGAGCTCTGCTCTGGAATCCCTTTCTTGGAGAGACCCATGAGCCAGACAACACGACTCCACCCTTCCCACAAAATGACCCCAAACTCTTGGGAGCTGGGACAAATCCCCAGAGAGGGATACTCGTCCACAGTACCTGAGGCCACCTCTCCAATCCACGGCTATCCCGGACACAACATCCAGAGACAAAAGCCTGAAGGAACGCCTCCCACTCGCCCTTGTTTCAGAGGCCCAGGAGCTCCCTCTCGGGCTGTACATCCGGCCTGTCATACCCTAGGCGCCACTCATAAGCTGAGTTTGTGTATTCAGACTTCTGTGCCCACAGCCTGGACCCACACAACATCCAGGCTAGGGCCTCTGGAACAAACAGCGAAAGATTGTGCCTGCCCTCTCCAAGGAAAGTGTGCCCAATCCATTGACCACAACCCTACAGGTTAGGGAAAAGCTCCAAGGTCCCTGAGGCCATCAATAGTATGGGCCACCCTGGACTAAGAGGGGCTCTCTGACACCAGGGGAGCAACTATCGCCACTTAGACTCTGAGACAGTGTCCCCAGAGACAGAAGGTTGAAATGGACAGGCCCCCAGGCCCTAATCTGAACCTTAGCTTTGGTTTCCATGTTTCCGTTCTCAGAGGACTGTTTTCGTAGACCAGCACATGGGGCTTTTCTGAGGCACCAAACCAAACCTCTCTCATCTCCACATGGGCAGCTTTCTTACTGGGATGTATCAAACACTTCAGGTAGGAGAGTTCCCCAGGGCCACTGAACAACCAGCACATTCCAAGGTCTCCATGGACCCAAACGCACATTATGACGCATTCTAAGGAAAGGCCATTTCAACTCAGCCCCCTGGGTCGCGTGTTCCAGAGGCAGCAGATCAAACATATCTTATCGCTAATAGCCAATGGGAATGCGAGGCATGCTGTACAGGGATCCATCCTTCGAACCCTGCTCTCCAGTCCTTCCATATGGTATGTCCTGGAGCCATGCAACAGGACTCGAATGTCCCGCAGAAGGAAACCTTGTAGTTTGGGGCAACCTCCAAACTCAGCGTGGGAAAACTTCCTTGGTCTCATGAGGCCCCCACTTCATGAAGGTGCCATCATGGACACATACTCCAGCCTCAGCCAACGTCTGATCCTCAGCCTGACTTCAGATGCAGGAGATTTTGATTCAGCCTCTGCAGAGTGGGCCTGCTCTGCCCTTGGCTCCAATCCTCACACTAGCTTGTGTTTTCAGACTTCCGTCCTCACACTCCTGGCCCACAAACCCTCCCTACTGGGAATTCTGGGGCCACAATGAAGCACTGTGCCTGCCTCCCAGGAGAAAAACATTGTCTATGGCGCTGCCCAGAAACCCCAAATGAGGATCAAACAGCTTGGCCCTCGGCAACACCCCAATTGCATAGGCTACCTTAAACAGTGATGCTCTGTCGCAAATAGCCTGAGCCCAGACCTTCCAACGGACACCGACACAGCTGGCTGCACACCCAGCACATTGGACCCGCCACTGCCTTAGGCCACCATCCATTCCCAACCTGGGTTTTCAGTCATCGGAACCTAGACCTTATCTCCAATCCCTGCACAGGGGGGAACCTGATGCACAAGTCAGAACCCCTCCTTCCCCATGGCAAGAAACCTTGCTGCTGGCAGTGAGTCAAACCTTCAGTGTAGGAGAAAACGGCATGGCCCATGAGGCCACGCCCAAGCGTGAGGGCCGCCTTGGGCACAAACACACATTGTGACCCTCAGAGTGAGTACCTTATTCAAGTAACGCCTCTCAGTGACTGGACCCAGAGCCCGCATATGTGGCTTGCCATGACCATAGGCACCCAGGACTAACTAGATGGTGTGTATTCCAGTTGAGGGAACCCACTGCTGTGCTCTAGAGTCCCTCTCCTGGGGGGTCCCCTGTGGCAGAAAACAGTACTCTTCATTCCCACAGAATGAACACAAACACTTGGGAGCTTGGAAAATCCCCCGAGAGGAAGGCTCTTCCTCGGCCTCTGAGACAAACCCTACCCTGACCGGACACTGTAAACGCAACACCCAGAGACAAAATCCTGAGTGACTGCCTCCCACTTGCCCTACTTTGATTTCCAGAGGATCTCCCCTCACGGACTAGAGATCAGGCCTGCCATTACATTGGCCCCTAGCTGAGCCAAGTTTGCTTTTTCAGACATCTGTCCCCACAGCCCTGGCAAACACAGCCTCTAGGCTGGGTCCTCTGGAGCCATACCACAGGACCGTGCCTGCTCTCTCCTGGGAAACTGTGTCCATTCCTTTGGCCACACACCTCCAGAATATGAGAAACCTCAAGGCCCCCGAGGACATCCCACTACTGGGAGCCTCACTGGACTCACAGGGGCATTGGGACACAAGCTGAGCAGCTACATCCATGAATGCATGCACACAGATGTCAACAGAGATAGAAGGTTGAGCCGGACAGGCCTTTAGGCCGTAGTCTCAACTCTTGCTTTGGTTTCCAGGTGTCACTCCTCAGAGGCTTTGGTTCGAAGAACAGGGTATGGGGCTTTCCTGAGGCACGGAACAGAACTCCTCTCGTCTCCACATGGGAAGTTTCCTTGTTGGAGCCGTGTCAAACACCTCATGTTGGAGAATCCTGCAGAGTCCCTGAGCCACCTCCACATTCCAAGGTCTCCCAGGCCACCAACCACAGTAGGACTCATCTTCAGGAGAGTCCATTTCAACTCTCCCCTCTGGGTAGCTCACCCAGGAGCCCGCAGATTGAGCCTGCCTTGTCCTGACTAAAGAGTGGGAATATGAGGTGTCGTTCCCAGGCATCCATGCTTAGACACCTGCTCTCGAGTCTTTCCATATGGGGCCTCTTGGAACCATCCAATAGGACTCGACTGTCGTGCAGAAGGTAACCTTCAGTTTTGGAGCAGTTCACAAATCCCATCGTAGCCAAAACTTTCTGGCCTCATGAAGCCCCCACACCCTTCAGGAAGAGGCCATGCTGGACAAGAACTCTAGCCTGAGGCACGTCTCATAGTTGACATGACCTCAGTGCAGGAGATCTCGATTCAGCCTCTGCAGAGTGGGCCTGCCGTGCCCTCGGTCCCAAACCTCACGCTAGCTTGTGTTTTCCGACTTCCTTCCTCACACTCCTGGCAAACAAGCCCTCCGGACTAGGAACTCCGGAACCAAAACCCAGCCCAGTGTCTGCCCAACGGAAGAAAAACGTTTCCCTGTGGGGCTCTCCAGAAAACCCAGATGAGGATCAACCTGCTCGGGCCTCGACGGTACCCGAACTGGATAGGCTGTTCTGGGCACTCATGCTCTGCCTGACACAGCCTGAAGCCAGACGTCCAGACAGACAAGGAGACAGCTGGCCGCACACCCAGCACTTCGGACACGCCATGGTCTTATGCCGTCACCTCATCCTAACCTTGGTTTTCAGATATCTGAACCTAGACATTATATCAATTCTCCACACAGCTGGGTATAGCAAGCACAAAACAGAACTCCTCCTTCCCCATGGCTGTCAAGCTTGCTCTTGGCATGGAGTCACACCTTCAGGGTGGGAGAAACCTTCATGGCCCCTGATGCCACGCCCAAACTTGAGTGCTGCTTGGGCACAAATTCACACTGTGACCCTCAGCATGAGCCCCATGTCAAAGAAAGGCCTGTCAGGGCCTGGACCAAGAGCCCACATATGGGGCTTGCCAAGCCCCTATGCACCCAATCCTCACCAGGGTTTGAGTTTTCCAGTCGCCCCACCTGTACCTGTGGCTCTGCTCATGAATCCCTTTCTTGGAGAGACCCATGAGCCAGACAACACGACTCCACCCTTCCCACAAAATGACCCCAAACTCTTGGGAGCTGGGACAAATCCCAAGGGAGGGATACCTCTCCACAGTCCCTAAGGCCACTCCTCCAATCCACGGCTATCCCGAACACAACATCCAGAGACAAAAGCCTGAAGGAACGCCTCCCACTCGCCCTTGTTTCAGAGGCCCAGGAGCTCCCTCTCGGGCTGTACATCAGGCCTGCCATACCCTAGGCGCCACTCTTAAGCTGAGTTTGTGTTTTCAGACTTCTGTGCCCACAGCCTGGACACACACAACCTCCAGGCGAGGGCCTCTGGAGCCACAGGAAAAAATTGTGCCTGCCCTCTCCAAGGAAAGTGTGCCCAATCCATTGACCACAACCCTAGAGTTTAGGGAAAAGCTCCAAGCCCCTGAGGCCATCAATAGTGGAGGCCACCCTGGACTAAGAGGGGCTCTCTGACACCAGCGGAGCAACTATCTCCACTTAGACTCTCAGACAGTGTCCCCAGAGACAGAAGGTTGAAATGGACAGGCCCCCAGGCCCTAATCTGAACCTTAGCTTTGGTTTCCATGTGTCCGTCCTCAGAGGACTGTTTTCGTAGACCAGCACACGGGGCTTTTCTGAGGCACCACACCAAACCTCTCTCGTCTCCACATGGGGAGCTTTCTTACTGGGGATGTATCAAAAACTTCAGGTAGGAGAGTTCCGCAGGGCCACTGAACAACCAGCACATTCCAAGGTCTCCATGGACCCAAACGCACATTATGACGCATCCTCAGGAGAGGCTTTTTCAACATAGCCCCCTGGGTAGCGTGCCCCAGAGGCAGCAGATCTAACATATCTTGTTGCTTATGGCCAAGGGGAATGCGAGGCATGCTGTACAGTGATCCATCCTTCGAACCCTGCTCTCCAGTCCTTCCGTATGGTATGTCCTGGAGCCATGCAACAGGACTCGAATGTCCCGCAGAAGGAAATCTTGTGGTTTGGGCCAACCTCCAAACTCAGCTTGGGAAAACTTCCTTGGCCTCATTAGGCCCCCGCTTCATGAAGGTGCCATCATGGACACATACTCCAGCCTCAGCCAACGTCTGATCCTCAGCCTGACTTTAGATGCAGGAGATTTTGATTCAGCCTCTGCAGAGTGGGCCTGCTCTGCCCTTGGCTCCAATCCTCACACTAGCTTGTGTTTTCAGACTTCCGTCCTCACACTCCTGGCCCACAAACCCTCCCTACTGGGAATTCTGTGGCCACAATGAATCACTCTGCCTGCCTCCCAAAAGAAAAACATTGTCTATGGTGCTGCACAGAAACCCCAAATGAGGATCAAACTGCTTGGCCCTCAGCAACACCCCAATTGCATAGGCTACCTTAAACACTGATGCTCTGTCGCAAAAGCCTGAGCCCAGACCTTCCAACAGACACCGACACAGCTGGCTGCACACCCAGCACATTGGACCCGCCACTGCCTTAGGCCACCATCCATTCCCAACCTGGGTTTTCAGTCATCGGAACCTAGACCTTATCTCCAATCCCTGCACAGGGGGGAACCTGATGCATAAGTCAGAACCCCTCCTTCCCCATGGCAAGAAACCTTGCTGCTGGCCGTGAGTCAAACCTTCAGTGTAGGAGAAAACGGCAAACCTGCCGGGCCTCATGAAGCCCCCCATATCCTTCAGGGAGAGGCCATCATGGTCAAAAACTCTAGCTTGAAGCACGTCTCATAGTAGACATGACCGCAATGCAGGAGATCTTGATTCAGCCTCTGCAGAGTGGCCTGCCGTGCCCTCGGTCCCAAACCTCACGCTAGCTTGTGTTTTCAGACTTCCTTCCTCACACTCCTGGCAAACAATCCCTCCAGAGTAGGAATTGCAGAACCACAAGCCTGCCCAGTTACTGCCCACCGGGAGAAAACGTTTCCTTGTGGGGCTTTCCATAAAACCCAGATAAGGATCAACCTGCTCTTGCCTCGACGGCACTCAGATTTGATCGGCTGCTCTGGGCACTAATGCTCTGCCTTTCACAGCCTGATGCCAGTCGTCCAGACAGGCAAGGAGACAGCTGGCCACACACCTAGCACTTCTGACACGCCATGGTCTTATGCCGTTATCTCTTCCTAACCTTGGTTTTCCGATATCTAAACCCAGATATTATATCAATTCCCTACACAGTTGGTCATCTGAAGCAGAAATCAGAACTCCTTTTTCCCCATGGCTGTAAGGCTTGCTCTTGGCATGGAGTCACACCTTCAGGGTGGGAGAAACCTTCATTTCCCCTAAAACCACGCCCAAACTTGAGTGATGCCTTGGGCACAAATTCACTCTGTGACCCTCAGCATGAGCCCAATATCAAAGAAAGGCCTGTCAGGGCCTTGACCAAGAGCCCTCATGTGGGGCGTGCCAAGCCCCTATACACCCAATCCTCACCACTGTTTGAGTTTTCCAGTCTCCCCCCTGTTCTTGGGGCTCTGCTCTGGAATCACTTTCTTGGAGAGACACATGAGCCAGACAACAGGACTCCACCCTTCCCACAAAATGACCCCAAACTCCTGTTAGCTGGGACAAATCCCCAGAGAGTTTACTCGTCCACAGTCACTGAGGCCACCCCCTACAATCCACGGCTATCCTGGACGCATCCAGAGACAAAAGCCTGAAGGAATCTCGCCCTTGATTCACAAGCCAAGAGGCTCACTCTTTATCTGTACATCCGGCCTGCCATACCCTCGGCGCCACTCATAAGCTGAGTTTTTGTTTTCAGACTTATGTGCCACAGCCTGGACCCACACACCCTCCAGGCTAGGGCATCTGGAGCCACAGTGAAAGATTGTGCCTGCCATCTCCAAGGAAAGTGTGCCCAATCCATTGACCACAACCCTACAGGTTAGGGAAAAGTTCCAAGGCCCCTGAGGCCATCCTGATAGTGTAGGCTGCCCTGGACTAAAAGGGGCACTCTGACACCAGCTGAGCCATTATCACCACTTAGACTCTCAGACAGTGTCCCCAGAGACAGAAGATTGAAATGGACAGGCCCTTAGGCCCTAATATGAACCTTAGCTTTAGTTTTCATGTGTCTGTCCTCAGAGGACTGGTTTCTTATACCAGCATATTAGGTTTTTCTGAGGCTCCAAACCAAACCTCTCTCGTCTCCACATGGAGTGCTTTCTTACTGGATCTGTATCAAACCCTTCTGGTCGGAGAATTCCGCAGGGCCACAGTACAACCATCACATTCCAAGGTCTCCATGGACAGAAACCCACATTATGACGCATCCTCAGGAGAGGCCATTTCAACTCAGCCCACTGGTTAGCTTGCCCCAGAGCCAGCAGAACAAACATATCTTGTCATTAATGGCCAAAGGGAATGCGAGGCATGTTGTTCAGGGATCCATCCTTTGAACCCTCCTCTTCAGTCCTTCCGTATGGTATGTACTGGAGCCATTCAACAGGACTCGACTGTCTCGCAGAAGGAAACCTTGTGGTTTGTGGCAACCTCCAAACTCAGCGTGGGAAAACTTCGTTGGCCTCATGAGGCACCTGCTTCATGAAGGTGCCAGCAAAGGCACAATCCAACCTCAGGCAATGTCTGATCCTCAGCCTGACTTCAGATGCATGAGATATCCTTTCAGCCTTTGCAGAGTGGGCCTGCTCCCCACCTCACCCTATGTTTTGTTTTCAGACTCTACCCTAGCACTCCTGGCCCAAAAGCCCTCATGATTCGGAATTCTGGTTCCAGAACGAAGCACTCTGCCTGCCCCCCAAAGAAAAACATTGTCTATGGCATTGCTCAGAAACCCCAAATGAAAATCAACCTGCTCAGCCCTCGGCAACACCCCAATTGCATAGGCTACCCTAAACACTATGCTCTGTCTTACATAGCCTGAGCCCAGACCTTGTGAGAGACATTGAGACAGTTGGCTTCACACCCAGCACATCGAACCTGCCATGGGTTAGGCCATTTCATCCCTTCCCATTGACCTGGGTGTCTTCCTGGAGGTATATTCTGAGGCTGTGTCAGACTATGCATTTTTTCTGGAGCTTCCTATGGAATTGGGGTGGTATTAGGCGCCTTGCAATTTTCTCTTAATCTGGTGGGTTGGGAAACTGAGACAGGCTGACATTCCTTGGGAGAGCTGGCCCAGTGCTGTTGTGTGTTCCTGGAGGCCCCATCCTGGAGGGCATATGGGTCAGGACTCTGGGTCCAAAGTCTTCAGACACAAACTCGGGTAAGAGTTAAGCTCGAGGTGATGGCAGACCCAATCTGCAGACCCTGAGCGAAGCATCTCTAGATCTGAAATTCGGACGGCTGTGAGGCAGGAGCACAGTCTTTTCTGTCTGACTTGTTTGTCTATGATGGCCACGAAATGGAGGGGTGGCCTCATGGGTCCATGTGAGATTCTACCTCTCTGGGAATTCTGCTTGGCACCCAAGAGTTTGGTGTATTTCTGGGGGATGGGAGGAGCTCAGGTTTATGAGTCAGGGATCCCGTCCAAACAGCCATTCCAGAGATGGGTCCTGGGTTCTGGAGCCTGGATCACCGCAACAAGGCTTAGGATTTGGGCCTAGGGTCCTGCTCTATGTTTTCCTGGTACAGCTCCCGAGTGTTATTGTTGGAAATGGGTCTCATTCTGAGGGTCACAATGCCTGTTTTTGCCCAGATGCCCATGCTGAGTGGGTGTGACCTCATGGGCTATGCACTTGGCTCCCACTCTGAGGGTTGGACTGCCATCTCAACATTCAGTTTTCCTGCCATGGGGAAGGAGGGGTACTTTTTTATGCTTCAGGTTCCCCCATGGGCAGGAATTTGAGCTAAGTTCTGGGACAGGTGCCTGAATACCCAGTTCACTTTGAGATGAGGTCCTCGGGCCAAGGCAGGACCCACCTGCAGAAAATGAGGCCTGCTTTCTGGGTGGCTGTCCGGAGCTCGGGCTTGAGCTGTGTCAGACAGAACATTCGTGGAGAGTTCGGCCTATGATATTGGGGTGCTTTTGAGAGCTGTGCAACTGGATCCTCATGGGGGATTTTTGCACAGACCCTTTTTTCACTTCTTCTATCTGGTGAGCAGGCAGATGGCTGCATTACGGCTCCAGAATATCCAAGTTGGAGGGTTTGCAGGCGAGGAGTGTGAGGACAGAAGTATGAAAACATAAGCTACGGTTACGCTCAGTGCCGAGCACATGTCTATTCCAATGTACAGCAGTTGTTTCGAGATCTTCAGCACCTGGGCGAGGGGAAGATGTCTGCTCACGCTGGAGTTTGTATCCATGATGGCCAACAAATGGTGGGGAGGCCTCAAGAATTCTTGGAGGTTTTTCCAAGCTGGAGCTTGTGAGCTGCTCCAAACATCAAGGTGTCCTACTAAGGGACAGCAGAAGTCTTCTTACAGGGCTCCAGGGTCCCCCATATGGAAGATTCGATAGCAATGCTCTCTGAATGGAGGCCTGGGAAGCCAATCTCGTGTTACCATTGCAGCTGAGGAACAGGGTAAGCTTGAACCAATGACACTGATTCCAAGTTCCAAGTGATTTGCGTTGATGGAAGTTCTCAGTCTAACAGGTCCCAATGCTGCTTGGTGTCCAGGGAGACCTTAGAATGTGGTGGCGGCTCTCTGACCATTGAGGATTCTCTATCCTTAGGATTAGACCCAGTACCCAGGAGCCAGGTTTCCTTCTTGGGACAGGAGGTGTGCTCTTGTATGGCTCACGGACCACAGGTTGGACCATATGCTTGAATTTCCAGAACAGACCTCTAGGGAGAGAGACCTCAAAACATAAGCTAGGGTTCTGATGAGGTTTTAGGGCCATGGAAGTTTCAATCTTCGGACTAAGTGCCATTGGCCTGCATGTCATCCTGGAGGTAGGTGCTGAGGCTGTGTCAGGCTGTGCACTTTTTCCAGAGTGGCCTATGATATTGGGGTGCAGTCAGGGGCCTTGCAGTTTTCTCCTAATCTGGACATTTTGGGAAACTGAGATGGGCAGGGTTTCCTCAGGAGAGCAGGGCCAGTGATGTCATGTGTTTCTCGAGGCCCCATCCTGGAGGTCATGTGTGTCAGGACTTTGGGACCAAAGACTTTAGACACAACCTCGGATAAGAGATAGGAGTGAGGTGTTGGCAGTCCGAATCTGAAGACCCTGAGGGAAGCTCCTCGGGATTTGAAATTCAGGTGTCTGGGAGGGAGGAGCACAGGCTTTTCTGTCTGGATTTTGTGTCTAGGATGGCCACTAAATGGAGGGGTGACCTCATGTGTCCATGGGATATTCTTCCACTCTGGTGATTCTGCTTGGCACCCAAGAGTTTGATTTCTTTCTGGGGAAGAGGAAAAGACTGTATTCCATCTCTGGGATCCTGTCCAAACAGGGATTCCAGAGATGGGTTCTGGGTCCAGACACTGGGAAAACTTAACCAAAGCTTCGATTTGGGTTCCTGGTCCAGATCCCAAGGGGGATCTTTGGAAAGGGGTCTCATTCTGAGGGTCACAATGCCTGTTTGTGCCCAGCTGCCCATCCTGTGTAGGCGTGGTCTCAAGGACCATGCACCTGGTTCCCACTCAGGGTTGTACAGCCATCTCAACATTCAGTTTTCTGGCCATGGGGAAGGAGGAGCACTCTTTTGTGCTTCCGAGTCCCCTATGGGCAGGAATTTGAGCTAAGTCTGGGACAGGTACCTGAATATCCAGGTTGCTTCAAGATGATGGCCTCGGGCCAAGGTTGGACCCACCTGGAGGATATGGGGCCCACTATCTGGGTGGCTGACAGGAGGTCGGGGATCAGGCGATGTCAGAAAGACAATTTATGCAGAGGTCGGTCTATTATATTGGGGTGCCATTGAGGGCCGTGCAGGAGGATCCTCATGTGGGTTTCTGCGAAGACTCATAGGGCACTTCTTCTTTCTGGTGGGCAGGCAGAAAGCTGCACTGTGGCTTCAGAATTCCCAATATGGAGGGCTTGTAGGCGAGGAGTGTGAAGACAGAAGTCTGAAAACACAAGCCACGGATAAGCTCAGTGCCGACCACAGGACCATTCCATTGTGCAGTTGTTGTTTCGAGATTTCCAGCACCTGAGTATGAGCGAGGGTCAGATGTCTGCTCACGCTGGGTTTGCATCCATGATGGTCAACGAATTGTGGGGTGGCCTCAAGAATTCTTGGAGATTTTCCCAAGCAGGACCTTGTGAGCTGCTCCAAACAGCAAGGTGTCCTACTGTGGGACAGGGGGAGTCCGCTTACAAGGCTCCAGGGTCCCCCATATAGAAAGATTCGACAGCAGAGGTCTCTGAATGGGGGCCTGGGAAGTCTTCCTTGCATGACCATTGCAGCTGAGGAACATTGCAGGCTTGATCTGCTGGTTTTTGTTCAAATTTCCAAGTGATCTAAGTTGACGGATGTTCTCAGTCTAATGAGTCACAATGCTGCTTGGTGTCCAGGGAGACCTTAGAATGTGGTGGTGAGGGTGCCTGGGTGGCTCAATGGGGTAAGCCGCTGCCTTCGGCTCAGGTCATGATCTCAGGGTCCTGGGATTGAGTCCCGCATCGGGCTCTCTGCTCAGCAGGGAGCCTGCTTCTTCCTCTCTCTCTCTCTGCCTTCCTCTATGCCTACTTGTGATCTCTCTCTGTCAAATAAATAAATAAAATCTATATAAAAAAAAAAGAATGTGGTTGTGGGTCTGTGGCCATGCAGGATTCTCCTACCTGAGGGTTAGACCCAGTTCCCAGGAGCCAGGTTCCCTTCTCGGGACAGGAGGGGTTCTCTTGTATGGCTCAGGGACCACATGTCGGATCATATGTTGGATTTCAAGACCAGGCCTCTGGGCACAGAGGCCTGAATATCTAGGCTAGGGTTCTTATGAGGTTGTAGGGGCATGTCATCCTCAACCTTCGGACTTAGGGACTTTGACCTGTGAGTCTTCCTGGAGGTAGATGCTCAGGCTGTGTCAGACTGTGCATTTTTTCCAGAGTGGCCTATGAAATTGGGGTGGGCTCAGGGGCCTTGCAGGCTTTTCCCAATCTGGAGGGTTTGTGCAACTGAGACGGCAGAATTTCATCCAGAGATCAGGCCCAGTGATGTAGTGTGGTTCTGTCAGCCCCATCCTGCAGGGAATGTGGTTAAGGGCTCTGGGACCAAAGTCTTCAGACACAAAATTGTGTATCAATTAGGAGGGAGGTGATGGCAGCCCCGATCTGCAGACGCTGAGGGCAGCTCCTCAGGATTTGAAATTCGTGTGGCTGGGAGGCAGGAGCAAAGGCTTTTCTGTCTGGATTGTGTCTGGGATGGCCTTGGAATGGTGGGGTGTCCTCATGTGTCCATGGAATATTCTACCTCTCTGGGGATTCTGCCCAGCACCCAAGAGTTTGGTGTCTCACTGGGAAGGAGAGAGCGTGGTTTACTGTTTCAGGGTTTCCGTCAACACAGGGATTCCAGAGATGGGTTATAGGTCCCTGTGCCTGGATAACCCTACAAAGGCTTAGTATTTGGGCCTAGAGGCTTGACTGCCTGGCTCTGTGGGGCTTTGGTTCAGCTCCCATGGAGACTTGTTGGAAATGGGTCTCAGGGTAAGGGTCACAATGCCTGTTTGTGCCCAGATGCCCATCCTGAGTGGGCATTGGCTCTTGTTCCATGCACCTGGATCCCAATATGAGGGTTGGACCACCATATCAACATTTAATTTTCCTTCTATGAGGAAGGAGAAGTACTCTTTTGTGCTTCAGATTCCCCCATGCACAGTAATTTGAGCTATGTTCTGGGACTGGTACGTGAATAACCATGTTGGTTTGAGATGAAGGACTCAGGTCAAGGCAGGTCACACCTGCCAGATATGGGTCCCGCTATCTAGGTGGCTAACAGGAGGTCGGGGCTCGAGCTGTGTCAGACAGAGCATTAGTTCACAAGGTGGCCTATGATATTGTGGTGCTATAGAGGGCTGTGCTGGTGGAACCTTATATGGAGTTTCACACAGACCCATAGGGCACCTCTTTTTTCTGGTGGGCAGGCAGAAGGCTGCATTGTGGCTCCCAAATTCCCAATATGGGGGACTTGAAGGCGAGGAGTGTGAGAACAGAAGGCAGAAAACACAATCTATGCTTAATCTCAGTGCCGAGAACATGGCCATTCCAATGTGCAGTGATTTTTTTCGAGATCTCCAGCATCTGAGTACAGGCGAGGGTCAGATGTCTGCTCATGATAGAGTTTGTATCTATCGTGGCCAACAAATGAAATATCCAGCACCTGAGTAAAGGTGGATTTCAGATGTTTACGCACACTGGAGTTTGTGTCTCTGATGACCGAAAGGAGAAGTGGCATCAAGAGGCTGATGCATGTGAGATGCTCCAAACAGCAAGGTTGTTTTTTCTACTGGACAGTTAGAGTCTGGTATGTTTTCTGCAGGGCCCCCCATGTGAAAAGTATGGGTAGCAGAGCCCTTCTACATGGATGCCTGGAAAGCACACCTCCATTGACCAATGCAGCTGAGGAACATGCAGGTTCTTTACGGTGCTTCTGGGGCGAAGCACCAAGGTCTTGAGTTGTCATGGAATCTCTTGAAGATGGGTTACAATGCTGGTTTTTTTTTACCAGGTAGATCTTAGAATGTGTTGGTGGCTAAGGTGCCTGCAGGTTTCTCCTACCCTGAGGGTTTAACACAGGTCGAAGAACACGGTTACCTTCTGGGGACAGGAGATGTAGTGTTTTGTGGCTCAGGGACCACATGCCGTATCATAAGTTCCTATTCAAGAACAGGCCTCTGAAGACAGATGCCCGACAACCTAATCTAGGGTTCCAATGAGTCCCAGGGGCATGAGAGGTTCAATCTTCAGACTTAGGACAGTTGACTTGGGTGTCTGCCAGGATGTAGGTGATCAGGGAGTTTCAGACTGTGCACTTATGTCCAGAGTAACTTCCAATATTGGGGTGGCCACAGGGGCCTTGAATGTTTCAACCAACTCTGGAGGGTTTGGTTAACTGACATGCACAATTTCCATGGGGATGGCAAGCACAGTCCTGTGGTGTGGCTCCAGAAACTCCACCGTGGAGGGCATGTGAGCCATGGTTCTGGGAGGGAAGTCTGCAAACACAAACTTGGGTTAGGTTTAGTGGCTAGGTTATCGCAGGGCAATGTGTAGACCTGGAAGGCTACTCGTCAGGAACAGTAACTGGAATGACCCGAAGGCGGAAGCACAGGCTTTTATATCTGGATTGTGTGTCTAGGGTGACGTCAGAATGTAGC
Source organism: Mustela nivalis (assembly GCF_964662115.1). Classification (NCBI taxonomy): domain Eukaryota; kingdom Metazoa; phylum Chordata; class Mammalia; order Carnivora; family Mustelidae; genus Mustela; species Mustela nivalis. The sequence continues at coordinate 5,932 of NW_028136022.1, read as the reverse complement.
TGTGGCCTCATGGGTCCATGGGAGATTTTTCCTCTAAGGATACAGGCGGCTCCCAATATTTTGATGACTTTTTGGTATGGGAAGACTGCTATTTTCGATCTTAGGTGTGCCCCAAAACAGAGATTCCAGAGATGGGCTCTGGGTCTAGGCGCCTGGAAAATCCCACCAAGGGTTGGGATTTGGGCTTATGGGCAGACCAGGCCTGCAATGCAGGATCTTGGTTGTGCAACTGAGAGGGCTTGTTTGGAAGCATGCTCAAGCTGAGCATTACAATGCCTGTTTGTGCCCAGGGTGGCCCTCAGGAGTGGGCGTGGTCCCATTGTCCATTTTCTGGCTCCCACACTGAGGGATGGACACACATTCCAATGGCCAGGTTTCCAGCCATGGGGAAGGAGGAAATATCTATTGTGCTTCATGTTCCCCCATAGGCAGGGATTACAGCAAAGGTCTGGGGACAGATGCCTGAATACCAAGGATGCATAGAGATGACAGATTTGGGCCATGGCCGTTCTCACATGCTGGATATGGGCCCCGCTCTCTGGGTGGCTGACACGAGGTCTGGGCTCAGGCTGTGTCAGACACAGCACTAGTGGCCAGAGAAGTCTATATATTGGGGTTCTCTCCAGGGCCGAGTAAATTGATCCTCATATAGGGTTTCTGGCCAGACTCACGAAGCACTTCTTTCTGTGGGGCAGGCAAAATGCTGCCTTATGGATCCAGAATTCCCTATCAAGAGGGTTTGGGGACAAATAGGGTGAGAATGCAATTGTAAACACCAGCTATGCTTAAATTGAGTGCCAAGCGGAAGTCAGTTTCAATGTGCAGCAGCTTATACGAGATATCCAGCACCTGAGTAAGGGCAGATGTCAGATATTTGCTCACACTGGAGTTTGTGTCTAGGATGACGACTAATGGAGGGGTGGCTTCAGGAGGCAATGGAGGATTACCAACGCATAAGATTGTGAGATGCTCCAAACAACAAGGTTTCCTTCTAATGGACAGGAGGAGTCTGTTTTTTTTTTCCTCCAGGGTCCCTCAAGTGGAAGTTTGCGTAGCAGAGCCCTCCCGCATGGATGACTGGAAAGCACACGTCCAATGACCATTGCAGCTGAGGAACATGACAGGTTCGTTTTGGTGGTTCTGGTGCCAAGTACAAAGGCCTTGAGTTGACTTGGAATCTCTTACAGATGTGTCCCAAAACTGGTTTGTTACAAGGGAGGTCTTAGAATGTATTGGTGGCTATGGGCCACGCTGAGGGTTTGGCACAGGTCGATGTGCACAGTTTCCATCTTGGGAGAGAAGATGTACTGTTTTGTGGCTCAGGGTACATATGTTGTATCCTGACTTGGTATTCAAGAACAGGCCTCTGAGGATTGATGCTTGCAACCTAATCTAGAGATCCAATGATGTCCTTGGTGCCAACAGGTTCAATTTTCTTACTAAGGACCATTGATATGGTTGTCTGACTGGATGTAGGTGATCAGGGTGTTTCAGACTGTGCATTTGCATCCAGAGCCACTTCCACTATTGGGGTGGGCTCAGGGGCCTTGCAGGTTTCTCCTAACTTGGAGGCTTTGGGGAACTGTGATGGGCACAGTTTCCTTGGGGATGGCAGGCCCAGTCCTGTGGTAAGGCTTCAGAGACCACCTCCTTGAGGATATGAGAGCCATGGTTTTGGGAGGGAAGTCTGCAAACACAAATTTGGGTCAGGGATAGTGGCAAGTTGATCGCAGGTCCAATGCATAGACCTAGAAGGCATCACGTCAGGAACTGTAATTAGGGTGACTGAAAGCTGGTAGCACAGGCTTTTCTATGTGGATTGTGTGTCCAGGATGGGCTCTGAATGTAGACGTGGTCTCATGGTTCAATGGGAGACTTTTCCTCTCTAAGGATCCTGGTGGATCTCCATAGATTGGTGGTTTTTCAGAGAAGAAAAGAGTGCTCTTTTCCATCTTAGGGGTGCTCCAAAACAGGGAAGAATGCTGTTTTCCAACTTAGGCTTATGCCAAAACAGGGATTCCAGAGACGGGCTCTGGGTCTGGGTGCCCGGATATCCCACCAAGTGTTAGGATTTGGGCCTAGGGGCATTCCAGGCCTGCAATGCAGGATCCTAATGGTGTAACAGAGAGGGCTTGTTTGAAAGCATGCTCAGGCTGAGGGTCATCATGCCTCTTTGTGCCCAGGGGGGCCCTCAGGAGAGGGCGTAGTCTCATTGGCCATATAGCTGGATCCCACTTTGAGGGTTGGACACCCATTGCAACATCCAGGCTTCCTGCAATGGAAAGAGGAGTTCTCTATTGTGCTTCAGGTTCCCCCAGGCAGGGTTACAGGAAAGGTCTGTGGAAAGTTGCCTTAATACCAAGGATGTGTACAGATGACAGGCTAAGAATTCCCAGGTAACAAAACAGCATTGTTACCCATGTTCATGACATTCCATGTAAAAATAAGCCCTTAGTACTTCGTCCCAGAGCCACCAGAATGAACTTGCCATGTTCCTAAGCTGCAATGGTCAGTGGAGGTGTGGTTTCCAGGCAACCATACGGGGGTGCTCTGCTACACAAACTTTGCAATTGGCTGGGACCCTTGAGACAAAAAAACAGAATGTCCCTGTCCGGTAGAAGGAAACCTTCTGTTTGGAGCATCTCACAAGCCCCAGCGTGGGAAATCCTCCATTTCCTCTTGAAGCCACCACTCCATTTGACAGTCATCATAGACACAAACTCCAGCATGAGCAAACATCTGACATCCGCCCTTACTCAGGTGCTGGATTTCAATTTGATCGCTGCACACTGGATCTGCCTTTAGTTTGACTGAATTAAGCCATAGCTTGGGTTTACAATTCCATCCTCAGTCTACTGGTCCACAAGCCCTATTGTGAGGATCCATTGCTATGGGTTACAGGCATGTGTCCTCAAAAGCCTGATTCCAATACGAGCATAGGGGTTTTCCTGAGGCACCCATCAGAACTCATCTCGTCTCCACAAGGAAACCTGTGCATGGGAGCCATGTCCAAAGCTTAGGAAAGTACTTCAGGTTGCCGGTGCCACCGCCCCATTCCAAGGCCCTCATGGACACAAAAACACATTAGGACACATCCTCAGGAAAGTCCATTTCAACTCAGCCACCGAGGTTGCTCCCGCAGAGCCATCAGATCTAAACTGTCTTGTTGCTAGGAGACAATTGGAATGCGAGGCGGGCTTCCCAGGCATCCATCCGCGAACGGTGCTCTGGAGTCATTCCATATGGGATGTCCTGGAGCTGTCCAACAGGTCTCAATTGTCCGGAAAAAGGAATCCTGGAAGGGGGCATCCCACAACTCCCAACGTGGGAAAACCTCAATGGTCTCGAGATTCCGCTCCCTTCATGAAGCGGCTGTCATGCTCAGAAACTCCCACCTGAGCCAACGTCTGATCCTCGCCCTGACTTCAGATGCATGAGATATTGGTTCAGATCTCCAGGGGGTACCTGCCATGCCCTCGCCCTGAAACCCAAGTCTAGCTTGTCTTCTCAGACTTCCATCCTCACACTCCTGGCCCCAAAGCCCTCAAGTTTGGCAATTCCGGACCCACAATGCAGCACTCTGCCTGCCCTCTAGAAAAAAAATGATTGCCTCATGAGCTGCCCAGGCACCTTAAATGAGGGTAAACCTACACAGCACTCGACTTTACCCAAATTATATAGTCTAACCTGGGCACTAATGCACTGTCGAACACATCCTGAGCCCGGACCTCCTGACCAACACCCAGAAAGCTGACCGCACACTGAGCACATAAAACCCGCCATGGCCTTAGGTCATCATCTCTTCCCTACCTCAGTTTTCAGGCTTCAGAACCGAGACCTTATCTCCAATCACTGCCCAGGGGTGAGTCTGATGCAGAAATCAGAACTCCTCCTTACCCATGGCAAGAACCCTTGTGGTTGGCACGTTGTCCAAGGATCAGTGTAGGAGAAACCCTGAGGCCCCGCCCATTCTTGAGTGCGACGAGGGCATACACACGCATTGTGACCCTCAGCATGAGTCCTGTCCTCTAGTAAGTCCTCTCAGTGGCTGGACCATTAGATGTCATAATGGGCTTGACATGTCCCTAGGCCCCAATTTTTAACCAGATTTCTGATTGTCCAGTCGCCCCTCCTAGGGCTCTACTCTGAAATCCATCATTTGGTGGGACACCTGAGGTTAAAAAAGAAAACAACAACAACAACAACAACAACAAAATAAAACGGACTTCTTCCAGCCCACAGAATGAACCCAAACTCTTTGGACGGGGCCAAACCACCAGAGAGTAAGACTCGTCCATTTCCCATGAAGTCACCCAGAAATTCCACGACCATGAGTGACACGATATCCTGAGACAAAAACTTGAGCAGGAGCCTCACACTCGCCCTTCTTTCAAATCCCGAAAAGTTCTCCTCATGGTCTGTAGATCAGTCCTGCCATACCTATGACCTGACACTTAAGCCGAGTTTGTGTTTTCAGACAACTGTCCAAAAAGGGCTGGACTACACAACCTACAGGCTCAGGCCCCTGGAGCCAAACCTGAGGACTGTACTTGCCCTCTCCAAGGGAATTGTGTGTGCCCATTCCAATGGCCACAACCCTTCTAATAGGATAAACCTCCAAAGTCCCTGATATATCTCAATAGTGGTAGCTTCCCAGGAAAAACAGGGGCAATCTGAGCCCAAATGAGCCCCTACCTGCACTCAGACCCATAGACAGATGTCCTCAGAGGTAAAAAGGAAAGAACAGGCCCCTAGGCACTAATCAGATCCATTGCTTTGGTTTCCAGGCATCTCTCCTCAGAGGCCTGGATTTCAAAATCAGCATATAGCTGTTTCTTGTCTCACCCATCAGAAAACATCTCATCTACACATGAGAATCTTGCACGTTGGAGCTGTGTCAAAGCCTCTGTTTAGGAGAACCCTTTAGGGCCCCAGTGCCACCACTTCATTCCAAGGTCTCCATAGACACAAAAGCACATTCGGACCCATCCCCAGGGGTGTGCATTTCAACTCAGCATCCTCGGTAGCTCCCCACAGATCCAGGAGATCTAAACTGTCTTGTTGCTAGGAGACAATTGGAATGCGAGGTGGGCTACCCAGCCATCCATCCTTAGAACCCTGCTCAGAATCATTGGCCTGGAGCCAAACAACAGGTCTCAATTGTCCTGCCGAAGACTCTCTGCAGTTTGGAGCTTCTCACAACTCCCATCATGGGAAAACCCCCATGGCCTCGTGATGCCCCCCCATTCATGAAGGGGCCATCAGGGACAGAAACTCCAACCTGAGCGATCGTCTGATCCTCGCCCTGACTTCAGATGCACGAGATCTCGATTCAGGTCTGTAGATTGTGCCTGCCATGGCCTCACCCAGAAACCTAAGCCTAGCTTGTGTTCTCAGACTTTTGTCGTCAGACTACTGGCCCACAAGGCCTCCAGTTTGGCAATCCAGAACTAAAATGCAGCACTCTGCCTGCCCTCCAGATAAAAAACATTGTCCTCTGGGGCTACCCAGTAACCCCAAATGAGGATCAACCTGCACCGACGTTGGCTGTACCCCAAATACATAGGCTGACAAGGGCACTAATGCCCTTTCTGACACAGCCTGAGCCTGGACCCCCTGGCCCCTCCCAGACAGCTGGTCGCACACTGAGCACATCGAGCCGTCATGGCCATAGGTCGTCATCTCTTCCCAACCTCGGTTTTCAGGTTTCAGAACCTAGAACTTATCTCCAATCACTGTCCATGTTGAAGGTGATGCAGAAATCAGAACTACTTCCCCATGGCAAGAAACCTTGTGGTTGGCATGTTGTCCAACGTTCAGTGTCGTTGAAACCAGTGTGGCCCATGAGGCCCCGCCCATGCTCGCGGGCCACATTGGTCACAAACACACATTGTGACCCTCAGGCTGAGCCCAGTCCTCAAGTAAGGCCACT